>NC_083105.1:15315724-15615724 GCF_949774975.1 Lagenorhynchus albirostris | reverse complement strand
ATGTTCATCAGTGATATTGGCCTGTAGTTTTCTTTCTTTGTGACATCCTTGTCTGGTTTTGGTATCAAGGTGATGGTGGCCTCGTAGAAGGAGTTTGGGAGTGTTCCTCCCTCTGCTATATTTTGGAAGAGTTTGAGAAGGATAGGTGTTAGCTCTTTTCTAAATGTTTGATAGAATTCGCCTGTGAAGCCATCTGGTCCTGGGCTTTTCTTTGTTGGAAGATTTTTAATCACAGTTTCAATTTCAGTGCTTGTGATTGGTCTGTTCATATTTTCTATTTCTTCCTGATTCAGTCTTGGCAGGTTGTGCATTTCCAAGAATTTGTCCATTTCTTCCAGATTGTCCATTTTATTGGCATAGAGTTGCTTGTAGTAATCTCTCATGATCTCTTTTATTTCTGCAGTGTCAGTTGTTACCGCTCCTTTTTCATTTCTAATTCTATTGATTTGAGTCTTCTCCCTTTTTTTCTTGATGAGTCTGGCTAGTGGTTTATCTATTTTGTTTATCTTCTCAAAGAACCAGCTTTTAGTTTTATTGATCTTTGCTATTGTTTCCTTCATTTCTTTTTCATTTATTTCTGATCTGATTTTTATGATTTCTTTCCTTCTGCTAGCTTTGGGGTTTTTTTGTTCTTCTTTCTCTAATTGCTTGAGGTGCAAGGTTAGGTTGTTTATTCGAGATGTTTCCTGCTTCTTAAGGTGGGCTTGTATTGCTATAAACTTCCCCCTTAGAACTGCTTTTGCTGCATCCCACAGGTTTTGGGTCGTTGTGTCTCCATTGTCGTTTGTTTCTAGGTATTTTTTGATTTCCTCTTTGATTTCTTCAGTGGTCACTTCATTATTAAGTAGTGTATTGTTTAGCCTCCATGTGTTTGTATTTTTTACAGATCTTTTCCTGTAATTGATATCTAGTCTCATGGCGTTGTGGTCGGAAAAGATACTTGATACAATTTCAATTTTCTTAAATTTACCAAGGCTTGATTTCTGACCCAAGATATGATCTATCCTGGAGAATGTTCCATGAGCACTTGAGAAAAATGTGTATTCTGTTGTTTTTGGATGGAATGTCCTATAAATATCAATTAACTCCATCTCGTTTAATGTATCATTTAAAGCTTGTGTTTCCTTATTTATTTTCATTTTGGATGATCTGTCCATTGGTGAAAGTGGGGTGTTAAAGTCCCCTACTATGAATGTGTTACTGTCGATTTCCCCTTTTATGGTTGTCAGTATTTGCCTTATGTATTGAAGTGCACCTAAGTTGGGTGCATAAATATTTACAATTGTTATATCTTCCTCTTGGATCGATCCCTTGATCATTATGTAGTGTCCTTCTTTGTCTCTTCTAATAGTCTTTGTTTTAAAGTCTATTTTGTCTGATATGAGAATTGCTACTCCAGCTTTCTTTTGGTTTCCATTTGCATGAAATACCTTTTTCCATCCCCTTACTTTCAGTCTGTATGTGTCTCTAGGTCTGAAGTGGGTCTCTTGTAGACAGCAAATATATGGGTCTTGTTTTTGTATCCATTCAGCCAATCTGTGTCTTTTGGTGGGAGCATTTAGTCCATTTACATTTAAGGTAATTATCGATATGTGTGTTCCTATTCCCATTTTCTTAATTATTTTGGGTTCATTATTGTAGGTCCTTTCCTTCTTTTGTGTTTCTTGCCTAGAGAAGTTCCTTTAGCAGTTGTTGTAGAGCTGGTTTGGTGGTGAACTCTCTCAGCTTTTGCTTGTCTGTAAAGGTTTTAATTTCTCCATCAAATCTGAATGAGATCCTTGCTGGGTAAAGTAATCTTGGTTGCAGGTTTTTCTCCTTCAACACTTTCAATATGTCCTGCCACTCCCTTCTGGCTACAGAGTTTCTGCTGAAAGATCAGCTGTTAACCTTATGGGGATTCCCTTGTGTGTTATTTGTTGTTTTTCCCTTGCTGCTTTTAATATGTTTTCTTTGTATTTAATTTTTGACAGTTTGATTAATATGTGTCTTGGCGTATTTCTCCTTGGATTTATCCTGTATGGGACTGTCTGTGCTTCCTGGACTTGATTAACTATTTCTTTTCCCATATTAGGGAAGTTTTCAACTATAATCTCTTCAAATATTTTCTCAGTCCCTTTCTTTTTCTCTTCTTCTTCTGGAACCCCTATAATTCGAATGTTGGTGCGTTTAATGTTGTCCCAGAGGTCTCTGAGACTGTCCTCAGTTCTTTTCATTCTTTTTTCTTTTTTCTGCTCTGCAGTAGTTATTTCCACTATTTTATCTTCCAGGTCACTTATCCGTTCTTCTGCCTCAGTTATTCTGCTATTGATCCCATCTAGAGTATTTTTAATTTCATTTATTGTGTTGTTCATCGTTGCTTGTTTCATCTTTAGTTCTTCTAGGTCCTTGTTAACTGATTCTTGCAATTTGTCCATTCTATTGTCCATTCTATCTCCAAGATTTCGGATCAACCTTACTATCATTATTCTGAATTCTTTTTCCGGTAGACTGCCTATTTCCTCTTCATTTGTTAGGTCTGGTGGGTTTTTATCTTGCTCCTTCATCTGCTGTGTGTTTTTCTGTCTTTTCATTTTGCTTATCTTACTGTGTTTGGGGTCTCCTTTTTTGCAGGCTGAAGGTTCGTAGTTCCTGTTGTTTTTTGTGTCTGTCCCCAGTGGCTAAGGTTGGTTCAGTGGGTTGTGTAGGCTTCCTGGTGGAGGGGACTAGTGCCTGTGTTCTGGTGTATGAGGCTGGATCTTGTCTTTCTGGTGGGCAGGTCCACGTCTGGTGGTGTGTTTTGGGGTGTCTGTAGACTTACTATGATTTTGGGCAGCCTCTCTGCTAATGGGTGGGGTTGTGTTCCTGTCTTGCTAGTTGTTTGGCATAGGATGTCCAGCACTGTAGCTTGCTGGTCGTTGAGTGAAGCTGGGTGCTGGCGTTGAGATGGAGATCTCTCGGAGATTTTTGCTGTTTGATATTATGTGCAGCTGGGAGGCCTCTTGTGGACCAGTGTCCTGAAGTTGGCTCTCCCACCTCAGAGGCACAGCACTGACTCCTGGCTGCAGCACCAAGAGCCTTTCATCCACAGGGCTCCTTAATTTGGGATGATTCGTTGTCTATTCAGGTATTCCACAGATGCAGGGTATATCAAGTTGATTGTGGAGCTTTAATCCGCTGCTTCTGAGGCTGCTGGGAGAGATTTCCCTTTCTCTTCTTTGTTCTGACAGTTCCCAGGGGCTCAGCTTTGGATTTGGCCCCGCCTGTGCGTGTAGGTCGCCGGAGGGCGTCTGTTCTTTGCTCAGACAGGACGGGGTTAAAGGAGCCGCTGATTCGGAGGCTCTGGCTCACCCAGGCCGGGGGGTAGGGAGGGTCACGGAGTGCGGGGCGGGCCTGCAGCGGCAGAGGCCGGCGTGACGCTGCAGCCTGAGGGCGCCGTGTGCTCTCCCGGGGGAGCCGTCCCTGGATCCCGGGACCCTGGCAGTGGCGGGCTGCACAGGCTCCCCGGAAGGGCGTGTGGCTAGTGACCTGTGCTCGCACACAGGCCTCCTGGCGGCAGCAGCAGCGGCCTCAGCGTCCCATGTCCGTCTCTGGGCTCCGCAATCTTAGCCGCGGCTCGCGCCCGTCCCTGGAGCCCTCTCAAGCAGCGCTCTTAATCCCCTCTCCTCGTGCACCAGGAAACAAAAAGGGAACGTAAAAGTCTCTTGCCTCTTCGGCAGGTCCAGACCCCTCCCCGGACTCTCCCGGCCAGCCGCGGCGCACCAACGCCCTGCAGGCTGTGTTCACGCCGCCAACCTCAGTCCTCTCCCGGCGCTCCGACAAAAGCCGGAGCGTCAGCTCCCAGTCCCGCCCGCCCCGGCGGGCGAGCAGACAAGCCTCTCGGCTGGTGAGTGCCGGTCGGCCCGATCCTCTGCGCTGGAATCTCTCCGCTTTGCCCTCCGCACCCCTGTTGCTGTGTTCTCCTCCGCGGCTCCCAAGCTCCCCCACTCCGCCTCCCGAAGTCTCCACCCGCGAAGGGGCTTCCTAGTATGTGGACACTTTTCCTCCTTCACAGCTCTCTCCCGCTGGTGCAGGACCCGTCCCTATCCTTTTGTCTCTGTTTAGTTTTTTCTTTTGCCCTAACCAGGTACGTGGGGGGTTCCTTGCCTTTTGGGAGGTCTGAGGTCTTCTGCCAGCGTTCAGTAGGTGCTCCGTAGGAGTTGTTCCACGCGTAGATGTACTTCTGGTGTATCTGTGGATAGGAAGGTGATCTCCGCGTCTTACTCTTCCGCCATCTTCCCGGAAGTCTCTTGATTAAGGTTTTAAAAAATACTACTCTGGCTTCCACATGGAAGAGACTGGGAAGGAAGTTATAAAAATGGAAGTAGAGAAGTTAGGAGGCTACTGCAGTAGTCCTGCAAGAAATGTTGGTGACTTGGATAGTATGATAGCAGTGGAAATGTGAGATTTGAATGAATATGGGAATTATTTTCAAAGAAAAGCAACAGTAATTGCTGAAGGACTAGAGATGGGATTGTGAGGGAAAAAAAGCAATAAAGGAAAGATGGTTCTTAGGTTTCTGCAGAGCAATGAGGTGAATGTTGCCATATGTGACATAGAGAAACAGTGGGAGGTGGAGGAGAAGGAGGCAAAATTAAGTTTAAGATGCTTATTTGCAATCTGAGTAAAAATACTGGATACCTAGGTCTGCAACTCAAGATAGAGGTCAGGGCAGGAAATGCATGAGGTATTCAAGTATGTGACTAGATTAAATCACCTAAGGAGTAAACGTGGATAAAGAAGAGAGACAGAGAATCCAGACCTAGAATTCCACCCTACATCAAAAGCTGTCAAATTAATGTACATTTATATGTTATTTTTTACACTTGCCTTTTTCAAATAACTAACTGCTAGTCCCAATGATATCAGATAAGAGGGCTTTTTTTTTTTTTTTAGTATCTTCCTTTTCATATTAGGATAATCTTAGGAGCAAAGAAGAGAGACAACCCTGGGGGAGGAGGAGGGATTAGGAGTAGAGGTGGTGCGTGCGTGTGTGTTTATGTGTGTGTGAGAACAGAGAAAGAGAGAGAGAGAGAGAGAGAGGGATAGAGAGAAGGAGAGAGGAAGAGAGAAAGAGAGAGAGAGAGTGAGTGGGGGGAGGGAAAGTGTAGGAGGTAGGAGGGAGGAAGATACTGGTTTGAGAGAGAAGGAGTTCCAGAATATTTCTACAGAAGTCCTATTTAACATCCTATATTCTAATTATTTGTCCTTGAGTGGTGTGAAAGTTTCTTTATGGGCAGAAACTATGACCTTCATCTTTGTGCCTTGCAAAGTGCCTGGCAGATAACAATCTCTTAATGAACATTTACTGAATGAATAAAATGAAGGAGTGACTTACCCAAAGTCAGCCCAATTGCTACTGAACAGGAAAGCAGGGATTAGTATCTAGGTTTTAGGACAGTCAGATGTTCTAAACTCACTTCAGGCTGTCATTAAAAGGACTACACATTCGGGCCTCACCTTATCTATATATTTTATTTTCTATTTGTCATCCTGTCTGGACTACAAGTCTGATGATCTACCCAAAATTCACCTTCCCTCAGCCTGTCCAGAACCTGTGCATCCAGCTTATGTCTTACCTCTCCCATAAAAACTCTCTTCACCAATCCCTCAATCATCACCCTCCTCACCTACACCAGCCACACACACACACACAGACACACTTTCTGTAACACCCTGATTTCTGTCCTCACAACTACATTGAAGCTGCTTTCCCAAAGTTTACCAAAGGCCTTTGTAATAGTTAAAGTATAATTTTTAAAATGGTTAAATCACGACTCTCATACAAATGTGAAATGAACTTATTAATGAATGAAGGAACCAGTAAGATGTTAAAACTGGTTCAAATGAGAATCTGACATTCAGAGATTTATATTGCCCAGTATATTTATATTCAGAGATTTATATTGCCCAGTATATTTATATTCAGAGATTTATATTGCCCAAAATTCATTTGCATGGCATGAACAGGAATAATTGCATTAGTATAGGCAGGAAATATTTGTTGTTACCAGTTTTCTAGAACGAAACTTCTGTCGCCTTTTTGCAGAGTTGTAAAACAGTCTAGTCAATCAAGGACAAAAATATATATCTCTAAATCAAAATAATATAATTCCTGGAGGGTCCTCTAGGTTCTGGAGGGTCCAATGCCCAGCATTCAGATACGCAGTAATTTCTTCTGCCCATTTCCAAGTCTCTGACAAATTTTTCCCGCATCACTGTCAAAACTCATCCTAACCTGCCTTCTTTAGCACAACGAAGGAAAATTCTTGCCACCTTTGGTTTCCTGACTCCCTTTCTCTCTGACTGATTCTCTTCAGTCTCCTTCACCACTTCCTATTCATCTTAAATACAGTATTCTCCAAGGTACTGATGGGTCTTATTCTATCTAATATCAGCAGTCATGCTTCACCTATTAATTATATAGGAATTACTCCCATATCCACAGCTCTAATGTCTATACTCCCCGAACTTGAACTTCTATTTTCTCCATTTCCCATGCTGATATCTTAGCAGCACCTCATATTCATCATGACCTAAACTAAACTCACTCTTGTCATCATCTAAATATGATCTATCCCTAACTTAGTTAATGTTTAATTGTCAAAGAGGCATAAAGCATGAGAATCTTACATTTTACTCTCTCCCTCACCCTCCTCTACGTAACTGCCTTTTACAGTCACCTAAACTATCCATCGCACCTCTACAATTACTCTCTTGCATCCCTCCCCTTCCTCACAGCCATTTCCCTAATTCAAGTCTATATTATCTTTCAACTGAACTGTTGATAAAGCTTCACACTGCTATATTGTCTCTTTTCTCTATCATTCACTCAGATGCCAAAGCTATAGTTCCCTAACAGGGGTCAAAGTTTTTCTGACTTGGTCCCACTTTCTGATCCGAGTTCTTATATAATAGGCACCTGTTGTTTTAGGACATCCACCTACTTCCTACTTATCCTACTTCAGTTACTTCAGTCCAGTCAAGCTGATTCCACCCATGAGGCAAACAACTCCAGCTCAGACAATCAGGTTCATAATGACTAGTTCAGAATTGGCTCAAATAGAGCCACTGAAATGCCACAGACTTTTGCTGACACTTCTGGGGCAGAAGCAAATGCTTTTTACTATATACCTGCTATTGTTATTGCTATATTTTACCACCAGAGGACAGCCTGTCTGAAAACCCAGTGCAGAATAAGTGAAGTTTGGAGATGCAGAGAGAATTTGGCCCTTCTGAGCCCTAGCATCAACCCATGTCTGAAGCCAATTTCCCTTGGATTGTTCAATTACACCTGCCAATAAACTGTCTTTCTGCTTAAGCTCGTCTGAGTCAGGCAACCATCTAAAGCACTGAACCAAGAGTGCTAAACAACACCGCCTATCTTTTTATGCATGATATGATTCGGTTACATCAACCTCCTCACCAGTATCAGAATACAGTGCCTTCCCTCACGTTTTTTCCTCAGTCTGGAATTTTCTTCCCTCTGGCTGGAATTCCCTTCCCTCTTTTCTCTGTTTATTAAGATCCATCTCATACTTCAATGCTTAGTTCAAATGCCTCAGTGAGGCAATCCCTGGAGGCTGGGAAAAGAAGCAGAAGACCAGATTACACAGAGATTTTAAACCATGCTATGGCTTTTTGAACCCTTACATAAGGGTAAATAAATGTCACTGAAGGATTTTAAAATAGCAAAGGACATGATCAGATTAACAATTTTAAAAGATGACTCTGGTTGTTGTGTAAAGGATGAATTAGAGGAGGGCGAGGGGAACAATGATTTGTAAACTATGAAAAATCTACACAAAAAGGATAGTGGTATGGGCTAAAGTGGCAGTGGAGACAGAAGAATGTACTTCCATGATTACTTTATTTCTGAATAAATCTGTCTCTACATTGTAAACTCCCTGAGGACAGAGAATTCATCTGTTGACTACCATTTTATCCTCAGAAATTAGCAAAGTGATTGGCACACAGTAGGGACACACATTTATCTGTAGAATAAATGAATACACAATTAACCTAATATGTAAACTCTGTGAGCAACTGGGCAAATGGCAGTATTATTTATGAAGATAAGAAACACAAGAAAAGTCAGTTTGGAGTTTTTTGTTTGTTTTTGAGAAAGAGGTAAGGGAAAAGATGCACTCTGTTTTGAACAAATTGAGTTTAAGATAATATAATACATTCAAATATGGAGGGAATCTATATATAGTGGACACATATTTGGGGGTCAGGTGAGAGATCTGGGCTGCAAATACTAATTTGTGAATTCTGGGCATATAGATTGGTAACTGACTTTATGAAGAGAGAAGATTACCTAGGAATAAGGAAAAGAGGGTGGAGATTACAGACTTAAGGGGCATTTAAGGGTTGAACAGAAAAAGAGAAGTTAAGGAAGAACACTAATAGCTCTGGCAGAAAAACGAACGTAGGAGAATCCTCTAACCAAAGCAGAGGGAAGAAGAGGAATGTGTAGTCAAATGTGTCAAACAGTAAAAAGTCCAGGAATGAAAAGTTTTAAAGTATCCTTTGGATGAAAACAGTTTTGGTGGAGAAGGGGATGGGGAGTGGGTAAAACCAAATTTGGAGTGGGTTCAAGGGTGAGTAGAAGATAAAGAAATGAAGTCAGTCAGTATTTAGACACCTTGTTTAGGAAGTGTGACTATAAAGGAACTGAGAAACATAGTTTCAGGAGAGGAATGTCAAGGGTAGGTTTCGTTCCTGTTTGGTTTTTTGTTGTTGTTTGTTTGTTTATAGAATTTGGTTTTAAGCATGTTTAAATGTTGATTGGAAGCAACTTAAAAAGAGGACAGCGTTAAAGAAAAGGTGAAAGTGAATAATCAAAAATGAGCTTCACGATGAATATATATATCAAAAAATCTATCTTACAGCTTAAATATATACAATTTCAATTTGTCAATTATACCTCAATAAAGCTAACAAAGTTTATAGAGTACAGATGAAGATATTGGAATTTTTAAAGGCATTTATTTTACTTTATACAATTTTTAAAGGTTACACTCCATTTACAATTATTACAAAATATTGGCTATATTCTTCATGTTGTACAATACATCCTTGCAGCATATCTTACACCCAACAGTTTTAACCACCCACTCCCCCACCCCTCTATTATCCCTCTCCCCCTTCTCACTGGTAACCACTAGTTTGTTCTCTGTATCTGTGAGTCTGTTTCTTTTTTGTTATATTCACTAGTTTGTTGTATTTTTTAGATTCCATATATAACTGATATCATACAGTATTTTTCTTTCTCTGTCTGACTTATTTCACTTAACATAATACCCTCCAAGTTTCTCCATGTTGCTGGAAACGGCAAATTTTCGCTCTTTTTTATGGCTGTATAGTATTTCATTGTGTGTGTATGTGTGTGTGTGTGTGTGTGTGTGTGTATACACATACATATATATACACCACACACCACATCTTGTTTATCCATTTTTATCCATTTAGCTGTTGATGGACACTTAGGTTGCTTCCATATTTTGGCAATTGTAAACAATGCTGCTATGAACATTGGGATGCATGTATCTTTTCAAATTAGAAAATCTTAAAGACACCACCAGAAAACTACTAGCTCATCAACGAATCTGGTAAGGTTGCAGGATACAAAATTAACACACAGAAATCTGTTGCATTTCTATACACTAATACAGAAAGATCAGAAAGAGAAATTAAAGAAACAATGGAATTTACCATCACATCAAAAAGAATAAAATACCTACGAATAAACCTACCTAAGGAGGCAAAAGGCCTGTACTCCAAAAACTATAAGATACTGATGGAAGAAATTCAAGATGACACAAACAGATGGAAAGATACACTGTGTTCTTGGATTGGAAGAATCAATATTGTTAAAATGACCATACTACCCAAGGCACTCTACAGATTCAATGCAACCCCTATCAAAATACCAATGCATTTTTCACAGAACTAGAACAAATAATTTTAAAATTTGTGTGGAAACACAAATGACCCTGAAAAGCCAAATCTTGAGAAAGAACAGAGCTGGAGGAATCATGCTCCCTGACTTCAGATGATACTACAAAGCTATAGTAATCAACACAATATGGTACTGGCACAAAACAGACACATAGATCAATGGAACAGAATAGAAAGCCCAGAAATAAACCCAGACACTTATGGTCAATTGATTTACAACAAAGGAGGCAAGAATATACAATGGAGAAAAGATACTGGTTTTGAATAGGGTAAGCAATATCTCTTTCACTGAAGTCATACAGTAGAAGGCAAGAATAAGTAAAGATGTGGATACATTTATAGATTCGGTTACTGAAAATTAAGAGACTCTCATGTGACAGCATCAACTGTGTCATAAACATGTTTAAGTTTAAATATCAAAAGTAATCTCTTCATTAAAAATTATTTTTCCAAATTATGAGTTTGTTACACGTTAGCAACTAAGTTAAGGGAAGTAACTGCCCCTCTCCCAAATCCTAGACTTAACAAAGAAAATTTAAAAGATAATTACCAAATGCCTACTTTGTACAAGACATGATGCTAGACATTGTGAAGAATACACAGGGCTCTTCCCCCAGATATTTCCATAGCTTTTTTCTCCTTCATTTAGGTCTCTGTTCTCACATTCTGCTTTATTTCTCTCCATTACAATTACCACCAGCTGATATGTTTGTTTTATTGTCTGTTTTTCCTCCTATACTAGAAGCTTCTCAAGGCAGGGACTTTTTCTGTTTATTCATTGTTGTATCCCCAGCACCAAGAATAGTGCCTGCCATGAATATGAACCCCAAATAAACTCTGATTAAATGAATAGTATCTTCTCTTTAGGAAGAAGAGGTGCAATCTGTTAAACAGGGGAGAAATGAATATATGAGAACTATATCAATATTTACAAATGAAAGAAGTAATTACTAAGGATGATATAAGTAGTATCAAAAAATGATATAAGAGCTCACAAAACTGTTCATCAACCAGACAAGATGATAAAGAAAGGTATATTGGAAACGGCGTCATTTGGACTGGGCCTTAAAGAGGTGAGTAGGGTTCTGGGGTTTTGTTTATTTTTCAACATGTACAATTCAATGGTTTTTAGTATATTCACAAAGTTGTGCAACCATCACCTTCTAGAACATTTTCATCACCTCAAAAAGAAACCCCATGCCCCTTAGCTCAACTCCCACAACCCCTCCCCCACCAGACCGAAGAAGTCACTAATCTATTTTCTATCTCTACATACTTACCCGTTGAGGACATTTCATATAAATAGAATCAAATAGCATGTGGGATACTGTGACTGGCTTCTTCACTTAGTATAATGTTTTCATGTCCATCCATGTTGTAGCATGTATCAGTACCCCTTTTTATGATTGAATAATATTCCATTGTACAGATATATCATATTTTGTTTAGCCATTCATCAACAGATGGACATTTAGGTTGTTTCTACCTTTAGGTTATTATGAATAATAGTAACTCTATGGACATTCACATATAAGTTTTTGTGTCACATAACTTCAACAAGAAATAAGTGAAGGAAGGAATTGAAATACTATAAACTACTCAAATCCAAAGATGACAAATTCACGATAAAATTTTCACTGGTCTGAGAGATCAAATGGGGCAAAGTGAATTTTCATAAAGCTTAATTTGTTCAAATCAAAGAACTGTCTTTTATTTTGTAACAATGTCCTTCAAACTTTTTTTTAATTGTTAAAGCACTCCTTTTTTAAAAACTGAAGTATATTCGATTCACAATGTTGTATTAGTTTCTGGTGTACAGCAAAGTGATTCAGTTACATATATATTATTTTTCATATTTTTTTCATTATGATTACAGGATATTGAATATTGTTCCCTGTGCTATACAGTAGGACCTTCTTCTTTATTTTATATACAGTAGTTGGTATGTGCTAGTCTCAAACTCCCAATCCAACCCCCTCCTGCACCCCCCTCCACCTTGGCAACCACAAGTCTGTTCTCTATGTCTGTGAGTCTGTTTCTCTTTTGTAAATAAGTTCATTTGTGTCATATTTTAGCTTCCACATACAAATGATATCATATGTTATTTGTCTTTCTCTTTCTGACTTACTTTGCTTCATAGGATAACCTCTAGGTCCATCCATGTAGCTGCAAGTGACCTTATTTCATTCTTTTCTATGGCTGAGTAATATTCCAGTATATGAGTGTGTGTGTGTGTGTGTACTACATCTTCTTTATCCATTCATCTGTTGATGGAAACTTACATTGTTTCCATGTCTTGCCTACTGTAAATAGTAGAGCACCCTTCTTTTTAAATTGAAGTATAGTTGATTTACAATGTTGTGTTAGTTTCAGGTATACAGCAAAGTGATTCAGTTATAACTATATATATGTGTGTTTGTGTGTGTGTGTATAGATATGTACACACACACATATATATGTTCTTTTTCAGATTCTTTTCCCTTATAGGTTATTACAAAATATTGAGTATACTTCTCTGTGCCATATAGTAGGTCCTTGTTGGTTATCTGTTTTATATATAGTAGTGTATATATGTTAATCCTAAACTCCTAATTTATCCTCCCCCCTTCCCCTTTGGTAACCATAAGTTTGTTTTCTATGTGTGGGGGTCTATTTCTGTTTTGCATATAAGCTCATTTGTATAATTTTTTTTTTTTAGATTCCACATATAAGTGATATCATATGATATTTGTCTTTGCCAGGCTTACTTCACTTAGCGTGATAATCTTCTAGGTCCACCCATGTTGCTGCAAATGTCATTATTTCATTCTTTTTATGGCTGAGTAATATTCCAGTGTGTGTGTGTGTGTGTGTGTGTGTGTGTGTGTGTGTTTCACATCTTCTTTATCCATTCATCTGTCAATGGACATACAGGTTGTTTCCAGGTCTTGGCTATTGTAAATAGTGCTGCTACGGACATTGGGATGCATGTATCTTTTCGAATTATGGTTTTCTCCAGATATATGTCCAGGAGTAGGATTGCAGGATCATATGGTAGCTCTATTTTTAGTTTTTTAAGGAACCTCTATACGTTCTCCATAGTGGCTGTACCAATTTACAGTCCCAACAATAGTGTAGGAGGGTTCCCTTTTCTCCACACTCTCTCCGGCATTTATTGTTTGTAGAATTTTTGATGATGGTCATTCTGACTGGTGTGAGGTGATACCTCATTGTAGTTTTGATTTGCATTTATCTAATAATTAGCAATGATGAGCATCTTTTCATGTGCCTTTTGGCCATCTGTATGCCTTCTTTGGAGAAATGTCTATTTAGATCTGCTGCCCATTTTTTGATTGGATTGTTTGTTTTTTCTGATATTGAGCTGTATGAGCTGTTTGTATATTTTAGAGATAAATTCCCTGTCGGTCACATCATTTGCAAATATTTTCTCCCATTCTGTAGGTTGTCCTTTTGTTTTGTTTCTGGTTTCCTTTGCTGTGCAAAAGCTTTTAAGTTTAATTAGATCCCATTTGTTTATATTTCCATTACTCTGGGAGTCACATCCAAAAAGATATTACTACGATTTGTGTCAAAGAGTGTTCTGCCTATGTTTTCCTCTCAGAGTTTTATAATATCCAATTTTACATTTAGGTCTTTAATGCATTTTGAGCTTATTTTTGTGTATGGTGTTAAAGAATGTTCTAATTTTATTCTTTTACATGTAGCTGTCCTGTCTTCTCAGCACCAGTTATTGAAGAGACTGTCTTTTCTCCATTACACGTTACTGCCTCCTTTATTGTAGAGTAATTGACCATAGGTGTGTGGGTTTATTTATGGGCTTTCTATCCTGTTCCATTGATCTATACTTCTGTTTTTGTGCCAGTACCATACTGTTTTGATTACTGTTGCTTTGTAGTATAGTCTGAAGTCAGGAAGCATGATTCCTCCAGCTCCATTTTTCTTTCTCAAGATTGCTTTGGCTATTCGCAGTCTTTTTTGTTTCCATACGAATTTAAAAATTTTTTGTTCTAGTTCTGTGAAAAATGCCATTGATAATTTGATCTGTAGAGTGACTTGGGTAGTATAGTCATTTTGACAATATTGATTCTTTCAATCCAAGAATACAGTACATCTTTCCATTTGTTTGTGTCATCTTCAATTTCTTTCATCAGGGTCTTACAGTTTTTGGAGTACAGGTCTTTTGCCTCCTTAGGTCAATTTATTCCTAGGTATTTTATTCTTTTTGATGTGATGGTGAATTCAATTGTTTCCTTAATTTCTCTTTCTGATCTTTCACTGTTACCGTATAGAAATGCAACAGATTTCTGCATATTAATTTTGTATCCTGCAACTTTACCAAATTCACTGATAAGCTCTGGTATTTTTCTGGTGGTATCTTCAGGATTTTCTATGTATAGTATCATGTCATCCACAAACAGTGACAGTTTTACTTATTCTGTCCCAATTTGGCTCCCTTTTATTTCTTTTTTCCCCTCTGATCGCTGTGGCTAGGACTTCCAAAACCACGTTGAATAAAAGTGGCAAGAGTGGACATCCTTGTCTTTTTCCTAATCTTAGAGGAAATGTTTTCAGCTTTTCACCACTGATTATGTTAGCTGTGGGTCTGTCATATACGGCCTTTAGTATGTTGAGGTATATTCCCTCTATGCCCACTTTCTGGAGAGTTTTTATCATAACTGGATGTTGAATTTTATCAAAAGCTTTTCCTGCATCTACAGAGATGATCATATGGATTTTATTCTTCAATTTGTTGATGTGGTGTATCATACTGATTGATTTGTGGAAACTGAAAAATCTGTGCATCCCTGGGATAAATCTCACTTGATCATGATGTATGATCCTTTTAAGGTACAACTGGATTCAGTTTGCTAGTATTTTGTTGAGGACTTTTGCATCTATGTTCATCAGTGATATTGGCCTGTAATTTTTTTGTGTGTGTGGTATCTTTTTCTGATTTTGGTATTAGGGTGATGGTGGCCTCATAGAATGAGTTTGGAAGTATTCCTTCCTCTGCAGTTTTTTGGAATAGTTTCAGAAAGACAGGTGTTAACTCTTCTGTAAATGTTTGGTGGAATTCACCTGTGAAGCCATCTGGTCCTGGACTTTTGTTTGTTGGGAGTTTTTTAATCACCGATTGAATTTCAGTACTTGTAATTGGTCTGTTCATATTTTCTCTTTCTTCCTGGTTCAGTCTTAGGAGATTGCACCTTACTAAGAATTTGTTCATTTCTTCTAGGTTGTCCATTTTATTGGCATATAGTTGGTTGCAGTAGTCTCTTATGGTCCTCTGTATTTCTGTGGTGTCCATTGTAACTTCTCCTTTTTCATTTCTAATTTTATTGATTTGGGTCCTCTCCCTTTTTTTTTCTTGATGAGTCTGGTTAAAGGTTCATTAATTTTATCTTGTCAAAGAACCAGCTTTTAGTTTCATTGATCTTTTCTACTGTTTTCTTAGTCTCTATTTCATTTATTTCTGCTCTGATCTTTATGATTTCATCCCTTCTGCTAACTTTGGGTTTTGTTTGTTCTTCTTTCTCTAGTTGCTTAAATGAAATGATGGCAACATCAAAAGGTGGTTCTGTTAATTTACTTAGCAAAATAAATTTTTAAAAATTTGTTTTTCTGTTAAATCCAAAAATCTAGGAAATACTGTTGATTAAAGGAAATGGCACAAAGGAAAGAAGACAGAAACCCACAAGACAGCCTGAATGCCAAGCTAAGGAATTTGCACCTTATTCTACGGACAATGAGTAAATTAATAAAGTTGTTTAAACATAAAATTATTGACTCCTGGAAGTCACTTCATTAACAAACATTAACTGAGTTACTACTATATGAAAAGCACTGTAGTTGGTGCTATGAGAACAAATTAAATAAAATCTCTCCCTCTTTTTTATAACAGACTTCAGTGGAAAACTGTCTCTCTTCATTATTTACATCTTTATCTGTTACTCATCAAGGGCAATATTTAGTAGTTAAAAAAATCCTTTTTAAAAAGGAAAATATGGGACTATTCCTATTATGCTTACAAGTTTTATTTCACTCATTATTTAACAATGTGAGTTGTTGGATGTACAAAGTAAAGCAATATATAACCCCTAATCTACAGAATTTTATAGTTTAGGTTTTATAAACTTATACTCTAGAAGAAACTGACTGTAGGCATTTAACTAGATATTATTTACCTAGGACTTCCAATTTAAGAGCAAACAGCAAATAAGCACTTACTACTACCACTCACATTTTAAGCATTTAATTTTTTTTTTTTTCTTTTCACTACGCGTGCCTCTCACTGTTGTGGCCTCTCCCGTTGTGGAGCACAGGCTCCGGACGCACAGGCTCCTCGGCATGTGGGATCTTCCCGGACCGGGGCACGAACCCGTGTCCCCTGCGTCGGCAGGCGGACTCTCAACCACTGCACCACCAGGGAAGCCCGCATTTAACATTTTTAAACTAATTTAATCCTCCTAACAATCTTATGAAGAGGGAATCATTACTATATTGTTAAGATATTAATAGATTAAAATATATAACATTTATTCTCTTTTTCCAGAATCAACTTTGACACCAATTCTGCTAAGGAAAGTGTTTTATATAGAGTTGCTATATAATTCCCATCAGTACACAAACAAGCTGTAATTTCTCCCATCTTAAAAAAAATCCTCTCTTGACTTCATGTTCTCCTCCAGGAACTACACCATTTCTCTGATCCCCCTAGAGGAAAACTTCTTAGAAGAGCTAGTTAGGGCTTCCCTGGTGGCACAGTGGTTGGGAGTCCACCTGCCGATGCAGGGGACACGGGTTCGTGCCCCAGTCCGGGAAGATCCCACATGCCGCGGAGCGGCTTGGCTCGTGAGCCATGGCCGCTGAGCCTGCGCATCCCGAGCCTGCGTGTCCGGAGCCTGTGTTCGGCAACGGGAGAGGCCACAACAGTGAGAGGCCCGCGTACCGCAAAAAAAAAAAAAAAAAAAGAGCTAGCCATTCCCAAAGGCTTTTGTCTCCGACACTACTGGAACTACTTTAGTCATGATTATGAATGATCTCAAATGCTAAATATGATTTTTAATTTTCAGTCCTCATCTCACTTGACCAGCAACTTGACAAAGGTAAAACACTTTCTTTGAAACACTCTCTCTCCTTCTTTACTTGGCTTCCAAGACACCATACTCTTCTGGGTTTTCTTATCTTCCTAGATGTTCCTTCTCAAACTCCTACGCTGGTTCTTCCACAGGTCCACAATTTCAACACATTTGAGTACCCAAGGCTCAGTTCTTGGACCGCCTCTCTTCTCTATATACACTCATTTTCTTAATGTTCTCATATAGTCTCATGGCTCTACCAGAATGTGCTTCAACAAGATAGGGATTTTTTAGCTATTTTGTTTATACTGAATGTCCTACACCTAAAAGTGTCTGACATGTAGTACATGCATGCCATATACCTGTTCAATGACTGAATGGATTAATAAATGGCTTTAAAAGGTACCTATAAAGTGATGACTCTCTAATTTATACCTCCTGCCTGGATCTCTGTCCTTAACTCCAGATATATCCAACTACCTATCTGCTATCTCTACCTGGATGTGTAATAAACATTTCAAACTTAACCAAGTTCAAAAGAGAACTCAAATCACCCTCTCAATGGCTTCTTCAACTGACCACTTAGCAAAGAGCAGTTCCATCCTTCTAGTTTCTCAAGTCAAATTTTGAAATCATTCCTAATTCCTTCTCTTTCTCTCACACCATATATCCAATCTGTCAATAAATTCTGTGAATCCTGCCTTCAAAATATACTCAGCACTTGACCACTTGCCACCACGTCCACCACCACCACTATGGTCCAAGTCATTATCATATCTCACCTGGATGAATGCAATGGACTCCTAACTGGTCTTACTGCTTTTTGTCCACCTCCATCCCACAATTTGAGTCTGTTCTCAGAACCGCAGCCAGAGAAGTTTTTTAAAAACTTACGTCAAATCACATCACTTCTCTGCTCATAATCCTACAATTATTCCCACTTTGCTGTGAGTAAAAGCCCAAATTGTGACAACTGCCTATAAAGCTCTACTCAATCTGGCCCTATTACATCTCTGACCTCATCTACTACTTTTCCTCTCACTTATTCTGCTCCAGCCATATTGGTTTCTTCTGTTGTTCCTTCCAAAGGTTAAGCATATTTCCAACTCAGGTTCTTTTCTCTTACTGTTTCTTCTCCCTGGAATGCTTTTCCCTAGATATCTGTAATCCATTACTTGCTTCATCATCTTGCTCAACTGTGACTTTCTCTGAGTTTTTCCCTATCACCATATTTTAAACTGCTACTCCAACCCGGACCCCTTGTATTTTTCATCCCTTTTATCTCTATTTCTGCAAATCCTTTATCGCCACTAAATACTATATGCTTTCTGGGACATGTGCTTGAAAAGCACAAGAAGTTCTATCTGTTTCATTCACTACCGTATCCCTAGTGTTTAAAGCAGTGCCTGGTATACAGTAGGTGATCAATAATCTGTTGAAAGAACGGTTTCATTTCCACCAGGGGGCCTAACAATCCTCTAGCCTGGCATTTCAGGAAAAGATCATAAAGCTTCTCTAAGATTTCTTCCAGTGCTCTGAATCCTAGAAGGATTATACATTGCCTAGAAAGAAAAACTGTGCTTGTCTAGTCAACCACAAGGAGGAGTGGAGAGGGAGAGCCGAGCAAAGAGAAATGTTTCCCTTGCTTTGCCTGTGGCAACCTCATGGTGGAAGAAAACCGGATTTGGAGGCGACTCTACTGAATGATTTTCTCCATACTATGAGTTAACTAGACACACACAAACGTAAACATTAAAAACCGCAATCCCTTCAAACGCCACAAAGAGGCCAAGGAAATCAACCCACGGGCCACTGAGAACTGGACGGGTGTTTCTTTAACTCCAGCACTAAGCACTCCATAAATCCACGGGAAGAGTTCCCATTAGTGCAGAGCCACGGAACTCACACCTTAAGGCCAAGGTGTTCCAGGCTGCCAGCACAGCACTCTCTGTCCAGAGGACTATTAAATCCGTTCTATTTAATACTTAAAGCACCTGCAGTAATTAAAACGGCATAGGCAAGCCGGTGCCAGGTCTAAATTCTCAGGTCTGGCCGATCGCATGTGAAGTCTTGATTCAGCAAACAGCGAAACCAATTTCCCACGGGATTTTGACTCACCGCCACCTGTTGATGCCAACATTGGAGGAGCCGGCGAACCAGGGGTCGAGGATGTAGACGCAGCGGATGGTGTCGGCGCCCTGAATACACTCCTTCAGGGCAGGATTGTCGTGAAGCCGAAGCCCCTTTCGGAACCAGTGCACAGCATTCACCCCCATCCCGGGGACGCGGCGGGTGGCGGGGAGCCGCCGAGCTCCTCCGCGGAGAAATTCAGGGCAGGGGCGTCCGGCTCATAACCGACACCTCCGGTCGCAGGAGAATCGCCGCACCCAAGGAGTGAGGAAAGGGCGGCAGAGGGGAGGGAAGGAAAAAATGAGTCCGAGGAGGGGACGGGAGAGGGAGAGGGCGCTGGCGGCGCAGCTGGAAGATGAATGGAGGTTGCCCAGTCAGCGGAGTCCGGGTATGACGCCTTTAGGAGCCGGCACCCGCCGCCACCTCCTGGACGAGACGCATAACTTCGAGGGCCCCGGACCGGCGGAGGGTGAGCAAGTTCAACAAAATCGAGCCGACACGACGGCCCGAGCGGGCGCGGGCAGCCCCAGGAGGTTCGTCACGGAAACCTAGCCCCACCGAGGCGGCCCCCGAGGAGCAGACGGCCCGCCTGAGGCGAGCCGCCGACAGGAATGAGAGAATTTAGCCACTGTCGGCCACGCTGCCTCTCGGCCCAGGAAAGAGGAGTGAGGACGGAGCACGGAGGCGGTGGTCGAGGCCGCTGGACGGTTGCCGGCCGGTGACCGGTCCCGAGGCTGGCCGGGTGACTCCGCCGCCACCGCCGCGTCAGCGGCCTCGGCCCCGCCCTCGGCTCCTCATTGGAGGGGGCACTCCCCACGTGACCACCGGCACCTCACGTTTCTGAAGTGTGTTTACTACAGCGGCTCTGGGGAATCTGCTTGCACTTCAGTCGCTTCTACGGGGCGACAACTGCTCCATCTCAAAACCGTCTATCCTTGCCCAGACGCTAGACATTCTCCCTCTGCCCCTTTTCTCGGCTGACTGGTTGGTGTTGCCTGGAAGCGCCCACTGTGAGCAGAGGCCCCATGTGAGGGAAGGCTTACCCCCGCCCTCGAGGGCCGTGAACGTCCACCATTGGCTGAGGTTCGCCGAAACCCGGATGAGCACGGGTATGCGGGGAGCTCGCGAGCGCGCGCTCTGCTCTGGAAGGCGCGCTTGCGCTCTCGCTGCGTTCCAGTGGGAAGGAGGGCGGGGCCGGGGGGTTGGAGCGCGCTCCGGGATTCCTCCCGCGGGGTTCACGGAGCCCTGGAGACAGCTTGGTGTCTTCCAGGAGTCGGCGGGGCAGCCGGGAGGGGAGTGAGGGCAGGATGGGTTGGAAAGAGCAAAGTAGGAGGCTCCGCGTAGACTTGGAGCCCAAACCATGTGCTTCCATCCAGCTTTAGCTGGAGACCCCAGCTCTACTTTGGAGTGTGTAGAGCTGGCGCCCTTCTTCTTGCGGCCCTCGCGGCATGGCACCCTTGCACGTGCTCTGGGGAAGAGGAGTAGCTGGCGGGTGCCAGGCATCCGTGGAATTCCTTAATATCGTCAACATGTCAGCCCTAGTTTCTTACACTTAGTGTGGTTTGCAGGGCTCTTCGTAATAGGGTCTTTGCATACCTTCCTGGGGACAATGAACTTAAGGCCATGCCATTCCTTAGACATGCAGTGACCTTATATTCATTCAACAATCACTTACTGAATGAAACTGGCACTGTTCGAAGTGCTGCAGATACAAGGGAGAAAGAGACAAATATCTCAGCCCTCACAGAGTTCACAATCTGTCTCTTAACCTTTATATGTTCTATTTTTCCCTCTGTAAAATGCTCTTCTTTAGAATCTGCTGCTCACTACAACCACCTTTGAGGTGGTTGTTATAGATTGAGTTGTGTACCTCTAAAATTCATATAAGCCCTAGTACCTGTGAATGTGACCTTATTTGGAAATAAGGTCTTTGCAGATGAGGTCATTAGGGGACCAAATCCAATGACTGGTATCTTAAAAAGTGGGAAATTTGGATGCAACACAGACCCACACACAGAGAGAAGGCCATGTGAAGATTGGAGTTATACTGCCACAAACCGAAGACCTACTCGAAGCTAGGAGAGTGGCCTGGAACAGATCCTTCCCTAGTGCCTTCAAAGGGAGAATGGCCCTGCCAACACTTTGATTTCAGACTTCCGGCCTCCATAACTGTGAGATGATAAATTCCTGTTGTTCTAAGCCACTCATTTTGTGGTACATCACTACAGCAGCTCTAGCAAACTAATACAGCTGTAATGTAAATTTAGTCCTCCAGTGAGCCAATATGTCTGGATAGATTTCCCTAACCCTGCTTTTGTTGCCGTAGGGAGGGCATAGCATCTTCTTTTTAGTTTCTTAACATTTAAAATTATATAGTATATGAAAACCTGTTGTTCACTATGAAGTATTAAACAGTTATTTTTATCAGTGGGGATGAGCCTCGGTTAATTACCACACCCAGGGTCCCATCACTTTTGCAGAGGATGTGGCAAACAGAGCTGTGCACTCATTTGGATTGCCTCATACTCCAGGGCCTATTGTACTTGTAAAAATACAGTGTTTCTAGTTCATATTTCATTTTAGGCAGTTTGAAAGTAAGCGGATTCTGGGACTTAACCTGGTGGTCCAGTGGTTAAGACTCCGTGCTCCCAATGCAGGGGGCCTGGATTCAATTCCTGGTCAGGGAACTAGATCCTGCATGCCACAACTAAGAGCTCGCATGCTGCAACTAAAAAAGATCCCACATGCCACAACTAAAGATCCTGCATGCCGCAACTGAGACCCAGCACAGACAAATAAATAAATAAATATTAAAACAAAAACAAACGAAAAAAAGTAAGCAGATTTTGTCTAGAGACGTAAGAATTATTTTAAGCATCTAAGTGTAACAGTGGGAGGTAGAGAGAGAATATTGATTTGTGTGGAGTTGCCTTATGTTTGCCAGTTGTCCATTCAATAGATGTTTTTTTTTTTTAACAGACGGCTGTATGTAGGTGGGTGTATAACTTTCATTTACACATGAAAGTACTAACTTATTATGAAAATGTCAGTACTGTCAACTGTGCATTCCTCAATGAGTAAAGGTTTTTTATGACATGTAGGTTGTTCTTTAATATATTTTTGTAAGCATTTAATAAAAGCTATGACTTATTGATTACCAACTATATGCCAGGCACTTTATATAGGTTATTATTAACCCTCAGAATAATCTTATAAGGCAGCTTATTATTTGTGCCTTTGCAGATGAAGACGCTAAAGCTCAGAAATACAAATACGTAGTAAAACCAGATGAAAAACCAAGACTGTTTCTGAGCCCAAAGCTCTTTCCTTATCACATACCATCACTGACACCACCACTCCCTTTCTTTTTCAGAGTGAGTGTATATGTATGAAGAAGGAAAGAAGGGATGGGGAGCATTGCTGGGAATCTCTTGTGAAATTCTGGTTGGCTCCAACATCCTGGTGGTAGAAAGAGTATGGGACTAAGAGGAAGACACTGGGTTATATCTGAGCTCGCCGCTAATTAGTTAATGATCTTGAGCTAGTTGTCTAGGCTTTCCTGGCTTGCTTAATTCATATGTAAAATGGGGGGATTGAACTAGATTTCTAAGTTTGCTATACTATTTTAAAATTCTAGGATTCTATAAGCACAGCCCTGTCATGGGCTCAAAAATATCTATGAAGAGTCCTATTAAACGTTCTTTTAACTGCCCACAGTGTTAGAAAAATCAGTATCTCTTTGATTTCATAAGCACCCTTGATAAAACTGTGTCAGCCTCTAAATTGCAAGGCTGTGTTCTCCCTTGACCCTGTCTTGTAGAGGTGATTTTGGGCGTGTGTTATCAACACACAAATAATGAAGGAGTAGACAGTGTGATCAGCTCCCTCAGTCTTGATGTGATGTGAATATTAGGCTAATAGTCCCTGGCTGAGTGACCACCCCCAGCACTGGAGTCTTTGGGGGGATTGAATTTAAATGTGTTAAGGGATCTTTTTTTAAATTGAAGTAACATTGGTTTATAACATTACATGAGTTTCACGTGTATAATGTTATATTTTGACTTCTGTATATACTACAGTGTGCTCACCACCAAAAGTTTAGTTTCCATCCATCACCATACAGTTGACCCCCTTTACCCATTTTGCCTTCCCCCCAGGACCGTCATTATTTTAATGTCATTCTCATATGAATATAAAATGAACACATGTCAAAGATTTCACTAAACTTGTTAATTAATGAGGGAACCAGTACGATGTTACAATGAAATAAAAGGAGATTCCAAAGAGCAGTTATACATGTAGGCCATCAGGAATGCTAAAAGTAAATTTGCTTAATATATACAAAACACTTCTACAGAGTCATTGGGGGGAGGGAAATCAATTTCACTTTCACAGGAAAAATCCATTTACATGTCCGTAGTTAACATTCCTTTGCATTGCATCGTTTATCTACAATTTACAGAGCTGTAAAATAGTTTAAAGATAATGACAGGCAGAGAATAACTTGAAGGGTGTCCCAGACAAGAGACCTAGTGATCTTTTTTGCCCATTTCAAAGTCATTCATAATTTTTGTCACCTCCTGGAAGAGGTCTCCCCTGTCAGCCCATTCTAAAAAGAACCCTTTCTTAGTTTCTATTATAGTCCCCTGTTTACTTTCATCATAGCACCGATTGTTATCTGTATTTTTTTGGTTGTTTACTTATTTATTGTCAGGCAATCTATGCCTGCCCCAATCCCATATGCAAACTCCAGGAGGGCAGATATTTTGGTCTATCATGTTCCTCATTATACCCTTAGCATATGCCACAGTGCCCAGTACCCAACAGACTCTCAATCAATGTTCTTCTACAGACCGTGATAACACCCAGTTGATCACATGAACGCCGTACATCATCCACATGTCAGTTATCAACTTATTGCCTCTCAGCTCCAAATTCACCTTTTGTGCTTCCTCTGTGTTAATGGAACTAAACTCTGTAAGGATTTCTCCTTCACCACTGGCACCATGTTAAACATTGCCAGTAGAGGGTGCTGGAGGGAAACTGAAAGAGGAAGGGGCTTCTCTTCCTGGTTCTGGTATGCTTGGTTTCTTTGTTGTTCCACTGATGCCGCAGGCACTTGGGGGAGGAACATACATCAGGCTCTTAGGCTCTCTGGCTCTCCGTATCCACAGGTTCCACATCCACAGATTCAACCAACTGCAGATCAAAAATATTTAAAAAAAAAAAAAAGATTCCAGAGCTTCCCTGGTGGCGCAGTGGTTGAGAGTCCGCCTGCCGATGCAAGGGACACGGGTTCGTGCCCCGGTCCGGGAAGATCCCACATGCCGCGGAGCGGCTGGGTCCGTGAGCCATGGCCGCTGAGCCTGCGTGTCCGGAGCCTGTGCTCCGCAACGGGAGAGGCCACAACAGTGAGAGGCCCGCGTACCGCAAAAAAAAAAAGATTCCAGAAAGTTTCAAAAAGCTAAACTTGAATTTGCTGTGCACAGGCAACTATTTACATATAATTTACACTGTATTTATTTCTATTTACACAGCATTTACTTTGAATTGTAAGTAATTTAGAGCTGGTTTAAAGTATACAGGAGGATGTGTGTGGGTTATATGCAAATACTGCACCATTTTATAGAAGGGACTCGAGCATCTGCAGATTTTGGTATCCTGGCAGGGGGCAAATGGGAAATGAGTGCCGTATGAGAAAGATAATTATCTATCTTTTCTAAAATAAGAAGATAATATCTCACCTACCCTTTTTGGATTAACTCCAGATTCCTAGATAAGCTTAGAGTGATCTGAGAGTAGAAGAGACTTGCCAACTTTCCATCTGAAATCTGGAGGCTGACCCCTCACGGAAGTCCCATTACCACTTTACTGTGACCCAGCCCAAAAGCCCATGAGGGATGCTATTGGGCAGAGAGGGCCTGGGGAGCCCTGCCAAGCAACCTGCTGGCTAAGAGAACAGCTGGAGTTTTCTAGACATCCCCTCTTCCTTAGAGGGCTTCCTTAGAGTTAGCTGAAAGACAAAACCAGTTAACCAAGGGGTTTTGCCAAAGGGTACAGCATGTGCAAAATGTCACAAGATATTGTGACCAAGGACTAGATGGGGATGTGGGCATCTCAACAGACGTCATCCTGGAGAGATAACGACATCTGAGGACCAGACAGGATGAGACATTCAGCAGATGTCAGTGTTGGCAAGTAAGGAATGACAGATCAACACTCCTTTGCACTGTCCTTTAAATATCTGGGAACTTAAATGCTACCCTAAAGAGAAGCAGAGAAAAGGAGATTTTTTTTTTAAATTGATTGATTTTAAACTTGGGATGACAGGAAAATCCTGAATTGACCAAGAAAATCTGGAATTGACCAGACCAGTTTTCAACCAGTGAGCAGACTGAGACCTTAAGATAGAAACTACGCTTAGCTATAGAAAAATAAAGACAGTTACTTTTGGACCATGATTTGTGGACTGAAAAAATGTTATACTTGCTACAAAATCCAGCCAATTATTATAGAAACTCCAAAGACCTTACACAAGCTATCTGGACGTGGAATCTGGTCTGCATCCCTATTCCTCTCACTCTCCCACTTACTCTCTCCTTGCTGTTCCTCAAGCAGGCCAAGAATGCCTCAAGGACTTTGTACTTGCTGTTTGCCTGGAATGTTGTGACCCAAGATATTCTCATAAATCCTTCCTCATTTCCTTCAGGTGTCTATCCCAGTGTCACTTCCTTGGGGTGGCCTTTCCTGTCTACTGTAACTATACTTATCATTCTAAAATCCCCCCACCCACATTTATGTTTCTTCTCATACTCATCGGTATATGAATTATATATTTATCTATTTGGTTACATGTCCATATTAGTCAGCTTGGTCTGCTACAACAAAATACCATAGACTGGTGACTTAAACAATATATTTTCTCACAATTCTAGAGGCTGGAAGTCCAAGATCAAGGTGCTAGCATGGTCGGGTTCTGGTGACAGCCCTCCTCCTGGTTTGCAGACTACCTTCTGTTGTATCCTCACATGGCAGGGAGAGAGAGAGGGAGATGGAAAGATGGGGAGAGAGAACTATCTGGTGTCTCTTCTTATAAGGACACTAATCCTATTGGTTCAGGGCCCTATACTTATGACCTTATTTAACCTTAAATACTTCCAGGAAGACCCTACCCCCACCTCCAAATACAGACACTTTGGGGGTCAGGGCTTCAACTTACGAATTTTGGGGGGACACATTTCAGTCCACTCTATAGAGTAAGCCCCATGCTGTGGGCTGGAATGTTTGTGTGTGTCTCCCCCCTCCCTGCCCCCAAATTCATATGTTGAAATCCTAATCCCCCTCATGAATGGGATTAGTGATTTATAAAGGAGGCTCCCAGGAGCTCCCTAACCCCTTCCACCACCTGAGGGCACAGTGAAAAGTCGGCAGTCTGCAAGTGGGAAGAGGGCCTTCCCCCAGAGCCTGTGTTGGCACCCTGATCTTGGACTTCCAGTCTCTAGAACTGTGAGGGATAAATTTTTGATGTTTATAACCTATCTAGTCTGTGGTATTTTGTTATAGCAACCCAAAGGAAGTAAGACACCCCACAGTATTTATAGAGTGAATGAATGGATAAATACCCTAAATAATATTAATAATATCCAAGATCAATTCAGTCCTTAATATGTGCCAGACACAGAACTACTATAGTAGGCACTGTGCTAAGAGCCTTAGGTATGTGATTTAATTTTCACAACAGCCGTATAAAGTAGATATCACTGTTCCCATTTTACAGATGAGAAAACTGGGGCCCAAAGTTAAGGCTTCATAACTTGCCCTCAAAAGTGGAAAAGGCGGGAAGCAAACCCAAGTTCTCCCAACTCCAGAGGCTGTGGGTTGCCCAGCATACTCTCCTGCTCTCACTGCCCTGGCATTTAGGTGCTTTTATATAGATGCAGGACAAGGACTATCAGAGTATGGGGAGAAGGCTGAGTATTTCTGGTTAAGATGAATCTGGGTAGGGTTTTTGTAGAAAGTAGCATTTGCACGGGGGAAAAAAAATTAAAGAAATGAATAAAGGATTCCAAAGGAGTAGATAATTGTGCAATATAAAGCAATATATTTATTTAAAATAAGACACTGATGAAAAAAATTTCATGTGCTATAAGACACTGATGAAAGAAATTAAAGATGATACAAACAGATGGAGAGATATACCATGCTCTTGGATTGGAACAAATCAACATTGTGAAAATGACTATACTACCCAAAGCAATCTACAGATTCAGTGCAATCCCTATCAAATTACCAATAGCAGAACTAGAACAAAAAATTTCACAATTTGTATGGAAATGCAAAAGACCCCGAAGAGCCAAAGCAATCTTGAGAAAGAAAAACGGAGCTGGAAGAATCAGGCTCCCTGACTTCAAACTATACTACAAAGCTACAGTAATGAAGACAGTATGGTACTGGCACAAAAACAGAAATATAGATCAGAGGAACAGGATAGAAAGCCCAGAGATAAACCCACACACATATGGTCACCTTATTTTTGATAAAGGAGGCAAGAAGATACAATGGAGAAAAGACAGCCTCCTCGATAAGTGGTGCTGGGAAAACTGGACAGCCACATGAAAGAATGAAATTAGAACACTCCCTAACACCATACACAAAAATAAACTCCAAATGGATTAAAGACCTAAATGTAAGGCCAAACACTATAAAGCTCTTAGAGGAAGACATAGGCAGAACACTCTATGATATAAATCACAGCAAGATCCTTTTTGACCCACCTCCTAGAGAAATGGAAATAAAAACAAAAATAAACAAATGGGACCTAATGAAACTTAAAAGCTTTTGCACAATAAACAAGACGAAAAGACAATCCTCAGAATGGGAGAAAATATTTACAAAGGATTAATCTCCAAAATTTACAAGCAGCTCATGCAGCTCAATATCAAAAAAACAAACAACCCAATCCAAAAATGGGCAGAAGACCTAAGTAGACATTTCTCCAAAGAAGATATACAGGTTGCCAACAAACACATGAAAGGATGCTCAACATCACTAATCATTAGAGAAATGCAAATCAAAACTACAATGAGGTATCACCTCACACCAGTCAGAATGGCCATCATCAAAAAATCTACAAACAATAAACACTGGAGAGGGTGTGGAGAAAAGGGAACCCTCTTGCCCTGTTGGTGGGAATGTAAATTGATACAGCCACTATGGAGAACAGTATGGAGGTTCCTTAAAAAACTCCAAATAGAACTACCATATGACCCAGCAATCCCACTACTGGGCGTATACCCTGAGAAAACCATAATTCAAAAAGAGTCATGCACCAATGTTCACTGCAGCTCTATTTACAATAGCCAGGAGATAGAAGCAACCGAAGTGTCCATCAACAGATGAGTGGATAAAGAAGATGTGGCACATATATACAATGAAATATTACTCAGCCATAAAAAGAAATGAAATAGAGTTATTTGTAGTGAGGTGGATGGACCTAGAGTCTGTCATACAGAGTGAAGTAAGTCAGAAAGAAAACCAAATACCGTATGCTAACACATATATATGGAATCTAAAAAAAAAAATGGTTTTGAAGAACCTAGGGGCAGGACAAGAATAAAGACGCAGATGTAGAGAATGAAGTCGAGGACATGGAGGGGGGAAGGGTATGCTGGAACAAAGTGAGAGAGTGGCATGGACTTATATATACTACCAAACGTAAAACAGATAGCTAGTGGGAAGCAGCCGCATAGCACAAGGAGATCAGCTCGATGCTTTGCGACCACCTAGAGGGGTGGGATAGGGAGGCTGGGAGGGAGACACAAGAGGGAAGAGATATGGGGATACATGTATATGTATCGCTGATTCACTGTATTATAAAACAGGAACTAACACACAGTTGTAAAGCAATTATACTCCAATAAAGATGTTATAAATAAATAAATACAGTGTTCATGTGGTAAAGTAAGTGTATAGAGGAAAAACAGTTGTCAAGTATAAATTGAAAACCTAGTGAACAGTGACAGAAACCTGGAGGGTACTTGCTATAACTGCAACATCAGCATAGGAGGGCAGAGATGGAAAGAAAGGGCAGAAAGATCGCACTGAATTGTGCTGCATATTACTCAGAGCTATCAATGTGCTTTTAAAGGACCCATCTCCACAATTCTTTAGCATTTGTTGAAGAATAATCCAGCCACTCCTGGGGTTGCTGTGTTGAGATGGTAGCATTTAGAGAAGGATCAGGGTAGAAAAGTGGATTTAGGAGTTGCTTCATAAGTTAATCAAGGCCAAAAAAGTTCTGGTATGAACTCTCTAAAGAAAATACTCATAAATGACAAGTGTTATGAACTCAAGGCAAAAGAGGGAAGAGCAAGTCTTTTGTCCTTAAAGCTAGATTTTTAAGTAAGAATAGTTAGCAGACAAGATTGAGGCAAGTGAGAAGAGGCAAGGTGTGGGAACAGGCATTACCCAACCTGGAACTTCCCTGACCCCAACCTCTCAGAATTACTGGAAAGCAAATTTGCCTGGGGCAACCACCTGGTGATGCCAGCTGGTGGCTAGTGCAAGAACTACAGGCAGTTCTACAAGAATCCATATGTATGTTCAGAAAAATCTCCATTCTGCAAAGAAGCACAGTTAAAACAACGTCTTACGGAAAATATTTGGTTGAGCCAGACCACTTAAAACGTATGCAACTTAATAACCACAGCACTAACAACGACAGAAAAACCCCGATCCTAATAAAAATACAATTAAAAGACAAGTTTAACCCCTATAAAGAAATAAGTAATTAGGGACTTCCCTGATGGTCCAGTGGGTAGGACTCTGTGCTCCCAATGCAGAGGGCCCGGGTTCCATTCTTGGTCAGGGAACTAGGTCCTGCATGCATGCCACAACTAAGAGCCCGCATGCTGCAACTAAAGATCCTGCATGATGCAGCGAAGATGCCGAGTGCCGCACCTAAGACCCGGCACAGCCACAATAAATAAATAAATATTAAAAAATGAAATGAGTAATTAAATATTGGGCTTTACTTTTAAAAAAATGAAGCTAGCTTGATGTAAAGGGTATAAGAACAGGTTGAATACACACAACTATATATAAAATAGATAACTAATAAGGACCAACTGTATAGCACAGGGAACTCTATACAATAGTCTGTAATGACAAGTATGGGAAAAGAATCTAAAAAAGTGTGGATATATGTATATGTATAACTTAGTCACTTTGCTGTACAGCAGAAACTAACAACATTGTAAATCAACACTGTACTCCAATAAAAATTAAAAAAAATAAAGAACAGGTTGAGGCTATCGATTTATGAAGACAAGAATTCAATATACAAAAATGAGGTAGAATTCCACCTCTTAGACTGAGGATGTGGCTAAATCAAGGCAAGAGAAAAATATGGGATGAATCATCAGTATTCTATACAGTACTGTATTTCTCTGTGGCTTGCGTGTGCATCTATGTTGCCATTCGTCTGTTGTTACTTAGTGGAACAAAGTGGAGAAATTTTCGTGGAAGAAAACATTAACCTACTGGGTAAAATTTCATATGAGTCAACACAACTTTTGCCTATCACTGACATCATTTCTCTATTAGACAATCACATATAGGCTAATTTGCATGTCAGAAACACTTGTAGTGGAAGAGCTTGTAAGTCACTTTCCCTTCCCCAACAGTCAAGGAGAGCTTCACCTACTGAGCATTCTCCCCACCAATCAATCCCCCACACTCCGCTCCCATGCTCACATTTCCTCCAGTATTCGAAACTTAATTCCACCTCAGGCAAGCTCTTTATCACGCTTATTTAGCTGCTATGAATCTCAGACCACACAGCCACGTGTACAGAAAAATGATTTTCTACAAATCAGCTTGATTTCTCATGTCATGCTTCTACTCTGCCAAGTTAACAGGAAATTTATCACAGTCATTCTTGGAGCTTTCATATCTCTTCCTGGGAGTCATGGCAAGGTTATGTGGCCTCATGCAGGACCCACATTTTGGGGGTCCTCAGTCTACTGTCCATACTGGCCTCTGCAGAGATGGCTATTGTCGCTCTCATGTGGTTCTTTCAGATCTGGGTGCTGTCTACCAATTTTTGTGCTTCACTTACAGAATGATGGTTTGTTTTTTGCTGCTGGAATCTCCCCCAACCCCGGCCAGGCAGCCACTTCCCTAGGTTACCACTCCATCCCTCTGAGGCCTTGCCACCTCCTTGGGGCACTGTCACCAAGAGGCATGTAGGATCCCTGCTTCTCCTCCACTGCTAGGGACATCTCTTCTTTTTTAAAAGAAATTTATTTATTTATTTTTGACTGTGTTGGGTCTTCATTGCTGTGCATGGGGCTCTTTTCTAGTTGTGGTGAGCAGGCCTCTCACTGCAGTATCCTCTTTTGTTGCAGAGCATGGGCTCTAGGCACGCAGGCTTCAGTAGTTGTGGCACGTGGCCTCAGTAGTTGTGGCTCGTGGGCTCTAGAGCGCAGGCTCAGTAGTTGTGGCACACGGGCTTAACTGCTCTGCGGCATGTGGGATCCTCCCAGACCAGATTTCGAACCCGTGTCCCCTGCGTTGGCAGGTGGATTCTTAACCACTGCGCCACCAGGGAAGCCCGGACGTCTCTTCTTAGACCCTGGTAATCTGAATCCCTCTTCTTGCTTCTCTGAGATAACTTTATTCTCCCTTTACACCCTAATCTCCCTCTTATCAGTTAAGAATCTTATAGTTGTAAGCAACAGAAAATACAGTTCAAACTGGCTTAAAAGCAAACATATTGGCTCAAATGACTGAAAATCTAGATGTAGGCATGGTTTCAGGTTGGGATTTGGTCAGTCAAAAAAATTGATTGAAGTAGATTTCTATGTTCCTGGTCCTGTTAGAACTAGTGATATAGGGGTGAGCAAGTGTTTTCTTTGCCCCTAGTCAAGCTGACACATGGTACAGAGACAGCTGTTCGTCCCAAGCCCTGCTCAAATTTCATACTTGTGAGTAAATTAATGATTACAGCTGTTTTAAGCCACTAAGTTTTGGAGCAATGAAGTATCATCAGATTAAAAATTAAAGTTGAATAAATATGGAAACGACTGTTAGGGGACACAAGAGGATCTTCTGGGGTGCTGGGAATGTTCTGTTTGATCTGGAGCTGGTTACGTGAACACTCAAGCCGTACACCGACTCGGGCACTTTTCTGTATGTTATACTTCAGTGTAAAGTTTCTCGCTACATATGTCAAATTTGAAATCTTCAGAAATCGTTTTTTCATACTATTCCATTTTTCCTTTATTATTTTTATATTTAATACATTAAGTACAACATATTTAGTTCATACAGACTTCTATAACATATACTAGGTATAAAGCATAATATAATAAGTAATCCTAAACCTACCATACAACCCATCACTAATAACCTGCATCTAACTATGCATCCTTCTGCTATCCACGCCCTCTGTGAAATCTTTAGAAATCTTTAACTCCTCATTAAACCCGTTTTTCTCAAATGCTAAATTTCAAGATACATTATTTTCTTCAATTTTAGAGATTAGAGTTCCAATTCGAATTCAAAGCTGCATTATAAATAATTTTTGTGGAACAATTAGTTATATGCCCGATATGTGCTAGGCACTGAGAATAAAACTAAACACAAACACAGCCCTTGCCCTGGTGGAGCCCTGTGGGGCGGACCACATTGAAAAGGTATCACAACCCAGATGTGGGTCCTTCCCAACAGGAAGTTCATTAGAATGTGGAAGCTTATAAAGAAAGGAGTTAACCCAAGTGAAATTGAAACTAAGACCTGAAGATTAAAGGTGAGGGGAGGAGAGGGAGCTGGGCAGAAGAAATGACAAGGGTAAAGGTTCTGCAGTGAGACAAAGCAGAAGTGAAAGCATGCTGAAAAGTGGAGAGGGCAAGGCAGGGAATGGTAGAAAAGGAGGCTAGGGGCATAAAGAGATAAAGCAGGCCAGCAAAGACCACATTTCAAGAACGAATTTTCTGGTGGAAAAAATTTATCAGTGGTTATCAGTGGCTTTCAGACCTGCCTGCAAAGAAGTTCTAGGGAACAAAATCTACATTCAGGGGTTCCCCTTGGGATAACAGGATGTCAGAAATAACCTCCATACAGCAGTGAGATGGGACCCTACCAATTCCCCCGCTACCACCACCACCTCAAGGGGTGAGAGGTTATAGCAAATCGAGGACAGGGTTTGGAAGTGGAGAGGTCAGGAATCACTGTACAGGGGTTCTGTGCCTTGGGCCATTGTTACTCGTGATTCCTTTCTTTCCCAGGCACGCACTTCTTAATGTCCAGCTAGCTTCTTTCCTCTCCCATCACACACAGGTGGCCATGGTCTTCCCTTCCCTAGAGCATGCTCTCTCCCCTTCCCCATTCCTTCTTTAAACAGAATGTAGTCTCAAAGTGTTCCCGGGACTCAGTCTTTCCTTGAATTAAATACACATCATTGTTAGCAAACTCAAGTTCAGCTGCTCTCCTCTCAAAAGCCAATAATCCAGGGACAAGTGTCAATAGAAAGGAAAGGTGCTTTAGTCAGAAAAACCGGCAATCTGCAGAGAAGGTGGTCTCTCATATCCAGAGACCAAATCTGAAGATTCTGCTCAGCCATGACAATTTTTTTTTTTTTTGGTGGTATGGTACGCGGGCCTCTCACTGTTGTGGCCTCTCCCGTTGCGGAGCACAGGCTCCGGACGCGCAGGCTCAGCGGCCGTGGCTCACGGGCCTAGCTGCTCCGCAGCATGTGGGATCTTCCCGGACCGGGGCACGAACCCGTGTCCCCTGCATCGGCAGGCGGACTCTCAACCACTGCGCCACCAGGGAAGCCCTAGCCATAACAATTTTTAAAGGGAAAAGGGGGAAACAATCTCAGTTAACCATTAAGGTAGGAGATCAGATTCTTCACCGTTTTTCCATTGAGTGTAGACCTGCTGACTTCTTCTGATCTCCCTTTGGATGCTGTCTTGCCCGTGTGGTCTGCCTGCAGATTCTCTAAGGGGAAGCTACAGGTAGAGTCAGTCATTCTTTAACTACTTAATTCTTCACTCTTATCTCCTTTTTTTTAAAAAAAATATGTATTTATTTATTTATCTTAACTCCTTTTAATCCAGGAAAGGAATCAACAGGTTAGGCAAGGCGTTGTGTACATTCAGTAAAGGAAAAATCTGGAGTTAGGTTAAATGCTGCCTAGTGATCTCATCTTTATGATTAAGGTCTGAGGAAAACAGATGAACAAATAGAAAACGGGCGAAAGAACTGCTTACATCATCCATAAGACTTAGAGACTGAACAGATAGTAGACGAAGACAAAAATTTGAAAATAATGCTCAGTTCAATCAAGCAGTAAAAAGACTAGTTGAATCCACTTAAAGAGGTGAGGTAACATGAGGGATGGGGTGGGTTGCAGACTCAAAGAATTAGACAATGGTGTAATTTATACTCCTAATGTGGGTTCAACAAAACCAACCATTTCCCTTGGAAAGATTTGGATTTAAAGTCCCCAGTTGGAATAAGTGACTAACTTTTAAAAAGGCGAGCGCATCTATTTTTGGTGCTAGAAAAATAACCCTGGAATTTGGATCCTGCCTTGGGCCAGAAATCTCTGGCAAGAAATCAATGCAACTTGCTTAGGATGGGAACATCAACTCATTTTGAGATGCTATAACAGTTCCCTTAGCTGTAGTGTGTTCATGTATTTTAGCCATGGGAAGATTTAGAATTAAATATAGACAAGCAAGAGACCAAATCCACAGTATTAACACTTTTGTATTAAATTTAAGAACAACAATCTGTATATTTGGTATTCACAGTATTTATAATGTTTGAAATAATTGGGTGTAGGAGAATGGCTGAGAGATTAGCCTCCCGATTCCAACTTGAAATGTGTAATGGGGTAACTGACTTTAGATTTGTAATTTATCACTGAAAGATGTAAGAGGATTTTATGGTTTGCAAGCAGTATAGTATTGGAATGTTTAAGAGACTTGTTATATTTACAAATTTAATTTAGTCTGTAAGTACTGAGAATGTTTTGCTTGTCAGGAGAGGTGATAAACATACTTTAAAAAAAGAAAATTGAAAATGTTAAATTTATTAATGCAGTTTAAAGCGTTTAGGGAAAATTTAATTAAACTAAGCTTGTAAACATAACTGGTTGAAGGAAGTTTAGTTTGTTCAACTTGAGAACATTAATCAAAGCCCCCTTATTAAAATGTACTAGACTTATTAATAGAATAATGAGATTTGTATGTTGAATTTAAAGGCTTAAGGAATATGGCTTTAAATTTTATCATTTAAAAAATTGAATATAAGTTTAAAAATCATTTTTTCTTTACATATCACCAACCTTCCACCTCTCCTCCATGGACCTCAAGCTAAAAGAGCAGTCTTCATTTTTTCCCTATGAGTCCTTACTATTCAAAAGATTGATGAAAAGGAAAAAAGAGAGCTGTGATGAAATCCCAAGGAGAAGAAAACTGGGAGAGTGGAGAGGGAAGGAGAGCTTCTGAGACCATTAGGCCAATTTAGCTGGATCAGCTTTTCCTACGGTGCTATTTATGTATAAAAAACACGTGTGTTGTATCTTTCTGTGCCCAGGGCTCCCTTACGTAATGTAACAGTATTGTTTCCAACAATTTTCAGTTCAAATGTAATTGATTTCTGCTACAATATGAATGAAACAGGCTTAGGGAACTAGCCTGGAAACTATTTGACAAAATTGTTTTGATTGGAAGGGAATTCCATAACATTTTAGAACTATTAAAACGCGAAACATTTGTAACTTTGAGGTCAAATATTGACTCACAGATGAGAGAAAAATGCAAGAATATCCAGGCGGAGTATTTTGAATTGGCTACAAATGACTTTCTCTGAAAGCTAATGTTGCATCCTTTTGTATATGGCACACTTTTAGAGCCTGTGAGAGCGAGTGTATGTTAGTGTTGCTGCTCTCACTAGAGCTTTTAAAGGACTATAGCTAATTTAAGTGTTGGCAAGGTGATATTGTAAAGTATTAATTAAAGTGTTCTCTCTCCTCAACCCCTATGAAAAAAATCCAATCCTGAATTGGCTTCTGGAACAATACAGACATTAGGTTAAAAACAAAGGAAATCTAAATAAACGTTGGACTTAGTTGATAATAATGTATCAATACTGTAACAAATACACCCAATTAATGTAAGATGCTAATAATAGGGGAAACTGGGTATGTCTGTGGAGGCATACAAGAACTCTTGTACCATCTGCTCATTTTTTTCCTGTAAATCTAAAATTGTTCTAATAGTAATGTCTATAAGTTAAAAAAAAAGAAAGAAATCAGGAGACTGATAACACATAGAAGGCAGGATTGGGTTGAAACTGGGCCAGGACACATGAAGAGACTTCTGAGGTAGGCAGCAAAGTCCTATTTCTTAACTTGGTTAGTTGTTACATAGATGCTCACCTTATAATAACTCATTAAGTTATACATTTTTTCTGTGTGGTTTTCAGTTTCTGTGGTCTCATTTTTTTTCTTATAATATAAAAGCCAAAAACAAATAAACCAACAATGAGCTTCACCTGTTCTTTTTTACCTGTGTTGTTGTTTTTAATGTGGCTACTAGAAAATTTTAAATTACATATGTGACGCACATAATATTTTTATTGGAGAGCTCTGCCGTTAAAGCTTCCAGTGTCAGAATATGTTACATTTTGCCTTTGTGTGAACCTTTCATGCAAGATGCTTGTCAGGCTCTAAAAGGGCAGAGAGAAGGGACCTCGCTGAAATTACGGTGACTGGTCACATGATTTTTTGTGCCAACTTGCCTGGAACGTAGATCATTGACAAAACCAAGCCCCTGTGCCCGAGGCACAGTGAGTCCAGAAATGTCAGTTTGGAGCAGAGAAAGTTTTATTGCAGAGCCGAGCAAGGAGAATGGGTGACCTGTGCTCAAAAGACCCAAACTCCCAGATGGTTTTCAGGGAAGACTTTTTAAAGGCAATATTTGGCATGACAGCTGCAGGGTGTATGACTTTCTTCTGATTGGTTGATGATGAGGTAACAGGGTGGTGTTCTAGGAATCTCAATCATCAACCTTCTGGTTCCAACCAGGCTGGGGTCTCAGCATGTAGTTACCATCTTCCACCTGGGTGGGGGCTTTAATTCCTGCAGAAGATATGTATCAGATTGGTAGGTATTGGGTTGGCCAAAAAGTTCATTTGGAAAAACCCGAACAAACTTTTTGGCCAACACAGTATATCCCTTGAGGAGGAGCTGGGACTCGGTGTTATCACTGAACTATTGTTTCTTGACTGCTTTTCCTTTTGTTCCTGGATTCCCTCACTTCCCTTAAGGTCATTACTGAGACCTGTTCAAGGGCAAGCATTGTGGCCAGGCTTAGATCACAAAATGGCTTAGGCAAAAATGGCTTCTCTTATGTCAGGAAAGCCACGCCTATTTCTCTTTCTCTGGAGACCCCCTACCCTATCTGCTAACAATGGTGAGGATACTAGTTTTTGAGGCCACAAATGAAAGCTCTGTGCACCATCTGAAGATGCTCTGTATTCTCTGAAGCAAACATAAAATTATTGCCATCGTTTCCATATTTTATTCTTAATATTTCTGCACATACTTGCTGTCTCACACCATCACTGGAGAAAATAAAATTGTTCTTAAGTCTTGGGTCCATAAATGTGGCAATGGACCAAATTAATTGGCTTCTAAGATAACACAATTCCCTGCATTTCCATCTGCAATTTGGCTTTTGTGGCATGCACACCAATTTTAGCATCTTCCCTGGCTTATTTACAGATAAAAAACACTTGCTCTCTTAAGAAACATTGCTTTGGCTATTTCTTTGGCAGTTTCTGTCATATGAACTACTTTCTCTGCAGGCAACCACTGGTGGTTTCTAAGCCCTGTTATATTGGTATTTTAATCTGCAAAGTACTGCATTAAAGAAGTCTTTCTTTCATTCAAGCAGCCTTTTAAGAATGTAATTGCTGCTATTTCATCTTGTTTGAACATCTTGTATAAGTACACGACAAGGCAACTCCAGAATCCTTTGTCTGCCTTGTGGTTTGTCTTTGCTTGAAGGAAAATGATGAAAGTGGCCTGTTATCTTTCTGTTTACAGTCAGTAATTCTGCTTCATTAGGCTGCATGCTAATTACGTTCAGAAAACACAACCGAAGATTCATGGCCTAAATGGAATTAAATAACTAAAACCCAAAGGCAGTTTTAGAAGTATTTTATTTAATGTTATGAATCTTAGAACACTAGACAGTTCTACAAAGATTAGAATTATGATATAATCTAATCTCCATTATTCTGCCTTGTTATTTTAAAGTTTTATAAAGCTTGTTGATTCAAAAAAGATGATAGTCTTCCTAAAATTTTCTAGTTAATGATCTCTCTATATTAGAAGTGTCTTAGTTTTTTTCCGTAACATACAGAGCTTTCAAAATCCTCATTAATTATTGTAACATTTTACTCTACAAACTAAAAATATACATTTAGACTTCAACTGAGTGATAGGAATTAAAAATCCAAAGCACACAAATTTTTTTTTTGCTCTGAGTTACATTAAAATGCTTACTTATATTTGAAAGTACGTATTCAGATATTAATAATGACTCTGAACGATAAGTCTTATTCTATTACTGACATTGTTAAGCTGAGTAGCTTTATTGGTTTGCTTTGCAGTCACTTGCAAATTGATCATATGCAAGTTCAGGAGGCTAGAAATGACATTAAAGTTGGCATTCTGCTACTCAGAATGCCAGAAAGCTTTTGACCTTCCAAAGATCAAAGCCAATGCCAAAACCAGATTTTGGCCAAATATTGTGGCTGAAGTCAAACTTTGATACAACCCTCATTCCTAGGAAAAGTACAGGCCTGTAGGCAGGCAGCAAAGGGTAGCTACCATAGACAGCTACAATAGAAAGAAGTAATTTTTTGCTCAAATTGGTATATAACAGAATATATTAATATAATTAATACAAAATATATTAATATAATTAATACAGAATATATTATATAATTAACATAGAATATATTAATATAATTAATATAGCATATATTATATAATTAATATAGAATGTATTGATATAATTAATATAGAATACATTAATATAATTAATATAGAATATATTAATATAATTAATAGAGAATTAGGCCAGGAGTCAGATTTGATGATCAGGGCTATAGAACATTCTTGTCAATTAAGGGGAAGTTTAGATTAGACCCACCCTTTATGAAAAGTCTGCTAAATATCATACCTATTGTATGTATTTTCTACATGCAGCCCAGATGTCTGCTAGTTTGATGGGCCCTGCTAGTTAGTAGTTATACCACAACCTGCCCCCACTCTCATCAGTGACCCCAGTTATTTCCAGAAGACACCCAAAGGTGTGACTGTCATCTTCCTTCTGTTTGTTTGTACCTTGTGTCCGTGGACATTGTCGATACAGCTGCTGGGAAAAGACCCACACCCAGCAGGGGGGTGCCCAGGACTTTGCCAAGGGCACTGCCTCTGGGTTCACTCAGATTCCAGCTGAATGGTGTTTGCCAAAGGTTTGGGCAGTGGTGGATGTGGTTTCCTCCAAAAGCCACTTTCCTTATGTTGAAAGCCCCTCAAATCCCCCTTGAACTCTAAACTTTCAGTCTCTTTAGAGATTGAAAACTAGTCACTATTCTATCACCTTTCAACTTCCTGTTTTTTTTCCCCATTACTCAGCCCTTCTCCTAGAAACATCCGCCCACCTTCTTCCAGTTTAAAAAAAAGAAAAAAATGCCTCCAAATGTTGACAGAGACAAATCAATGCTAGTGTGTATAGAGGATAGGGGGCTGAGAATAGGATATTATTTCTAGCCGTTCCCAAGTTTGGATGTTGTTCTGGTTTTCTGTTGCTGCATAACAAGTTGCCACAAGTTTGGTGGCTTCAAATCCCCATTTTATTATCTCACAATTCCATAGGTCAAAAGTCCAGGTAAGCTCCACTGGGCTCTCTCCTTAGGGTTTCACAGATTTTCTCTTCTGTTACTATCTGGAGAAAACTCTGCTTTTAAAGTGCTCATGAGACCCACCCAGATAATCTCCTTTTGGGGAAATGATATCTCATCATAATCCCAGGTTTCATCCCTACTCGAAAGGGATGGGATTATGCAAGAGTGAGGGTCATTGGGGGCCATTCTTAGAATGGTGCCTACCACATAGGCATCAGAATTATCACTTTGATCAGAATCAAATTTACAGATTCTCGGCCATCCCTCTTCTTCTCTGAGATTCTGGTTTAGCAGAGCTGAGCAGAACTCCGGAATCTGTATGTTTCACAGATTTCCAATGTGATTCTGAGGCAGTCTTTTCTGGGAGAGAGTTGGGATATCAATAAGTAGCCCCCAAGGGTCTGCTATATGTATACCATCTTTTATCCTCACAATAGCTCTGTCATATAAGTCTTGTGTTTCTTCCATTTTAGAGGAGAGGAAACTGGAATACAAAGAGTCTAAGTAACTTGCCCAACACCTCAGAGTAAATGAAGAGCTCAGGAAGTATGGTTTACACAACTGCATGGTTCATCATTCTTTTAGAAATGGATTGATAACCCTAGAGTCTTCTGAGAGCCAGGTAGGTAGACTTAAATTTAGAATAACCTGGACTAGGAATCCCAAAGTAAGGGAACTAGTAAATGTACTCAGTACTTGTCAAATTTAACTTCTGGGCCACTCAGGGAGACCACTCTAGGTAGGTAATAATGATGCAGATGGGAGTGAAGATAGAGAAAAAGGAGCAAATTTGAAAAGTATGGAAATGTGGGACCCTCTTCTCTCACCAAAGACAGCCCTTCAGAGCCAGGTGAGGGATCATGGGAATTAGGAAGTGGTGATTAGACATGGAGCCTACTGTGCCAGGTTAATGGATGAGGGCTTTGTAATGTAACCCAGTATCTTTATCATAATAAGATCAAAGTAAGGCTGAGATGGGGGGTGAGAGGCAGTGGTGGGAGGTGGGGTGAATGTCATACACAGATCGGATGCAAGCCACTAAGGGGATTTACTGTTGCCTTCTCAATGGGTCTGATTAACTTTGGGACAAAGGTCAGTTTATATTTTTCCTCTCCATTCTACCCTTTGGTTCCAGAAGCTTCTCCCAGATAACTGCATGGCTTATTTTCTCATTTCGTTCACGTCCCTGCTGAAGATGGGGAGAAAAAATTACTGCTGAAAACCAGAAGGTTTGAAAAATAAACCCAAGTTGCTCTTTGTTCTAGTTTTTTGGGAAACGAGGAAAATGGAATTAAATCTGTTTTCATTTTTTTTTTAAGTTTCTTTCTGTTTTAAAAAATTAATTTATTTATTTGACTGCACCAGGTCTTAGTTGTGGCATGCAGGATCTTTAGTTGCACCCGGGATCTTTTAGTTGAGGCACGTGGGATCTAGTTCCCTGATGCGGGATCAAACCCAGGCCCCCTGCATTGGGAGCGTGGAGTCTTAGCCACTGGACTACCAGGGAAGTCCTGTTTTCAAATTTTAAACTTTTATTATTTCTGCTATTGCACACTCATCATTCACTATATTCCGTGCATTTTTTTTTAATTTATTTTTTATTTTTGGGCCTTCCCTACTGACTCATGCTAGGCTTAAAGAATAACAATACCATGAACACCCATGAATTCAATATCTTGTTTAACAAAGGACTATTACCAGTGCCTTTGTAGCCAAGCCCACCCTGTGTGCCTCCTTGCTCTCATCCCTCTGTCTTACCAGGCATAACCGCAATCCTGAATTTTATGCCTGTTATTCTCTTATTTTTCTTTATGATTTTATCACATATCAATCTTTAATCGATATATTGTTTAGTTTTCTGTATTTTTGAACTTCATGTATGTGGAATTACATGGAGTCTAGTCTTCTGTGACTTGTTTTTTTGCTCACCTTGTGCTTTTGAAATGCAACCAACTTCATATTCATACCTAGTATTCCATTTAAAGAACAAGCCACAATCTATCCATTCTCTTATCAATTGGTTTGGGTAAATTTCATGTTTTTTACTGTTGCAAACATTGCTGCTATAAACATTTTGCCTCCTGATATTTATATTCAAGAGTTCTTTAGCAAATACAACTGGAAGTGGAATTGCTGGATCATAAGTTATGTGCATCTTTGACATTATTAATTAATGTCAAATTGTTTTCCAAATAGGTTGTATCTACTTCTACTTCCATTAGAAGAGTACAAGAGTATCCCTTGTTCCTCATCTGCAATCAAATTTGATATTATGAGGATTTAAATTTTTTGCCAATCTGGTGGATGTAAAATATCTCATTTTAGCTTTGTTTGTTTGTTTGTTTTGCGGTACGCGGGCCTCTCACAGTTGTGGTCTCTCCCGTTGCGGAGCACAGGCTCCGGACGCGCAGGCTCAGCAGCCATGGCTCACGGGCCCAGCCGCTCCGCGGCACGAGGGATCCTCCCGGACCAGGGCACGAACCCACTCCCCCTGCATCGGCAGGCGGACTCTCAACCACTTCTCCACCAGGGAAACCCCTCATTTTAGCTTTGATTTGCAGTTTCCTGGATAATAATGAAGGTGAGAATCTTTTCATATATTTCTTTCCATTGGCTATGCTTTTTCCTCTCTGAAGTCCCTATTCGAGTCTTTTGCCCATTTAAAAATTGTGTTGTCTCTGCCTTACTGATGTTTTGGAATTCTTCATATAGAGTCTGTTTCAGGATTGTTTATTCAGCTTCACTGGTCAGTTAGTTTCAATTACTATATAATAGGGCAAGTATTCCTACTTTGTTCTTCTTTTTCACGTTTTCATATAATAGGATTAGCTTACTAGTTTTCACATACGCACACGCGCACTCTTACATATTTTATATCTTTCTCCATTTATATGGTCTTGTTGAAAGGTAAACTGAGGCATATTAAATTAAAATTTTTGAAATTTACTTGAGCAAATATAGGTTTGAATGGAGCACCATTAAACCAAACGTGGTTAGAATCTGCACTCTGCTAATAGGAGTTAGGGGAAAAGACTTTTATAGAGAAGAGGTGGAAGCAAAGCAAGGAAATTACTGGCTATAGCTTAAGTGTTTGCATTATTTTGGAAAGGCTAGTTAGCTGTTTGTGATTGGTTGTCGTTAGGTTTCAATTTCTTAGCCTTGAGGCATTACAGGCTTAGGTTCTGGTTTGCTTACAGAGGCTACTAAGGCACTAATGTCGCCTTTGTCTGATGTCCTCCTTGTTTAAGTCTTCCTTAATATTATTTAATTTAATTTAATATTAGATGTATATTTTCTCTATAGAGGTCTTACATGTCTTTTATTAGATTTATTTCTAACTAAGTTTGTTGTTGTTATTATATATCCTCTTTGTTACTTATATATACAAATGCAATTTTCTATTGTATACTGATTTTGTAGCCAGAAATTTTGCTAACTCTTTTATTAATTTTTAAACTTTAATATCTTTACTTCTTTTTCTGCCTTAATTTGCTTCTTTGTTCAGTTGACTATAAACTTCTTTATATGTTTATTTTATGTTTAATTTCTTATCTTGCTCTAGGAAGTTGTGCCTATTCTACGTTTGCTCTGTATTTCCTTTTGAGCCTCTGTTTGAATCCTACTGGGTGTCTGAAACTTGGTGATCTAGTCTACTCTTGCTAGGTTATGTGAAATAACAAACAACCACCAAGTCTAAGTGGCTTACAACCACAGAGGTTTACTTCTTATTCATCTGACATGTTATTCACTGGTCAGTCTGCTACACATCTTCATTCTGGGATCTAGGTTGGAGGAGGAGTCCATTACTGGGACAGGCTATTTTGTGTGTCAGAGGAAAAAGAGCAATGTGTAACTGCTGGAAAGCTCTTCAAGCTTCTGCTTGGATGGTGCATACAACACTTCCAAGTACATTGCAATAGGCAAAACAAACCATGTGGCCAAGTCTGATGTCAGGGGGGTGGAGAAGTATAATCAAATCACAGGGAGAGAAGAGAGAATGATAGGGAACAATAATACAATCTACAACACCTGCCTTTTTGGTTTTTTTGAATAGTCTCTACATAGAATTTCTAAACAAGATCTTTTGGTAACTAATTCAGAGCTGCCCCTGCCTGGCCCCGATTATATGCTATATCCAGTTCAAAATAGCTGAGCTGGATGATTTGTTTATGCTTTGGTTATACATGCTCTTGTACCTTCTACATGTAGTTTTGTCTCACCCCAACTATTAGACCGAAGATGATTAAGAATCTGCTGAAAACAATGAAAAACACACATACCCAGTTGTGCTTACCACTTAAGGGAATTTTTAAGAACTCCCTGAATATCATGCATGAGCTATAGGTCCCTGCTATTTTTGCAGTTGCCTATTAGCACATCAGTATTCTCCACCAGACTACACTGTGAGGTCAGGTAGCATCTGTTTTGTTCACTGTTGTGTCCCAGGGACTAGCACAACATTTAGCATATAATAGCCTTCAAAAAAAATGTATGAAATGAACAAACAAACTAAACTGGAATTAGATTGCAAGGCTAGAGTCCCAAATCAAATGAATAAGGTCAAGTTAGTAGGATAAGCTATAACCATTAGAAGCCCAGGATAAAATAGAGGTAATATTTATACTAAATCAACAAAGTCTTTGGAAATTGTCTGCTTCTTTTGTGTAAAGCCATTAAACAACAAAAAGCCTGAATAGATTGAAGCTAGCTTCTAAGTCAGTGTAAGTGAAGTGTTTTGTTGTTGTTGTTGTTTTTTTTGTTTTTTCTTCCCCTTTTTCCTTCAAGGGTTCGTAGGCAGAACTTGTCAGGCTGGTAATGATTGTTTCTATTTCATGTCGTATCCCTCTGAGAACAGCACCATGTGAGTCCCCTAAAGGTAGACAGCCTGGATGAATGAATGGGTGCTTTTAAGAACCAGCCTCTCCTGTATACCCAGAACCACCAGCAGAGGTCAGGCCTGATCTCTGTGGTGATCCTGCTGTCTGCTTTTGGTTAACTGTTTTCATAACAATGTTTTTCCATATGTGGCATGCTTCTTATACGTAGGGCACATTTTCTCTATCACCTCCCATGATCAAGGACAACTATTATGTGCTTATTTATTTATTCATGCAGTAAAGATGTATCATGTGCCTACTCTCTGCCCTGTGCTGAGACTAAGGTGTTAAGCAAAACAGACATAATCCCTGCCTTCCTGAAGAATTCTACTGGGGAGGACAGTTAATTCAATGAATTATTTTCAAAAATTATGATTTGGGTTATGCTGGTTGAAGTACATGGTACTAGGAGGGTAAGTGTAAGAAAATGGACCAAAAGTAACCTAAGGAACCAGGGAAATTCTTCCAGGGAAGCAAGGTTTCTAGTGAGTTCTAAAAGATATCTGAGTTAAGTAGACCAGGAACCATAGAGAGAGCCTGTAATTTATCTTAAGCAAGTTTTTGTTCTTGTAATGAGAAGAGAGAAGAGAGAGGGTCTTGTTAAACTCATAGACTCTGAGCTATGCTCTCAGGAAAGTAACAGTTCTTGATTCACTAGGCTATTGTCAGGATTAAATGCATTAACTTATGTAAGTGTCTGACGTAAAGTAAGCATTCAATGTATGTTGGCCCTTATTGTTATTCACTGGAATATTCAGCAATATCCGTTGCGCCTCAGTTATTTTTCAGGTTCAAAAATTCTCTGTGAATCAGAATTGTGCTACCTCAGTGGACTTCAATCTGCTAAATTTTGTTTCTGAAACACAGCCACTTTTTGGCTTTGATTGTTGTTTATGTGTCTTGTGTAGACAGCACAGGAGAATCTGGCTAAATTTCACATGACAATGTGAGATGTACAACTCCAAGCCATATAATGTAGTTATAAGTTGTATAATATAATTTTTTTCTAATCCCATAAGAAATTCCATAGATAACATAGCCACATTGATAGAAATAGAGTCCTTGAATCTTAAAATAGCAAATCACAGACTTATTTCAAAGTTATTGAGGCACAGCTCTTTGTAGTGTCTTATATCCAATCAGTTTTAATAGCATTTTCATCTCACTTGACAATATAATCCCATCAGTCTCAGAGCTGCACAGTATCTTAAGTCACATAACTTTCCTTGACTGTTTAATGAGGATCTTTGTGGCTGAATTTTGGGGAGTGCTTTGAAGTCTCTTTCCAATAAAGGGAGCACTAAAAAAGATGTACAGGGCATAATTGAATGGTCTCAGGTTGTTGTAGAGATTAGGAGCAAAAAACTGCAAAATATGCAAGTAGACCTGACAGAAAAAAACAAAACAAAAAACCTCTGAAAAGAAGAGGACATCTTTTAAATTACAAATTATTTTTGTTTTCTGAAATTATACTCTACTCCAGGATATCAGTCACATGCCCTCCTGAATTTTGAACATTTTAAGTTCTAGTTTTCTAACTTGCCCATTATCCACTCCTTGTCAATCTTTTTGATTTTCAAAGTATGCCAGAACTTTTTTTTTTGTCAGAACTTTCTTTATAGCTATTAAAAAAATAAAGTCATAGATTTTAGACCAATTTTACATTTTATTTATTTATTTGGCTATGTCAGGTCTTAGTTGCGGCACGCAGGATCTTCATTGCTGCGTGCAGGATCTTAAGTTGCAGCACGTGAGATCTAGTTCCCTGACCAGAGATCGAACCTGGGCCCCCTGCATTGGGAGCGTGGAGTCTTAGCCACTGGACCACCAGGGAAGTGGGTATACCAATTTTATTTACATCTATATACAGATACATAGAAAAATACTATAAGACATTAATTATGGGTCTCATTGGGTTCTGGAATTAAGGGAAGCTTTTCTTTTTCTTGTTATCATTTTTCTGTTTATAATATTAGTTTTGTAAAAAAAAAAAAAATGTGTGTGGTGTTGGTTTTCTAAGTGGACCTGGATAATAGTTCTCTGTCCTAAGCAATTCCATCTGAACATAATTCACTTATTTTAAAACAAGACAAAGCCAATCAAAAAAGTTACCTGGCAGAAGAAATATTAGATTTTATTGGAAAATCCCCCAGTTCCAGAATGCTTTGCTGGTCAAGGGTTAGTATACGAGTTCTACAACTTGCCTTTACATAGTTCTTCAGGGCCTTACCCTTGGATTGATTCATAATTGAGACCAAGTTAAATTTTCTGGAAAAAAGGAGTCCACTGCTCAGCAGGCTAGCTGCCTTCAGACTGGCAACATTAACTTTACCTACCCCCAGCCTAGCCAAAGAATCAATAAAGGCTGGTGGTATAAAGTCATAAATTTGATTTCTATATCCCAAATCACTTCCATTCTGGGCTGACCTCACATTGGCAGTCTGGTTTGATGACAAGGTCATTTTCCCACATGTTGTATTCAGCTGTTTGAAAGGTACAATGTGTTGGTTCAAATCTGATCCTTGGGGAATATTTGCTCGTTTTTACAAGCAGCTCCTCTAGTTGACATAATTCAATCCAATGGGAAGTTGCTCCTCAGGGAACCTGACATGCTAAACTTCAGGGTTGTCCCAACTGGGTCTCCAGGTGCCCTGAGGAAGGCTGCCCGGAGTTCTGCTCAGCCAGGCTGGTGGTACTCAGGCCCTGCTCCCCCTCTCCCCCAATTTCAACTCAAACCTTTAAGAGCAATCAACAAGGAAGTCTTTGTACTTCAAAATGTTCTCATTTATGATAGCTCTAGTTTGGGAGGAAAAACTCAGCCTAAAGATTTGATTGAAAAGTTTCTCCTTAGCCCCAGAATAGTCATTTTTATAATAATAAATTCTTTCCATTACTCAGAACCTTAAAACTACTTTAAAAGCAACGGATCTCATTGATTTTAATTTCAGAGCTGAAAACCAGGTACACTAGCGACTTTATCTAGTAAGTGAAGAAACTGAGGTCCCAAGAGAACCAAGTGGACTGGCCCCAAGTCATATGAGTAGTTCTTATCGGAGCTGGGTAAAAACCTGATCTCCAACCCAATGCCTTTCCCACTGCCTCATTCTGCCCTTCTAATCCCCTTATCAGTGCTGGCTAAGGGACTATTGTATTAGATATCATCATTATTAATAATGATCACTACCATTTATAGAGCCCTTTGTAGGTGCCTGATGCTGTGTATCAAACTCAGTCTTGACAACAGCCCAGTGAGGTACATCTTCTTATTATCCCACTTTATAGTCGAGAAAATTGAGTCCCAGAGAGGATAAGTAACTCTCCCAACATTTTAAATGACAGTGCGTAAAAGGCAGGATGAGATTTAAATCCAATTCTTTCTGACCCCAGAACCCAAGCTTTGAACTATCTGGCACTATGGCTGGATTTCTCAGAACCTTCTTTTCTTACCAAAAGATACAAAAGTATCTTTTAAAGGCTCTTGGCCTTGAAGGCTTGTTATCCCACCTGACATATCAGCATCATTATCAGGCCCTAGGATCTCATTTTAATGCTCTCTCCCGGCCCACAAGTTAGAATATAATTCTTTTAAAAGAGGCTCCTTTTTGTTGTAAGATAACTAACCCCCCTTAGTCCATCTTACACTAAATTCTGCTCTTTGGGGGATGCGCTAGTAACAAAACCACAAAGGAGTCCACACAAAGATTTCAAGCACCCTAGATTGGTAGTTGCTAAAGACAGCATTTAAAACGCCAGGGATGGCGGGGCAGAGGTTTCTTGCCTGGGAAAGACAAGAGTATGGGGCCCATCTGGGCTGCCCACCAGATCCAGGCAAGCGTAGCACGTCGTAAATAACCTCTTACACAAGCTTCACTGCCAGCTCAAAAAGGGTTTTGAATGTATTTGGTTTGCTTTTAAAGAGAGTGTGAGCTAAAGTCTGTCATTTAAAATTGCCCAGAACTCATGTCACAAGAACAGGTGGGTCTGGATTGAAAACAAAATAAATGAGAGTCTGAATTTACCAAAGCAAACATTATGGAGTGATTATTTTGCTTTAGAACAGGATTACCCTTGGGACTCTTTAAAGCAGGGCTCTCCCTTACTACAATTAAGATGTAAATTTCTCTATTCAAATTTGGTTAACACTCCTGACCTTTCAGGAAAATGCCTGTTTTATTAAGCAAAGGATCCCTTGTACGGAAGAGCAAATTAAAGGTTTGATTCTTTCTTAGAAATACTAAAGAAGGTCTGCAAAGCGTTATTTCCTTTTCCTTTCTGAATGTTAAAGCTGTTAAAGAAGTCTCTTTATGGGAGAATTTTTGTTTTTAAATATTACCCAATGCTCTTTCCTAAAACACACTTATTAAAGCTCGAGATCAGGAAGAGGTAACAAGCGTTTTTGAGATCACATTTTATCTGCTGCTGAAAAGCCCTTTATCAGTAGGTGGCGCTCTAAGAATGAGATTACTATCTTGTGGAGACAATGAAGTCAGTCTAGAAAGCAAAATTCCGCCCTTTCTGGGGCACCTTTTTGAAGGAAATAGCTTTGACCTGCTTCGTGAGAGGGCTCCTCTTCCTGAGCTGTCTATCTCTGCATCTGCTGTTTGCACAAAAGGATGTCCACATAGTACCCTTCTTAGAACCACAGACTTTCAAGGCTAGCAAGGACCTCTTATGTAATGGCTTAGCTTGCAGCCTTTTGGTCCTGGGATCACAGGATCTGTAAAGCTTGGAGGAAATTTAGAAATCATCTTCAACTCTCTCGTTTTTTTGATGAGGAAGTTAAGACCTGACATGAAGGACTGATCACCCGGCTAGTTCTTAGCTGAGGTCATCTAGCTAGTTCTTAGCTGAGCCAGGACAAGAGCCCTAGTGGGCTTGCTCCATGTCCAGTGCTTCCTGGCTTATTGATGAACATTATGGGGGCATAGAGAGTGAAAAGATACCAGCCTCTCTTTACACTCATGATATAGCCACTCTACCAGGACTCATTACAAATGTCAGCTGCTGTCTTTCTCTCCATGCTAACTTTCTCAGGTATCTTATTTCTGCCAACCAAATCATCATTTCCCCCATCGCCCAGATTCAAAAACCAAGGTTCTCTATTGGCTAGTCCCTTTAGCATGATTCAATGTGTGTTTGGAAACGTTCTGGGCTCCAGGGTATAGACGTGAACAAAACAGACAAAAATCTCTACTCTCATGAAGGAAACAAAATAAAGAAATTAGTCAGTTATATAGCATGTTAGTGATGAATGCTAAGGAAGAAAAAAAAAAAAAAGAAAGCAGGAAATAGGGATGTGAAGTGTTAGGGAAGAAATGGAAATTGGGTCAGGGGAAGCCTCACTGAGAAAGTCACTTTTTCCCCCCCCCATTAGATATTATTATTTATTTTAATTTATTTATTTACTTTCTGAAACATAATTATTATTCAAGAAAATAAGATTTTTATACTGTTTGGAGAAAGTCACTTTTGAGCTAAGACTGAAGGAAGGGATGGAGTTAGTTGTGAGGCTATGGAGAGGAAGAGTATTCTAGGCAAAGGGAACAGCAGGTGTGAAGGCTCTGAGTCAGGAGCAGGCTTGGAATTTTTAGAAACAGTAAGGAGACCAATAGATTATTTATAAATTTTTATCAAGTACAGGTTTTTTCTTCATCAATGTAACCCACTTCCTCATTCATTCCTAATGTCATCTCTTTTGGCTAGATTCCTAAACCTGGATTCTTACAATTCTTATCTAATTGGTCTCTTCACCCTGAGTCTCTTTCCCAGGATGCCAGATCTTTAACTAAATGTAGTGTGGCATCCTGGGCCTGCTTGGGCCTGATCATGTACTGAATATTTACCACTTCCATCTGATGATGGAGTGTTGCTGTGCACACTCAACTTTATGGCTTGTTGGGTCAGACAATACCTAGTTCATGATGGACAGTTCAGGTCACATGTCAACTTGGTGGACCATGGTTAAGCATTCAGTCTCTACTAAGGCCCAGTAGAAGGCAAAGCCCTGTTTCTCAAAAGGAGAGAATCTATCCGCAGATGATGGCAGGGTTTTGCTCCAAAATCCTGAGTCCATGCTGTGATTCACCTATAGGGGCTGCCAAAGGCTCCAAAAAGCATTCCTATCTGCCATTGTTGCTCCAAACACCATCGGATCTGCTGCATTGTATGAACCAACTGGTAGAGTTTTTTGTGCCGGATGTTCTCTTGTTCTGTGCTCCACTCAAAACTGTCACCTTTTGCTCTATGGTAACTTACTAAGGCATTTCTTTCCTCTTAAAATTTTTTTCCTTCCCTCTCTATTTTTCCATACTAGCTTTAGAGACTTGGAGAAGTTAGTTTAAATTTAAATACATAAATAAATGAATGAATAACTGATGAGTTTCACAGAAGGAACTTGGAACTAGTCCTTTCAACCGCAAAATCTATGTACTTAACCACTATACTGTATGCACATTTGTAAACTGCCCCCCCCGGCATAATATATGATGAACATTTTCCTCATAATATTTTGTTTCTCATAACATTAAAAACATAAACATATAATATTATGTTTCCCATAATATAAAAACTTTTCATAAACATAAATTTTGTGACTGTTTAACAGTTAGTTGTATGACCTTTTGGCTATTGAAAAGACAGCACATTGTCAACATCTTTTTTCATGTATTCTTATCTGGCTTTCTAATTGTTGACTTAGAATATTCTTGGAATGAAATTGCTAGGTTAAAGGTATGAACATTTCTAAGGCTCTTCATACTTAATGCTAGATTTCTTTCTACAGTGATCTCAAATTCTTTTGTTTTGGGCATCTATTGCCATAGAGATTATATGATCTGTGGGGTCAGATATCATTTCTAAATTCCCAGGTCCTTTTGCAACACAGGGGATAGCTCTGCATACATACTAGGAAAGTAGTAAATAGTTGACTTGATTGGAATGGTTGGAATTGAGTAGCTTGAGTGCCTTGTCTTGTGTGGAGGAATTGAAACCCAGGTGCATACTGGCTGGATGAGAAGTGGAAACTATTCACTTCAACCAGCTTGATCCATGTAATTAAGGGGAAAAGTGGACATAAACACAGATACGTGTCACAACAAAAAGACAACCTACTGAATGGGAGAAAATATTTGCAAATGATATGACCAATAAGGGGTTAATATCCAAAATATATAAATAGCTCATACAACTCAGCATCAAAAAAGCAAACAACCCAATTAAAAAATGGGCAGAAGACCTGAATAGACGTTTTTCCAAAGAGGACATGCAGATGGCCAACAGGCACATGAAAAGATGTTCAACATCGGTAATCATCATGGAAATGCAAATCACAAGCACAGTGAGATTTCACCTCACACCTGTCAGAATGGCTATCATCAAAAAGAACACAAATAACAAATGTTGGTGCGGATGTGGAGAAAAGGGAACCCTCCTGCACTGCTGGTTGGAATGTAAATTGGTGCAGCCACTATGGAGAACAGTATGGAGTGTTCTCAAAAAACTAGTTTCTCAAAGAACTACCATATAAGCCAGCAATTCCACTCCTGGGTATATATCCAAAAAAGCCCCCCAGAACACTAATTTGAAAAGATACACGCACCCCAATGTTCATAGCAGCATTATTTACAATTGTCAAGATATGAAAGCAACCTAAATGTCCATCAAGAGCTGAATAGATAAAGAAGATGTGGTGTGTGTGTGTATATATATATATATATATATATATACACACACACACACACACAATGGAATACTACTACTCAGCCATAAAAAGAATGAAATTTTGTCATTTGCAACAACGTGGATGGACTTGGAGGGCATTATGTTAAGTGAAATAAGTCAGAGAAAGACAAATACTATATGATATCACATATGTGGAATCTAAAAGAATACAACAAACTAGTGAATATAAGAAGAAAGAAACAGATTCACAGATACAGAGAACAAACTAATGGTTGCTAGTGGGGAGAGGCGGGGAGGAGGGGCAATAGAAGGATAGGGGACTAAGAGGTACAAACTATTATGTTTAAAATAAGCTACAAGGATATATTATACAACACAGGGAACATAGCCAACATTTTATAACTATAAATGAAGTATAACCTTTAAAAATTGTGAATCATGGGCTTCCCTGGTGGCGCAGTGGTTGGGAGTCTGCTTGCTGATGCAGGGGACACGGGTTCGTGCCCCGGTCCGGGAAAATCCCACATGCCCCGGAGCGGCTGGGCCCGTGAGCCATGGCCGCTGAGCCTGCGCGTCCGGAGCCTGTGCTCCACAATGGGAGAGGCCACAACAGTGAGAGGCCCGCGTACCGCAAAAAAAAAAAAAAATTGTGAATCACTATACTGTACACCTGTAACATGTAATATTGTATATCAACTATACTTCAATAAAAAATTATAAAAACAAAACAAAACAGATATGTGTCCAATGTTAACAGCAACTGTCTCTGGAAGCCACAGCAGACACTGTCGGTTTCCCATAATCCAGTTCCCAACCCCCATTCATGATCTCCTTAACCCATCTACAACTCCATACTCCACCACCTTCCAGCCAAGTGTGGCCACAGGGCACAGCTCTGTCCAATGAGATGAGAGCAAAGTCTCCTGGGCAGGACTCTCAGAGAAGCTTTTGTGCTCTTGATTTTAAAAGGGCCATTTTCATTTCTTTCCCCTTCTTCCTGTCCAGAACACTACATGATGCCTGAGGATGCAGCAGCCTTCTTGAGATCATGAGAGGCCAAAGAATAAGAACAAACTGTAACTAGTTAAGGCTGGTAAGACATGAATATTAACAACTGAGATAACACTTACACATTGCCTACTTCACTGTTCCAGCAGTTCGTACATATTAAACTATTAATCCTTTCAATAGGAGGTGAAGGATATTATTGGTTTTTATTTTATTTTATTTTATTTATTTATTTTTGAGTGTGTTGCATCTTCGCTGCTATGCGCGGGCTTTCTCTAGTTGTGGCAGGCAGGGGCTACTCTTCATCGCAGTGCACGGGCTTCTCATTGCGGTGGCTTCTCTTGTGGAGCACGGGCTCTAGGTGCACGGGTTTCAGTAGTTGTAGCACGTGGGCTCAGTAGTTGTGGCTCACGGGCTCAGTAGTTGTGGCTTGCAGGCTCTAGAGCGCAGGCTCAGTAGTTGTGGCACACGGGCTTAGTTGCTTTGCGGCGTGTGGGATCTTCCCAGACCAGGGATCGAATCCCTGTCCCCTGTATTGGCAGGCAGATACTTAACCACTGTGCCACCAGGGAAGTCCCATAACCATGTTTTGTATTAAGACACTATTGGCATAGACATGGCCTGGGGCAAGTGGTTTAATCTCACTGGACCTATTTCTCCATCTGACAAATAGACTAAATCAGTGACTTTTTTGTTAGTGATCCACAGCAGAAATATGATTGAGAACAACCAATCATGTATGTGTTTATGTGTGTAACTAAAAGTTTCATAAAATAGCTTTACCCTTAGAAAGACAGGGTTTTTTTTCCTGGTCTTTTGTTTGTTTGTTTGTTTGGGCTGCACCTCACGGCTTATGGGATATTAATTCCCTGACCAGCGTTCAAACCGTATCCCCTGCAATGGAAGTGTGGAGTCCTAACCACTGGACCACCAGGGAATTCCCGAAAGACAGTTGTTTTTTTTTTAAACAGAAGTTTTGGGTTCACAGCAAAATTGAGGGGAAAGATACAAAGATTCCCCCACCTGCCCCCACACGTGCACAGCCTCCCCCATTATCAACATCCCCCGCCAGAGTGGGACATTTGTTACAATTGATGAACCTACCTTGACACATCATAATCATCCCAAATCTATGGTTTACATTAGGGTTCACTCTTGTGTTGTACATTCTATGAGTTTGCACAAATGTATAATGGCATGTGTCCACCATTATAGTATCATACAGGGTAATTTCACTGCCCTAAATATCCTCTGTGCTCTGTCTATTCATTCCTCCCCTTAGGCCCTGGCAACCACTGAACTTTTTACCGTCTCCATAGTTTTGCCTTTTCCAGAATGTTGTATTGTTGGAATCATACAGTATGTAGCCTTCTCAGATTGGCTTCTTCCATTTAGTGATACACATTCAAGATTCCTCCATGTCTTTTCATGGTTTGATAACTCATTTCCTTTGTGCACTGAAAACTATTCCATTGTCTGGATGCACCAGTTTATTCATCCATTCACCTATGGAAAGAATCTTGGTTGCTTCCAAGCTTTGACAGTTACAAATAAAGCTGCTACCAACATCTGTGTGCAGGTTTTTGTGTGGACATAAGCCTGCAGCTCCTTTGGGTAGATACCTAAGGAGCTCGTTTATTGGATTGTATAGTAAGAGTATGTTTACTTTTGTAAGAAACTGCCAAAATGTCTTCCCAAGTGTCTTTACCATTTTGCACTCCCAATGGAATACATGAGAGTTCTTGTTTTTCCCTATCTTCGCCAGCATTTGGTGTTGTCAGTGTTCTGGATTTTGCCCATTCTAAAAGATGTGTAGTGGTATCCTATGGTTTTAGTTTGCATTTTCCTGATGACATGTGATGTGGAGCATCTTTTAATATGCTTATTTGCAAACTGTATATCTTCTTTGGTGAGTTGTCTGTTAAGTTCTTTGACCTGTTTTTTTGTTTTTTTTTAAGAAGATGTTGGGAGTAAGAGTTTATTAATTAATTTATTTATTTTTGCTGTGTTGGGTCTTCGTTTCTGTGTGAGGGCTTTCTCTAGTTGTGGCAAGCGGGGGCCACTCTTCATCGCAGTGCGCAGGCCTCTCACTATCGCAGCCTCTCTTGTTGCGGAGCACAGGCTCCAGATGCGCAGGCTCAGTAGTTGTGGCTCACGGGCCTAGTTGCTCCGCGGCATGTGGGATCCTCCCAGACCAGGGCTTGAACCCGTGTCCCCTGCATTAGCAGGCAGATTCTCAACCACTGTGCCACCAGGGAAGACCTGACCTGCTTTTTAATTGGGTTGTATGTGTTATTTATACATTTTGGATAACAGTTCTTTATCAGATGTGTCTATTGCAAATATTTTCTCCCAGTCTGTGGCTTGTTTTCTCATTCCCTTGACACTGTTTTTTTGCAGAGCTGAAGTTTTTAATTTTAATGATATCCAGCTAATCAGTTATTTATTTCATGGATCATGTCTTTCGTACTGTATCTAAAAAGGCATCATCATATCCAAGTTCATCTAGGTTTTCTCCTATGCTATTTCCTAGGAATTTTATAGTTTTGCATCTTATACTTCCACCTGTACTCCATTTGAGTTAATTTTTGTGAAGGGTATAAGGTCTATATCTAGATTCACTTTTTTCACATGTGGATGTGAAAAAGTTATTCCAGAACCATTTGTTGAAAAGACTACTTTTACTCCATTGTATTGCCTTTGCTTTTTCGTCAATGATCAATTGACTCTATTTATGTGGGGGGCTATTATTTTCATCACTGCTTTACAGGTGAGAAAACTGAAAAACTGAGAAGAGGTTAAGTAACTTTGCCAATGTCACACAGCTAATAAGTAGCAGAGCCAAGATTTAATAATGAGTTAATAAGAGCTAATAAATAGCAGCCTGATGCCAATATCCCCGTACTTAACCACTGTGCCATACTCCCTGTCTAGATATACAGACCCAGTGTGTGTCCTGGTGTCAAGTTTGAGCAGTTGCACCATTTTTAGACAGCCTATATTTATATTTCTATATATGAAAAAGATATCTCTATTTACTTGTATTTCTTATTATGTGTGAAAAATAAATCTTTATTTAAGCCACTATTGCTTAGGGTTTCTGCTATATGTAGCAGAATACAGTCAGTCCTGATATCCAAACCATCAGTAGCTAATACTCTAAATCCCTTCTATGTGCCTTCCTAGTACATCACTCCCCTGCAATCCCCCGCCCCCATTAGAGTGTTAGCTCAATGAGGACAGGGACTACAGCAATCTTGCATATTATTGTACCTTAGTACAATGTCTGGTACATATTAGATGCTCAATAAATATGTTTGAATAATTGAATAATTCAATAAATGATTGATAGCTACAATTGCGATAAATTGAATCTCCTGTTCATGCTTTACTTAGCATCACACTAATTTTCATTCTCTGTGTATGGGCTAGCCAAGAGAGAGGACGGTAGTTCTGTACTTCATGGTTATGTCAGTCTAAACTGGCATTATAAAAATATATACTATGAATAAGTCATCAAGTCCATGAACTATTGAGAGGTAAGTATATTTTTTGGCTTTTGTTTCCCTTGCAGTTTTTCTGTCCCCTTTCAGCTTCTTCTTTAGCCATCAGTTTCTTACTTTCTTTTAATTCCATACTGCTTCTAACATCAGTTTATCCTTCTGATTTGTGTATCTCATATATGCTCTTAATTTCTTCCTTGTCTCTCCTTATTTCCCTGGACATGCTGCATGCTTCCTCTCCACCTCTGATGGAGTGATTTCTCTAAGGCATGAAGAACTGTTTGCTACCCTATAATGTACCCTGCCTGTGCCATCCTCACCACTCATTTCAATTTCCTGGTATGATTTGTTCAGCAATCAGACCATCATCCACACTTGGCTTTGCAGAAAGGCTTAATACGTTTGTCCTACCCCTTTGGGGACTGCTCCCGATTACTATCCAGAGAAGCTCGGGTCTCCATTTTGCTGATTCTTCACTGGAGCCAGATCAGCCACATGAGCCATTTTGTTTAATAGCAAATTGCACTATTAATTCTCAGAGTAACGTGCAATATGTGCAAGGTGTCGAGTGCCTCTGTTGGCAGGAAGGGATTCTGTTTCTCCCTTGTAACACAGCTCGCTTTTTCTCCCTGTGATGCAGTGGAGGGAGCATTGGAAGACAGGTGAAATGGAGCAGAGGCTCGTCTCATGGGGACGTTGGTCTTGAGCAAGCCATTAATCCTCTTGGGGCCTCAGTTTCCTCCCAACTCTCTAAGATAACATCCAGCCCTGTAATTTGTGATTTTATAAATAAGAAATGGCAAAATAACTTTAAAAAATCCATATTACAAAGGCAACCTGAATTGAATGTTAGGAAAAAAAGCTCAGACTTTCCCCATAACATTTATTATAAAATTAATCATATTCCACCTCATAGGTGGAGTTCAGAAAAATAGACTATAAGAATCAAATAACAGGTAACATCAGAATCCAGGATTCAAGGTTGGATTCATGGCAGGAATCAAGAACAAAGAGATCAAGTCCAACCAGTGACAGGTGAGGCACAGGGGAAAGCGCTTCTAAAAGGTGAACTAGGGCTTCCCTGGTGGTGCAGTGGTTGAGAGTCTGCCTGCTGATGCAGGGGACATGGGTTCGTGCCCCTGTCTGGGAAGATCTTGCGTGCTGCAGAGCGGCTGGGCCCATGAGCTGTTCCGGGAAAAAAAAAAAAAATGGTGAACTGAGTTTTGTGTCTTTCCTAGTTCTGCTGTTTGTGTTCTCTTATTTCCTGACCCCTACTCTCTGCTCTCCTTCCTCTCCCCCTAATAAATATATATTCTATATTTGTTATTTTTGTTAAGTAAAAATCTATTCTGTTTTTTTGCAGGAAATTTATAAAATAAGAAAGTATGTATTGTTTCCTTGTTCTCCAATGATCATATTCAGGTGTGTTGTGCCTTCCTGCACTATAGCAATCTAATTAGTAGCTACAATTGCTGTGGCCCCAGGTCAACAGGTGAATGAGCTCCTGACACTCCCCACTTCAAGGTTCCTTCCAGGCAGTGATGCCAATTGGCGGAGCAGATGGAACATCACAAATATACAACCTCATGATCTATTATCTACATGGACTCCATCTGAGTCAGTAGGAGAAGTGAGAACATCATTCAGAACCCAGAAGCTCTAAAGTGCACAGGCTCAATTTAAGCCACTTATACATAGCTCACACATGTTCTCTCTCCTACACAAACCTCTCCCAGACCCCTTCCCTGATCTTGTCCCAACATGTAGCCAATGATACCATGTGTGGCTTTTTGACTTCACTTGTATGGAGTTGCCTCATTATGAAGTAGGGATCCCTTAATTGTAGTAAGGCTGTTGTGATGGCTAATTTTATGTCTCAAAAATATTATTATGTTTTAAAATGTGCCCAGATATTTGATCAAACATTATTCTGGATGTTTCGGTGAAGGTGTTTTTTGGATGAGATTAACATTTAAATGGATGAACTTTGAGTAAAGCAGATTACTCTCCATAATGTGGGTGGGCTTCATTCAATCAATTGAAGACCTGAATAGAACAAAGGCTGACCTCCCCCCAGCAAGAGGGAATTCTGCCAGCACATGACCTTCAGTCTCCAACTGCAACTCTTCCCTGAGTCTCCAGCCTACGGGCCTACTCCATCAGATTTTGGACTTGCCAAGCCCCCATAATCATGTGAGCCAATTCCATAACATCAATCTCTCTATATATATGCACATCCTGTTGGTTCTGTTTCTCTGGAGAGCCCTAATATAGATTTCCATGGTTAGTCTTGGCACATAGAAAGCTCCTAGGAAGAGAGAAACAAACTCCTGTCCTTGAAGTGCAGGTACAGATAATGGAAGATTACCCCAGTGCAAAATTTCAAGTCTTGGAACCGGGACCTTAAGCTTAGATGACCTGACTGGCTGAGAAGCAGAGTTACTGCCTTATGTGACAATATTAGTTGTTTCTAGCTGCTGCCATGGGGTGTAGAAAGCATTGAGCCTGTGATTCTGTGCTCCTCTGACCTTGCAAAGACTCATTCAGAATGGGCTAAGTTTAGGTGCACCTCTCTGGATAAAAGAAGAGGGCCAAGTTCACTCTCCTGCACCCTTGTCCTATTTATACTCTGTGCTAATTCAGGAGTAATCCTAAGGAGAAGGAATTTTGAACTGAGTCTCAGGTGTCATGCTTACTTAGTCTAGAACCCAGACCAAATGTTATGGTCCAAGCATATGCAGTAATGCTAAGTCCTACAATTGTCCGTCTCACATGGACCTGGTGCTCCTTTTAGTCAGACTCCAGGTGCTCTTGGCTACCTTCCCTTCTTGGTCATAAGGATGCAAAAATTCTGCAGTTTCCAGTTTCCACCTCCTTATTTTACCTGTTTTTCCATCAGGTCTTTGCATTTTGTAACCATTGCCTTAAATTCAGTGTCATACCTACACTTTATTCTTGAATTCTTTCCCTTCTCTAATATGATTGGTTCTTCCTCTGATCAATGCTGCTTATTCAACAGTATAAAGAAAAACAGAAAAATCACCTGTGATTTACGTACTATTCAGGGATAGCTCCTATTAATATACAAACCTGGGCAACAAGGTGAATGGTAGTGCCCATTTGTTTATATTGAAAAACTGGGGGAAGAGCATGTTTCAGAGATGGGTGTCAGGGTTTAGGGGAAATGAAGAATCCAGTTTTTGACAAGTTTGAGATACCTGTTAGATATCCAGGTGCAGAAGTAGAGTGAGTGATTTGATATAGGAATCTGGAGTTTAGGAGAGAAACCCAAGTTGGAGCTAGAACTTGAAAGTTATCAGTACATAGGTAAAATGTAAAGTCACGGGCAGGAGAGGTCACCAAGGGAGTATAAAAAGAAAAGAGTAGAGATTTGAGGACAGAGTTCTGGGGCTCTACAATGCCCAGAAGTGGGAGAAGGAGAAGGAACCAGCAAAAAATGACTGAGAAAGAGTGAACAGTGTGGTAGGAGAACAAGAAAGAGTCAAGTTTCAGAAGCCAATGAAGGAAGAATTTCGAGAAGACATAAATCATCAACTCTGTCAAATGCTGCTGATAAGGTCTAGAAAATGAGGACTGAGAATTGGCCAATGGAATTGGTGACATGAAAGTCATTGGTGACTTTGACAAGAACAATCTTGGTGGAGCAAAGCCTGCTTAGAGGGGATTCTGGAAAGAATGGGAGTAGAGACTGGTACTGTGAGTTTAGATAAATCTTTCTAGGAGTTTTGCAGAAAAGGGATGAGAGAGATGGAATGTGGGATGGAAGAGGACATGGTGGTCAAAGGAGGATTTATTGATTGATTGATTGATTGGCCTTGCAGCATGCAGGATCTTAATTTCCCGACCAGGGATAGAACCCGCACCCCCTGCAGTAGAAGCATGAGCCTTAACCACTGGACCACCAGGAAAGTCACTTAAATGGAAGATATTACACTTTTGAATACTGATGGTGATGATCATAATACTGTACTCCATTTATAGATGTACCATAGTTTACTTAACCAGTCCTACGTTAGAACACATAAAATTGTCTCCAACTTTTGCTATTATAAATAATGCTGCAGTAAACATTTACACTATTTCAGATGCAAGTGAAACACAACTTGAAAAATTACTGGCCATCCCTGGACCGATAAATGATAATTGATCAAGGAGGCAGTGTAGCCAAAATTCAGCCTCTGTACACCTATACCAAATTGAATCTCAGAGACAGAGTTTTGACTGAAGTAGAAAATAGCTTTATTGCTTTGCCAGGCAAAGGGGGCCACAGTGGGCCAATGCCCTCAAAACTGTGTGTCCTGACCTGGAGTGGGTAGTGAGGAGTTTTATAGTAATGGTTCAAAGAGGAGGGCTTGATCAGCTCGTGGACATTCTTTTGATTGGCTGGTGGTGGGGTAAGTGGGAGTGATCATCATCAACCTTTTGGTTCCAACCAGTCTGGGGTCTACATGCTTGTAGGCAGCATACAGTTAACTTCTCCCACCTGGTGGGAGTTTCAGTATCTGCAAATCAGCTCAAAGGTATTGTTCTGCGTATCCCTCGAGGGGGAACCAGCACCTGCCCCAAGGCTGTATTATTGTTTCCTGACTGCTCCTCCCTTGCTTCCATATCCTTCTCTTCCCTGATTAGCAATTGTTTGAACCTGCCCTTTGGAACTCAGGGGTAGGTTCATGGAGACTGAATGAAGCCTATTTCCTGCAAACAAGAAATGGGGGACACAGAAAGGCTTTTGTGTCCAGGAGCCCCACAGGGTCCTGCTGGGTTTCAGCGGGAACTCTCACTGGCCCCATTTGGGTAAGGTGCCCAGTCCTGCTTCCTCCAATCGGTGCTGGCTGAGATGAGTGATAAGATGGCATTTCAACCACAGGAGGGGAATTTCCACAAAGGTGAGTGTGTGGTAGTTGCTCTGCACAGTTTTCCAAAAAACGTGTTTATTACAACATCCTTGAATACCAGTCATTGTTTGCAGTTCTAATTCTTAGGATATATTCCTGAGTGAAATTAATGGGTCCAAGAATATAAACTTTTTTTTAACATCTTTATTGAAATATAATTGCTTTACAATGTTGTGTTAGTTTCTGCTGTATAACAAAGTGAATCAGCTATATGCATACATATATCCCCATATCCCCTCCCGCTTGCGTCTCCCTCCCACCCTCCCTAAACCACCCCTCTAGGTGGTCACAAAGCACCGAGCTGATCTCCCTGTGCTATGCAGCTGCTTCCCACTAGCTGTTTTACATTTGGTAGTGTATATATGTTTTAAAGGCTGTTGCTAAGCTGTTTGCCAATCTTCATGCCCACCTGCTAAGTATTAGAAAATCATTCCATGCTCCTTTCCCATCTCAGCACTGACTACTGTAAAAAAACTCAAGTATTTGAGCAGTGGAAAATAGTTTCTCATTGTTATTTTGATCTTACTAAGATTAGCTTATCAGCAAAGTTGAATCCAAGTGAAAATTAGCGTTAACCAACACGTGCTCTAACAGTCCACTCACTGAACATGGTGGAACTGAATGATGCTGCCGCCACTCAGCAACTTACCCCCCCTCCCCCCCCGCAGCTCTGCAGTGGAATGTTTCTAAACACAGCCTCAGAGACCTGTCTCCTTTTACAAACCTCCAGCTTGAATTGTTGGAGAGCACAGGCAGGGCAACTCCATCCACCTCAGGGTCTCAGCAAAGAGAAGAGACCAAGCAGATGCTTGGGAGCCCGTCTCAATGCACCAGAAAGTAAACTTCAGCCTCTGCTTGGGATTTCTTTTTTTGTGTCCTCTGTTCACCTCAGTGACTTTTGCTGTCAGTTGAAAGAACATGCCAGAGGCCATGGAAAGCAGCAGCTGATGGTGGCAACACTGTAGGTCATCCCAGCTCAGCCCCTTCTCCTTCCAAGGCACTTGTTCAGCTGTCAGTATGATCCATGGGGCCTGTTTCCCTTCCAGGCAACTCTAGACCCAGCAGCCCCTGACCCCCTAACACATGAACATTGTTCCTAGACTATCCACTGCAGTGAGTGAATTCCTTAGGAGTGAAAAATGGACCTTTATTCCGAAAAGGAGAGAGGAGGAAGGGAAATAAAGTTTCATCTTTAAAAGTTCCTCTTTGGGCTTCCCTGGTGGCGCAGTGGTTGAGAGTCCACCTGCCGATGCAGGGGACACGGGTTCGTGCCCCGGTCCGGGAAGATCCTACATGCCGTGGAGCGGCTGGGCCTGTGAGCCATGGCCGCTGAGCCTGCGCGTCCTGAGCCTGTGCTCCGCAATGGGAGAGGCCACAGCAGTGACAGGCCCACGTACCGCAAAAAAAAAAAAAAAAAAAAAAAAAAAAGTTCCTCTTTAAGTCTGCAGTTTATGGGACCTTTACAAGCTCAGAATTATGTAGAATTCCATCGTTCATCTCACCACTAACTAGCGAGGACTTGTATCCTATGGCTCCCCACCAGAGTGTATTTTGATTCCTTTATTGCATTTGGGTAAGTCTCATGACCTCTGTACTTCCAAATTTGTAAAATAAGGAGAATAAAGGGTATCACTTTACTGGCTGTTATTAATACCTCTATGAGTGGATTTATATAGTGTTTGCTTCTAACAATGAATAGAGCATTGAACAACTAAGGTGCACTGCATGCTGTCATTTATTTTCTGACTTTTTAGTAGGTTAAAAATTCAGGGGCCTTGAAAAAGTTTAGAAAAAATAAACTCCCTCAATATTTATTAGCTCTGGAGTGAGACAAACTTGGGTTCAAATTCCAGGTCTCTCACTTTCTAACTACATAGATCATAGGCAAATCCCCTAACCTCTCTTGGCCTTAGTTTCCTCATCTACAGAGTGGAGACACTAGTTGTATTTACCTCATGAGGTTGTTAAAAAGTAATACCTGTAAAATGCTTGGCACATGAAAAGTGCTTGATATCGGTTGGCTATTATTATTTTAGAAATTATTTCTAGGTAGAGCTGACTCTCTGGTGTGAGATAGACCTTGGTTCAAATGTCAGGTCTCTTGTTTACTTAATATCTCTGTGCCTCAGTTTTCTCATCTGTAAAATGATGTGATAACAATACCACCTAACCTCACAGGAATGTTGTGAGGATTAAATGAAATAATGTAAGTAAAGTGCATGGTACAGACTGTGTGCTCTATAAACATTAGTAATGTTACTACTGGTCCTTCACCTGGGCCCACCCTAACGCAAACTTATAAAGCTTGGGAAATATGTCATCTAGGCCCTAGTGCCCACTCACCTGTCTCTGCCATGAACTCCTCTCCCTTTGATATTCCCTCTTCCCCAGGTGTTCATCCATATGTTCTTTCCTCAGCCCCAATCAAAACCCAGGACAAACTCAGAGAATAAATTTTAGTCCATGAGACATCTATCTCAAGGGTGTTTGCAACTTAAGCTCTATCTTGAGTGGTAAAACAAGGCTCTGGCCACTATCCCAGGAATTGTAGACATCAGCAACCAGGTAGGTATGTTTCTCAAGCACCTGGCTTCTTCAGGGCTCTTAATGGTGCAGTACTTTGGTGGTGGCTCTTGGAGAAGGGCAGGCCTGAACAGAATAGGAATTCAAAGTCAGGGGTACTAAAAGATGACATATCAGTTAGGAATTGTGTTCAGCTGCTAATAGCAGAGACCGAACTACAACCAAGTAGGGGTTTATTCTCTCACATACAAGAAATCTGTAGGCAAACATTTTAGAGAAGAGATGGTATCTCTGTGACAGCATTAGGGACCTGAGTGTATTTTTTGCTATTCCATCCTCATCTGCAACTTCTCTCTTCAAAGTAGCTCCATGGGCCCAATATGGCTACTGGAGGTCCGGCCATCACATCTTCTTTCCAGAAAGGAAGAAGAGGGAGAGCAAGGGTCAAGAGAGAGGCCTCATCCTGCTGAGCTGTCTTCTTTAAGCAGCTCTCCTGAAAGCCCCACCCAAATATTTACATTTATATATCCCTAGCTGCAAGGGAGGCTGGGAGAAGGAGACTTTTAGCTAAACATATTGCTGCCCTGAATAAGATCAGAATTCTGTTACTGATGAAGAAGGTGAGAAAGGATGATGGGTAGATACCTGCTGTCTCTAACACAGATAAAATTTCTTTTAAACATTCTTTGTTTTGTTTTGATTTCTTAGGGCTGAGTGGGTAGGCATGCAAACTCACTTGTCAGAGTTAGGTCAGCACCAAAAATAAGTGGTTTTCCCCCAGCTGATTAGTTTTCTTTCAGCTATATCAAAGGTCTGGATTATAGGAAATGAAGGGGAAAAAAAAAAAGATGTAAATTTCTCCCACTATTCTTAGCTATGCCTTTAGTTTCTACTTCCTTCTTGGTAGTTTCATTGCAATTTGGGTTTTTACACCTGAAGTTGCTCCTATCAAGGTCTCCTTTGATCTTCCCATTGTCTAGATTTAAGGGTTCCACTTCAGTACATATCTTTCCTGAACTCCTATAGCTTGGCACCAATGACCGCCCTGTGGTCTTGAAATCATTGACTCCCTCCTGCTTCTAGCTTTCAACTCTTTTTTCATTGTCTCCCTGACCCCCAGGTCCTATCCCAAACCCCTCTTCTCTTCTTCCTCCAACACACTTCCTGAGGAATGTCAGTCATTCCAATGACCATATGCTAAAGCTACCAAATCTGTACTTCGAGCTCAAACTTCTCTCTTGAGATCTGGAATTATATGTTCAAAGGCTCATTGGACATCTCCACTTGGAAGACTCAGAGATCCCTCTAGCTTAAGTTCAAAACCGAGCTCATCATCTTTCCCCTCAAATCTATTCCTCCATCTTTTTCTGTTGAGGGCCACCTCACCCACTCCAGGTACTCATGCGGAAACTTGGAAACTATTCTTTTTCTTGTTCTCCCTCTCCACAACCGATCTTAAAATCCCACTGTTCTGATTTCCTTCATATCTCTTGAATCTGTCCCCTCCTCCTATTTCCCCTTTCATTCCCTGGGCTCTGGTTTGCATGGTCTTTCTCAGTGCCTTTTTTTTTTTTTTTTGGGCCACATCTGCTCCCTTGGCTTGTGGGATCTTAGTTCCCCAACAAGGGATCAGAACCTGGGCCCCCAGCAGTGGAAGCAGAGTCCAAACCACTGGACCACCAGAGAACTCCCTTTCTCAGTGCCTTTTGTAGTAGCTCCCTTACTGCCTTCTCTCCTTCATCTCAAATGCATTCTCCCCACTACTGACAGAGTTTACTTTTTAAATGCAAATATGATTTTGTTGTTTCCCTGATTAAAGATGTTCTTTGGCTCCTGCTTAGGCAAAGATGGAATTTAAAACTGTAACATGGCACACAGGGATCTTCATGATATGATCTCTTTTCCTTGTCTTGCCTAATCCCCTAAGATTCTCTCCTGAGTGTTCCACCACCAAATCTATAACTGAAGTCCTACATTTATCAAATATTTTAATTCATTCATCAAATGAATGTTTATTGACCACCTACTGTCCTGGGTATGGGGATACAGCGGTGAACGAAACAAAATCCCTGGCTTCATGAGGCTTCCATTTCTGGTGGGTGATGGTAGTGGTGGTGAAAGGCACAAACAGATAAATAACATGTCAAGTGGTGATAAGTGTCATAAACAAAAATAAAGAGACTCAAAAGAGTGTTGGAGGGAGGTTGCTATTTTACATAGGGTGGTCAGGGAAGACCTCTTTAATGAGGTGACTTCTGAACAGGGACCTGAAAATAACGAGAGGGGGAGCCATGAGGATATGTGGGAAAATGGCATATGTCAGGGAGGTTGCAGTGATTGCAAAGGCTTTGGGACAGGAGCGTGTTTGGTAAGAGCATAAAGGAGGCCTGTATAGCAAGAGTAAAGTGAGCAAGGGGAACAGTGGCTGAAGATGAGGCCAGAGAAGTAGAAGGGAAACCAGATCATATAGGTTCTTACAAAGCCATGGGAAGGATTTGGATTGGTCTGAGTAAGATGGGAAGTCATTGGGGAGATTTGAGACAAAGAAGGACAAGATATGACAATGTTTTGAAATGATCTCTCCAATGCAGTGTGGCATCCACACTGTAGTGGGCAAGCATGGAAGCAAAGATGCCAGATGGAGGACCACGTAAGTAAATTGGGCAACAGATAATGGTGGCTTGGACAGGATGGTTGCCATGGAGATGGTGAGATGTGGTCAGAGTCTGTATATAATCTGAAGGTAGAGCTAACAGGATTTGCTGTGGAGCTGGAGTATACGAGAGGAAGAGAGTCATGACTCCAAATTTATGGCTTATCAGCCACATGGAATAATATGGCACCACTAAAGCCATAATTATGAAGACTGAAAATAGGAAAAATATTTATGATAAATGTTAAGTGAAAAGAGTACAATTCAAAACAGTATTTTTTTTTTTTTTTTTTTTTTTTTTTTTGCGGTACGCGGGCCTCTCACCGTTGTGGCCTCTCCCGTTGCAGAGCACAGGCTCCGGACGCACAGACTCAGCGGCCATGGCTCACGGGCCCAGCGGCTCCGCGACATGTGGGATCTTCCCGGACCGGGGCACGAACCCGTGTCCCCTGCATCGGCAGGCGGATTCTCAACCACTGCGCCACCAGGGAAGCTCCAAAACAGTATGTTTTTGATGATTCCAAATCTGTACATTACCAACAAGTGGTAATATGCCAAAATAATAATAATTCTGTGATAAATAAAATTTACTTAAAAATTTATCAGCCTTGGGACTTCACTGGTGGCGCAGTGGTTAAGAATCTGCCTGCCAGTGAAGGGGACACAGGTTTGAGCCCTGCTCCGGGAAGATCCCACATGCCGCAGAGCAACTAAGCCCGTGCGCCACAACTACTAAGCCTGCTCTTTAAAGCCCACGAGAGACAACTGCTGAGCCCAAGTGCCACAACTACTGAAGCCCATGCGCCTAGAGCCCGTGCTCTGCAACAATGTCAAGCCACCGCAACGAAGAGTAGCCCCCGCTTGCCACAACTAGAGAAAACCCGCACACATCAGTGAAGACCCCACATAGCCAAAACTAAATAAAATAAATTTTTATATATATATATATATATATATATATATATATATATATCAGTCTTAAATCCAAGGGTAACAGTGGCAAAAGGTTAGTGTGCCCTTTTCAGGATTTGGCCATCATATAACTTCACAAATTAGCTCTTTTGATCTCATTGCATAAGAAATGGAATCACAGAATTTAGACATGAACAGGGCTTTGAAGATCACCTAGTACAACCCTCTCCTCTTACAGAACTGAAGCCCCTAAATGTTAAAGGGTTTCCATAAGGTCACACCGCTAATTATGAGCAGAACCCAACCTAAAGCACAGCCTACTAATTCCTCACACACTAGTCCATATAAATTCTTGCATCCAATTTTATTTTCTGGTTTTAAAATTATCCTGGAAATACGTTTCTTATAGTTTACTCAAACCTTGTCTCTTGGTGATTTATTCAAAATCACTATACTCAGACTTGTTTGCATGCAAAGTATACCCTATTTTCAAAGTCGAGAAGATGTGAAATGTCTTTTGCTTTGCAAAGCCTTGCACAATATGTAAATCCTAATATTAGACCTCCAAATGTGGAAACTTGGTAAATCCCATATATGCATAACAAATGCTTACTCCACATTTTTTCAGGGTCTCTGATTTATTCAGCAGGGCAAGTTATTAATAACTCTGTAGTGTTGAGTGAGAGAAAGTTACCTGTCATAATAAATTTGAGTCTGGAAGTAAGTTAAGTCAAAAACTGGGAAAACCCCACAAAACCCACAACCACCTATTTTTATTATATTTCCATCAATGTCACATTCCTGTTACCAAGGTTTTTGAGTGAATACTAAGGAGGAATTGGAGAGAAAACCCCCAATAATAGGATTGGTTACATATCTTTTAGAGGTATTCAGATACTGCAGAGAGAGAGAGAACAATGAGTCTTGAAGAGAATGTAGAACCAAATACTGGTATTACTGGATTTATGATATTGAGGTAGTACTAGGTGGTAGAAAGAGCTTTGGGTTGGAATTCAGCATACCTAAGTCCCAGCCCCTGTTCTCCCACTAGGATGAGCTAGTTTACTCATTCAGCCTTGAATGCCTAGTGCTGACATTCAGTCTACAAATATTTATCAAGCTTCAACTATGTCACAGACTGCTGCAGACACTGTGAGTGGCCAACTCAATATTCATCCCCTCTTCTTACTCGCTCACAGATCCCTGGGTTTTTGAGGGGAGGTAATGTGCTCAGTTAAAAAAATCTCTTTCCCAACCTCTCATGCAGCTAGGGGTGATCATGTGACACAGTGTGGGCCAATGAAATAGAAGCAGAAGATGGCTGGAGATTTACATGGAGGTCAGAGGTTCCTGGGATGCAGAGAAGAATTGGTTCCTTCCTACAAGGAGTTCAGAATCTTGTTCTGTCTATTACCAAGTTCTGTGGCAGAGGAAGGGTACCCTGCTCAGCCTGTGAGGGAGAAGAGAAAACTGAGAAAAGTTATTGGAGGAGGTGATACTTAAACTGGGTCATGAAATATCTCTGGGCTTCTCTTTCCTCATTTATAAAACAAGAGGAATGAACTAGATCCACTATTTATGTCTTGAGTTAAAAAAAAAAACCCAGTGATTAAAAAAAATCATAAACACAGAGGAAATTGAAAACAACAACAAAAAACACATTCTGTTGGGAGCCAGAGCAAAGAATGAGCTGTATTGCAAACCATGGCCCCAAGATCTACAGAAGTCATTTCTATTAATTTGTTTTGGACTCATTTTTTAAAATCATTCTTCCTTGGGCCAAACTCAAATTGCAAAAATTCCAAACAGTGAAAAAAACTACTTTCCTGTTAATAGAGGTGAGAGAGAATGGAAGGAAGTGAACCTGACCACCTGAGAGAAAAGGAGGGGGGAATTAACTTGACAGCACCATGACCAGACAGAAGGAACTTAAGAAGGCAAATGCAGCTTTGACTCTCTGTTACTGGAGATGAGAACTAATCTTGTCTAAAGCTTTATTGTGAACAAAATGTTTCCATATCCCTTATCTTATTTGATCCTCACAACAACCTGACAGAAAGACATTATTAATATCCTTGTTAGACAGAGAAGAGAGATGATGGGATCTGAGCAAGGTCAGGCAGCATAAGTAAGTGGTAGAACTTGAACTCATACTCCAAATACTGTATTCTTTATATGATTCCAGAACTGCATAAAAAGAAAAAATTTGGATGTCCCCTAACAGAAAAAAAAAAAAAAATCCATGCAAATATTTCCTACACAAAATGGTCAAAACAAAAATCTTGTTTAAGGGAGCAAGTAGACAATTTTCTACTCCAGTCTTTTATTCCAGCTATTATAATTTGAAGCCAAGAGTGGGGAATTTGAAAGTGGAATTGCAGGAGGTAACTACAGAGAAAAGTGCCTTACATTAATCAGGATAGGCTAACTGCTATAATAAAGAACCATTAACTCTTATCAAAATAAAAGTTTACTGGTCACTTTCAAAATGTGGCTATTCCTGGTCACGTGACTGGATGTTTTTTATGTGAGTAGTGATTTAGATATTAGGGTCTTTCCTGTATGACACCACAATCTTTGCACCTGATCTCCAATGTCACTGTGGAAAGAGAGTGAGCATAGGTCACACTGCATACCTAAGTCTTGGCTCTGCAGAGACACACATCACCTCTTCTTTCATTTCATTGGCCAGAACTAGTCACCTGATCCCCATCTAGAGGAACGTGAGGCTGGGTAATGTAGTTCCTCGCTGGGTGGCCGCTTCCCGCTACCAAGGGTACATAATGGAAGGGAAACATGGATTTTTGGTGGCAGCTGTCTCTGATGTAGGCTTCAAAGTAATCAGGCATGTGGTTCTTCTCACCCTACTAAAACCTAGAGAGGCCTAAAAACATTGTCCCATTGCAGCAGTCTAGAAAGAAGGCATTTTGTACCAGGGATATTTGCAGAATTAGAGGTGTATTGCACCATCCTCATTGGCTCAGATAAAATAAGCAAAGCAAAAGTAGCTAGAGCCAGAGCAATGCTGAGAAGTCTGTGCTTTAAAGATGTGTTGGTGGTTACCATTTGGTACCCGCTTCATGTGGTAGTTTTTGAAGCACAGTGTCATTGAGGCTGCATGCTAACCATCTCCTGTGCACCCCCTAGATCACTCTCACCGTTTTCTGCTCTGCTCTGTGCCCTAGGAGCTTCCCTATATGTTCTACGTTAAATGGTTCCATTGCCCTCTGCATCCTAGATGGATTTGGCCAAGGGGAGTCCTTGCAGGAGACTGGAGGGAAGGGACAGGGACTTATGCAACCCCTACCACCACCCTATTCCTGCAAGGTCCCTCTACTGAAGGTTACTGCTCTCTCTCAAGGCTCCTTGCTCTATATGACCCTCTCTTCTTCCAGGTTCTTGTCATCTCTCCTCGGGTCCCTTCAGTCCTAGGTGTGGTAACAACTCCTCTGTTGCTAGCGCCAGGATTTCTGCACCATCTTTGTGGTCCCCCTGGATCCCATTCACATTTTCATTCTTAGTTTCTTTGTAAACATATTATTCTAATTTTATTTTACCATTTGTTACTTCTTTTTTTATCTGTTAACATTGTGGTTCCAGCCCCAAGCAGCAGGCCTATTCTCTGTATAAACTGCAAGAATCCTTTTTTATTGTTCTCAGCATTTTTAAATAAGCCTTAGAGATTTGGGGCTTTAGCCTCTCGGACATTATGGACATTATTCTTACCGGCCTTTGCTAGTCTTTGTACATTCAGATTGGTTCTGTGTCCCTCATCCCTCCTCTTGTACATGCCCTTTGAAAATATGAGCTCATCAGCACACTCTCCATCCAGTCACATGTCTCTCATCATTGCTCCCTGGATCTTCTAAAAGAAGAAATTGCTAACAAGGCAAGTGAAACATTCATCAAATATTTTGCTTTTTGCAGAATGAGAGTTCCATCAGATATGAAAAAAAAGCTGAATTAGGACAAACCCAGTACAGGAGGTAAAAACTTGTTTTGAGATTTCCTGTTACCAGAGAAATCCAGATACATTGGATACCAGAATTCAGCTGTGCTTTGTCCAGTTCTTTTTCTCCCTGATTATTTTAGAAGTCTGTATTTGACTTTTCAGTTTTACCTGTTTCTATCCCAGTTCCAAACTGAGTCATCTCCCTCCCCCAATTCTCTCAAATCTCCAAGGAAGATTTTGTTCAATTTCCAGTTCCTGCTCCTAGCCTACACTTCTTTGATCCTGCCTAGCTGAGAAGCAACTTTCTTGTAGCCTTGACTGTACTGAACCCTCTCTTCCTTTTCATTTTCCTCTTCTTTTTATTCTCCTGAGCAGCAGTGTAGTACAGTGGTAAACAAAAGGGTTTTTCAGTCAGATAGAACTAAGCTTGAATCCTGGTTCTGTTGCTTTCTGAGTGACCTTGGGGAGGTTACTTAACCCAATTCTCAGTTTCCTCATTTATAAAATGGAGATATAAAGATTCTAAATTTAGAGAACTATTATGAGGATTCAGTGAGAAAATGAATGTACAATGTGTGGCACATAGTGATCACTCAATAAACCTTGGTCATTTTTTTATTATAACCCTCTGCATGTCACTCAAATACAGGGTTGTAAATTTGATCTGTTGTTCAAAGTGGGACCCGAAGTCTTTATATTGCTTCCAGAAGACCCCATAAGTGTTCTTGTTTGTTCATTGCCCACTGCTGCCCATTAATTACTTCTGGTTATTGCTCTGAATAGAGAATAGTCACTAAAAATATGTTATGCAGAATCAGATCCAATCAGTATTCATGGAGTACTAAAATCAGGTATTTTGCTCATAGATTTTCTACCAAAAAGGTTAATGCCACCACAGAATCAGACACAAAGAATGAGTCGCTTTGTTTTGTAGTACTGTAGATAACCTTCAACTCTTTTATTCCTTATTCTGGCTTGACATGCAACTTATCCTAACCATCTGACCCATAGATGATCTTTTCTAGTAAGATGGCAGTTTTAAAAATCAACCATAGGCACATAAAATTTAGATGGGAAGGGATCATTTTGCAGTCAGTTGTTTTCAGAACTCTTTTACTTATCAAAGGACAGCACTTACTTTGAATATAATTTCAAAAGGCTTTTTTATGGTGATTTGTTTCTTGATAAAGCTGTACATTTGCTCGGGTTCTATTTACCCTCTAATTCTGTTCCTGCAAACTTGTGCCAGCTCTTTTCCCTCCTCCGTAGAGACCTGGCCCAATTTTCGTTCCTATGGGCATTCCAATGTTCGTTTCAGCTCTTTATCCTTGTCACCTGGTTGATATATCTAAGTTTAGCCACCTCCAATTGTTTTTTCCTCTTTTTAAACTTTTCCTATCCCTTCATATATTCCAGGACAGTTGCCTTTTTTTCCCCCCCTTTTGAAATGTTGTTTAATACTCTGATAATTTGGGGCCTGGAAACACCTCTGAAAGTTATCTACTTTGTTAGGAATGTTCTTGGCTGTAAGTAACAGGATATGCAAATAAACTGGTTCAAACAATAGGGGTTCATGTTTTTCAAGTAACTCTTGAAAGGCACTTCCAAGACTGGAAATAGGTTGTCCTGGGCTTGTTTCAAAGGCTCAAAAATGCCATTGAGGACCCTGGCTCCTCCAATCTTGCTGTGCTGGATCTTTAGTGTGCATACAATGTCTCCTTTCAAGGACCCAGACAAGCTGCAGCAGCTCCAGGTTGTACAATCTCACATCTCAGAATTCCAAGAAGAAGGAAATGGATAGGGCCAAAAGGTCCTTCTCATGCAGCTTTCTCTTTTATCAGGGAGGACTTTTCCTGAAAGCCTCCAGTAGATTTCCTCTTAATTCCATTGGCCATAACCTGATCACAATCTTACCTTTAGGTCAATTAGTGCCATCGCTGGCTTAAGCTAATCGTTATCCCCTGAGGGTGGGCACATTGACACCAACAAACGACTGGGGTTCTGTTGTTCAAGAAGAAGGTGAAAGGACTGCTGGATAGGCATATATTTTCTCCCACCACCATTGATAGATGAGGAATCTGAGGTTCACTGAGGTGAAGGGCTTTGTTAATGACCACGTACCTAGAAAATATCAAAGCCAAGACCAAACCCTTGGTTTTATGTTCTAGAGTTAATTTCTCTATCCTATGCTCTTTACCATAAAAGTTCTGGGGAAGAAATGGAAGTCAGTGAGCAGCCAGGTCAAGGGGAATTTCTGTTTGTATTTCTAAGTCTAAGACTAATAGGGTGATGAACTTGTCATGTCCCAATGTGTGAAGTTATTTCATTCGTTCACTCAACAAATATTTATTTTCCTCTTACAGTATGTTAGGAATAGTGGTAGGTGCTAGGGATACAGTTCATTTAGTTCATTTTCATAATTGCCTCCTCAAATATTAAATGGAAATCTAGGGGTAAAATTATAGAAATGATTGTAATTGGGGAAAGAGGTAACCTATACATTTCTCAAGTCTATTTATTTTCCTCTTCCTAGTCACATAGGAAGACTCCATTTCCCAGACTACTTTGCAATTGCAATTAGGTTGGACCATGTGACTGGCATGTGGCCAATGGGATGTGAGCAGAACTAGTGTATGCCATTTCCAGACCTGGCTGTAAAACATATTATACTCTTTTTTTTTTTTTTTTTTTTTTTTGCGGTATGCGGGCCTCTCACTGTTGTGGCCTCGCCCGTTGCAGAGCACAGGCTCCAGACGCGCAGGCCCAGCGGCCATGGCTCACGGGCCCAGCCACTCCGCGGCATGTGGGATCTATCCGGACTGTGGCACGAACCTGCGTCCCCTGCATTGGCAGGTGGACTCTCAACCACCGCGCCACCAGGGAAGCCCTATACTCTTTTTTTTTTTAAAAAATATTTATTTATTTATTTGGCTGTGCTGGGTCTTAGTTGAGGCATGTGGGAGTTTTGTTGCCGCATGTGGGATCTTTAGTTGCGGCATGCAAACTCCTAGTTGTGACATGCGAACTCTTAGTTGCGGCATGTGGGATCTAGTTCCCTGACCACGGATCAAACCTAGCCCCCCTGCACTGGGAGCATGGAGTCTTAGCCACTGGACCACCAGGGAAGTCCTGTAAAACCTCTTGTACTCTTGACAGGGATCTCAAGGTTAAAGCAAGGCCATCTCTGCTAGTCATTTTGCCAGTTGTTTGGATTGCGAAATAATACCTCCACCTTTTCCCCCTTTAGCTTCATATGATTTAGAAAACTGATAGCTGTGGGGGTAGTCTTGAACTCTCATAGCTTTTTTGTTTTTTGTTTTTTTTTTGGCTGTACGCGGGCCTCTCACTGTTGTGGCCTCTCCCGTCGCGGAGCACAGGCTCTGGACACGCAGGCTCAGCAGCCACGGCTCACAGGCCCAGCCGCTCCGCGGCATGTGAGATCTTCCCGGACCAGGGCACGAACCCGTGTCCCCTGCATGGGCAGGCGGACTCTCAACCACTGCGCCACCAGGGAAGCCCTCTCATAGCTTTTTTAATTTAAATCTTTCCCATGGATTCCTTTTAACTAATAGCTTCATCTTGTTTTACTTCAGCTTCTTTAAAATGAGGAAAGGTTTTCCTCTTTAAAATCTTAAACAGAACTAATCTTCCATCCAGGGAGGAAGGTCTAGAAGTAATGACCTTGTTAGTGGAGGTTCAAGCCAGTCAGAGAAAGTGGAGAATGGGGTTGAGGCTCCTATTCGGGCTTAGGCTTTAGTTATTGCTTAAAACCCTTTCATTCTTGAGATTCTATGTTTTCAAGCATTCATCCTGTTTCTCCCTCCTAACACCAACAACCCAATGGGGACAGGAAAGAAAGCAATAACAAGTGACAAGATAAATCTAAGCCTTTTAAAGGTCTAAGCTCCTCACCTTTAAAATGGCAACAGCAAACCCAACTTCACTGGGTTGTTGGAAAGATTAATGAGATAAAAGATAAGATGGTCTCACAATAGGGCCTAGAATAAAATAAGAGCTTAAAAATGATGTTATTTAAATTATTATGCTGTTGTTGAGAGACCTCAGAGCGCAGAGGTTAAGAACCTGGACCGCCTGTATTCCAATCCCTGCTCAGCCATTTACTTTTTATGTCACTGTGTATTACACATTGCTCCACTCTCACACTGCATGTTGTCCCCATCTGCAAAATGACAATAATGATATTAACTCTTTCACGAAGTTGTTTTGAGGATTGAGTTAAGCACCCCAAAAATCTTAGCTATTAGTGTAGAAGTTTTAAGTTCCCTTGGCCTAATTCCATCTCTTTCTCAAATGTGGCAGCATGGCACCTAATAGCCATCATGACTCAATATAAGCCAAGTTATATTGGCCCTTTTGAGTTCTTCATGTTAGAAAATGGGAAAATCTTTATTCTGGTTTTCTACATGCAGCTTACTCTTGCTGTGTCTTTTAATTCTCTGTTCAGTGCTTGATATTAATAATAGGTTCATAATCAATTCTGTATTAAAATGATATGCCTATCCTTGATTATATATGCATAAATGTTTTTTCATATGAAATGTTTGGTTTTGTGACTGTTTCACATGTTCTAGTATCCAAAAGTGTTAAATCATTTCTAAAATCCATCTAATACTTGTGTGAATAAAAACTACATTCTCATAGAAGTTGAAGAAAACGCAAATTGTTAGCCTTTGAAAACTTAGTGTACCATGAAGTGCTTTGAATTTTTACTCCTCTTCAACTGAAGCTTTAACTTCTCAGTTAGTGATTCAGTGTTAGCTATTGGCTACATATAGAATATCTCATAGGGCTTCCCTGGTGGCGCAGTGGTTGAGAGTCCGCCTGACATTGCAGGGGACACGGGTTCGAGCCCTGGTCTGGGAGGATCCCACGTGCCACGGAGCAACTAGGCCTGTGGGCCACGGTTCCTGAGCATGCGCTCTGGAGCCTGCGAACCACAGCTACTGAGGCCTGTGCGCCTGCAGCCCATGCTCTGCAGCGAGTGGGGGGGCCACCGCAATGAGAGGCCCGTGCACTGCGGCGGGGAGTGGCCCCTGCTTGCCGCAGCTGGAGGGGGCCTGCGCGCAGCAGTGAAAATCCAACGCAGCCAAAAATAAATAAATAAATAATATTAAAAAAAAAATCTCATAAGTAAGCACTGGAGATTGAGTCTTAACCAATATGTCATTAAAATGCATGGGAACATTGAAAAGATAACCGATGATAACCAGTGACCTATGTACTATAGGGAAAGGTTATCCAACTTCTAAGCCATTTATAGCTGATTTGAACATAAAAAGAAGGTAAACTACAATACTTTTGAATCTTTTGAATTGACAATAGAATCAATTCCATTAAGTCTTTGTTCTAATAACACACGTGTTCAAGCTAGCCTGATATGGGTTTCATTAAAGATAATCTATTTGTGGAGATTAAAACCAGGGACAGAAAAAGCAATAGATTGACTCTCACTCCACTTCCTCAGTTTAATAGGAGTCAAGTTCAAGAGGACACAAGAACAACAAAGTCAGTGGAAGAACCCGCAGAAACCAATTATTCATGAGCCCTTGTGTTGCTCTTATCTACCTAACTCAGGAGGATGGGAGACCAGTATTGGTTATTACAACACAATGAGTTATGTGACCCTGGAAATTGTATAGGGTTGTGGCTTTAACATAAAACTAGAACTGGATTTGAGTCCTGGCTCCATTATTTCCTGGTTGTATGGCTCTGGGGCTCACTGCTTCATCTCTACAGTGTCACATTTTCCTCATCTGTAACACAGGGATAACATAAGAAGTATGAGAATTATAAAACACTTTGCAATGGATTTGTGAAGTAGTAAGTGCAAAATAAATGTATCTATTATCATCATTATGTTTAATTTTCATTAGGTAAGTTACCTTGGCTCTCTGGGCCTCAGTTTGCCTCATAAGTCAAAAGGAATATGACTATTTGTACTCATCTGAGGGTACCAGGCTGCATTAGATGACCTTCCAAGGTTATGTTTTTCTTGGATGGATATATATATATATATATATATATATATATATATATATATTCACCTACTTGTCTTGAGAAGAGCATAGGATTAAGGCTGATTCCATAATGAATCAGGAAATGCACAAAGCCAGCCCCATGATGGGGTCATTTTGATAGCTCTCTTTTCCTCACACCTCATATTCAATGTATTATTCATTAAACAAATACATAACAAGTATATATTGAGTGCCGGTTGTATGGCAGGCATTATTTTAGGAACTTGGAAAAAAGTGATGAAAAGTCAGACAAAACAAAAACTCAAAGTTCTTGCCTTTTTGGAGGTCATTTCCTACCACCAGAAATGGACAATAAACAAACAAGTAAATGAATACCATGGCAGCAAGTCCTGGGGACTGTATCTTCAAACTATATCTCAAATCTGACCACGGCTACTGCCTTTCCTGATACCAGTGTACAAACCACCATCATTTCTGGCCTTGGTTACTGAGCCAGCCTCCTAACTGGCTGCCCTGTGTCCACTCCTGGTTCCCTAAGGTCTAGTCTCCACCCAGCAACATATGGGGATATCACATCATATCACTTCCTTTTGAAAAGCTGCAGATGGCTTCCTATCACACTTAAAACAAAAGTCAAAGTCTTTCTATACATGATAACCTTTGGCAATCTCTTCAAAGTCTTCCGACCACTCACCCCCACAGAGAGGTCTTCCCAACTACTCTTTTGAAAAAAGGTCACCAATCCATCTCTCTTTGGTCCTTTATCCTGCTTTATTTCTTTTCATAGCACTTATAATCCCATGGCATTCCATAATTATTGGTTTGCTTGTTGATTGCTGTCTCCCTGCAGTGGAATATAAGCTCCAAGAAGGTCGGGGCTTTGCTTCACTGCTGAACCTCCAGCCTCTAGCACTGTCTCTGATCCATTGTGGGCCACCCACACATGAGGAGCACAGGTTCTGGAGCTGGATGGCCTAGGCTTGAAGCTCCTTCCCCTCCGTTGTGAGATCTTAGGCAAGTCCCTTAACTTCTCCTCATCTGTACAGTGGAGATAATAACAGGCATGTAGATATAAGGTAGTTATTATGAGGATTAAATTGGTTAATGTTTGTAAAGTGCTTAGAACAGTGCTTAATGCATGATAGGAGTATGCAAATACTTGCTAAATTAAAAAAAAAATCTGTGAAACGAATGATGACATGAGGCCTACCTGTCCACAAACATCTTACACAGCCAGCCTCAGTATCTTGAACTCTACCATTATTGATGAATTAATGAATTTGTTTTACTGCTTAATGAATGCTTATCATATCCTGCCTTTTATTGTCTAACTTTCCCCCAAGGATATGTCTTATTTCTCTAGCTGGATTGTCAACTGGTAGAGGACATGGACTTTTTTTTGGCCATGACACATGGCATGTGGGATCTTAGTTCCCCAACCAGGGATCAAACGTGTGCCCTCTGCAGTGGAAGCCTAGAGTCCTAACCCCTGGACCAGCACAGAATTCCCCAGGGACTTTTTACTATACTTTGAAACTTTCACTCTCCTTCTAGCTAGCATCTCCCCTTACTCTCCCTCTCACGCCCCCCTCCTCATCCCTGGATCCACACACACACGGCACCTATTCTTAAGAAATATTCCTAAAAACATAGCACCTTAGGTATGGAAGATCCCTTAGAGCCCATCAAGTTACCATCTGATTTGTGAGTCCCTCTACATCTCTGCCCAAGTGGCTGCCTGCTTTTATGCTTTCAGTTACCAGGAACTCTTATTTTTTAACCAACGTTTTGTTTTACTACAATTTATTGACCACTTACTACATGCCAAGTACTGCAATAAGTGTTTGATATGCATTATCTTCTCTAATCCTGACAACAACTCCAGGGTATAAATATGGACATTATGCCATTTGCAACTGAATTGCAGGAACTCCGTAACGGAACTGGGTTCTGAGCCCAAGCTGACAGTCTGACTACTACGTATTACTACACTGCCCCTAGAAAATTCCTCCTTTATATGATTCCTTTGGTACTGGAAAGCTTCTTAAAATTTCCTTTTAATCTTCCCTATCTACATAAGAGTATCTGTTCTGATATATCTGTTTATCCCATCGCTATGAGCCTTTAAAGCTGGGGATGGAGTCTTATTCATTTTTGCATCTCCACCATCTAGCAGAGCCTGGCAGGTAATAAGCATTCAGTAAACGTCTACTGAACTGACCTCTGTTAAAATGTGAACAAAGCTGGGAGGGGCTTGCTAGGCAGAGTGCAGCCTCAGCCCTTCCTTCCCCTCCCCTCTCTCTCAGTCAGCCTCCCTCATGCCTCGTCAATGCCACACTGTTCAAAAGTTTTCCAGGATGTGGATTTTTAAAACTAAAGATTATAAATAATAGTCACAGAAGTGGACTCTCTTTGGCTCTGCTCTAGTCTGTGAGAGGAATTCAGAACAGCAGTGGGTGGGCGGCCAGAGGAGGAGCAGCCCTGATTTATAAGTTAGGTGAACTGGAAAGTTTGTACATGGTGTATGCACACAGACACACATGTATCCTTTTTATATACAGAGAGAAACAAAGCGAAAGATTTTCCCCATTTCTCCTGCTTTAACCACAGAATGTTGTTTTAGTTTGCTGGAGTGGGTGATTATCTACTCCATAGAAAATTACTGTTTTGGTTTTTGCTAAAGGGTAGTTTGTTCTACAGTAGAGAAGTTCAAAAAGACTAAGTTTCCAGACGGAGTATTTTTGTCATATAGCAGAGCACCAGGGCGTGGAAGAAAGGATGCTTGCTGGCTTGGGGGTCAGGAGTCCTACATGTACACCCTCCTTTGCCCTGGGCAAACTATTGCACTGGGGGCAAGTCTCCTTTCTGGGTGTCAGAGTCTTGCCTGGGATTATTGCTCACCTATAATAGAAATGTTAGGGAAGTAACCCTTATCTCCCGTTCTCTACTCTGTAATCCGACCTATGGTAACTCTTGGGAACCAGGAGTGGGGGGGGAAGATGGAGCTAAGACTCAGCTTGGCTGCTTCATGCTGGAGAGGGAGCCTCTGGGAGCCCCCGTGTCCTCCTCTATGAACCCGGTAATAATTGTGCCCACTTTCTAATGTTGCTGTAAGGATTAAGAAGGGATGTGTGAGAACACTTGGTTCGGTGTTTGACACAAGGTATATGTCCTTGACAAGCGTTAAGTATAAGAATAGTAGCAATGACAGTAATTATCAAAAGAAAAAACTGTCAAAAATTATCAAAATAACAGAATAATTATCAAAAGAGCAATAATTATCAAAACCATGTGCCAGAAAAGAGATGGGAGGTACAAGCAGAAGACACAGTCCCTGACTTGAGGAGACAAGATGTATAAAATATGAAAACAATAAAAGCCAATGTGAACTGAGCACCAGGAAGGGGTAGAGAGAAGTGATATCAGGATTCAGAGGCAGCGAGAGCCCCTCAAACTGACCTGGTCCACAGAAGCTTCCCAGAGGTGGTGGGAGAGGAGCTAATATAATAAATATCTGGGTGCCAGGAAGGAAGATGGTGAGATTTCCAGGAGAGGATCTAATGGGCTCTCAGGGGTCAAGACACAAACTGCTTTGACAGACCAGAGGGTTTTTGATAAAATGTAAGTGGATCAAAGGCCTGTCTGGCTTTTTTCCCAGGGAATACAGATCAATACTCATTGTTTTCTTTCTATGCAAAATTCTAAATCTGAAATTTACTTCAGTGAAAGGCTGGCTTTGTGCTGGGGATTGCGTCAATATGGCTGGAGCAATGAGATGTCTGCCCCCTCCTGGGGTGTGTGTGTAACTTATGGACACAGCCTGGACCGGTTGGGGGCAGGGGACAGTGAATGTGCTCACAAGAGCCAATGTCAGCTGGCCAGCGGCCAGGGCCTCCAGGTACACAGAGAATTTGGCTGGAGAGTACTGGAAGGTGAGTCCTTCTTGCTATGTCACTTTTATGGGCTTGCACTATTATCGGTGGTTTGGATCCCCTGTGGTGGCCACCCAGGAGGCCACGTGTCCAGAATTATTCTGTTGAAGAGGCCGTGAGTCCGTGTGTTGAGCCTCACAGTTGGCTAAGATTCGGAAACAGTGTAAGTTATTAAACACACACATACAAGACTGGCTTAGTTAGTACCTAGTTTCTCCCCCCACCCCTAGGGTCTCTCACTGTGGTCTAAAGGACAGTTGTTGAGTAGGCCCATCCCCTGAGAGCAGAGACTGCCCAGGAACCAGGTCAGGTGACAAGTAAGCACGGTGTTTGTGCTTACCAGGCCCAGACGCTTCAGTGTCTCCAAGGGTCACGTTACAATTGCAGAATTTACAAAACAAATTTCCAAGGACAATTCTGAATTGTGATCCTTGAATCCCTCAGCCAGATTAAGGGTATAAAAAAGGGCCAGAGTGTGGGAGAGGTTTGTTGAGAAGGTACTTTGGGGAGGTACTGTGCAAGTCCTATCTCCCTAGGAGGGGAAGGGAGTTCAACCTTCTTCACCACAAGTTTAAGTCAGTCACAGCCACAATCAATTTTACAACATTTTCATCACCCCAAAAAGAAACCCCATACTCATTGGCAGTCACTCTCCATTTTCCCCCAAGCACCTCAACCCTAGGCAACTACTAATTACCTTTCTGTTTCCATAGATTTGCTTATTCTGGGCATTTCATATAAATGGAATCATATATTACATGGTATTTTGTGACTGACTTCTTTCACATAGCATAATTGGTTTCAAGGTTCATCCATGCTATATCATAAATCAGTACTTCATTCCTTTTTCTTGCCCAATAATATTCCGTTATATGAATGTACCACATTTCCTTTATCCATTTTTCAGTTGATGGACATTTGGGTTGTTTCCACTTTCTGGCTATTATGAATAATGCTGCTATGAACATTGGTGTACAAGTTTGTGTTTGGACATATGTTTTCATTTCTCTTGGGTATATATACCTAGGAGTGAAATTGCTGGATCATATGATAACTCTGTGTTGTAACCTTTTGAGGAACTACCAGACAGGAGACAAATATAAAATTGTGTTTTGATTATGTCACAAGTTGTGCTTGTTCAACATACTGACCGCAGTTGAATTCATCCCCCACCTCACCTCAGCCACCCTCTGTGGTCAGGACAAGATCACTAAGTGAAAGAGAGAGAGAGAGAGAAAGGGAGAGAGAGAGACACAGAGAGAGAGAGACAGAGAGAGAGACAGAGAGAGGGAATAAGCAAACAGGAGGCTAAAAACAAGGCATAGAGACAGCAGATGAGACCTCAGGAGTGGTCAGAACTGGGTAAGAAGTGGTTTGGATCTAGAGGTCTGTGAATCAATTGAGCTAACAGTATGTACTTGGAAATTAACATAGCATTTAATGCCTGTGTGCCTACTACTACGACTGCTGTGTGCCAGGTGAGGCTATGATTATGCATACACTGTTTTACCTGATCATCACAAACTATGCTGTGGCTATCATTATCCCATTTTACAAATGAGAAAACTCAGGCTCAGGTAAATAACTTGGTCGGAGTCCTACAACTATAAGTGGCAAGCTGAGATCAGAAACCTGTCTGCCTGACCCTGAGGCCAGTGTTCTTAACCACTATTTACCTCTCAGTTAGCCTGGACTTCTGGGCTTCCCCTGCCAGATCCTGAATGACTAGTTCTGCATGCCTCCCCAAACCCTTCTATGTTGTGTGGTGCACTGGTAAAATGGCCCTCAAAAAGGGGGTGGGGGCAAACTATGTAGTAAGTGCCAATTTCTATGGTGTAAATATTCCCACCACAGCAGGTTTCAGGCTACTATCATTTTAAAAAGTAGCTCACAAAATTCATGAATATTTAACAGTTAGCTTTCATGAAGCAGTATTAGCAACTTAGAGCATATCCCTGCTTCTACGCCTTTGAGTTTATGGACCTTTGCGCTTAGACTTTTGAGTGTGATGACCAAAGTTCCTGGATGACATGCATCCTTGAGTGTTCTGGTTAACTGAAGGGTTTAACCTGTAATACTAACTCAACAAACCATCTTTTGGGGGAAGACATGCCTGTAAAACCTGGTGTTTCGTGACCCGCAGAAATAGAAGCAAAGTCATATTAAAGAAATGCACTAAATTTGTATGCACTTTCCTCTTTTACCTCTAAGTAATAGTTAACATACTTTTAGGCTGATTCCAGAAATGTCAGTTATAAGCCAGTGACCATATGACAGAAGCTAAAATTGAGGGAAGCCAGATCTTCTTCAACACGGTATTTCTCAAACTGGGGTCTGCATGTTCCACCAGAATTAAAAAATGTAGTACATATTTTCTTCAAAAAACTTTATCAGTTATAAAGATAAAGGTAAAATTTGTGCATGATTCGCAGCCATTTAGTAAAAAGGCTTTAGTTTTTTATGGGAATAAATTCTTGGTGGGGGGAGAGGGGAGTAACAGCTTTTTCCTTTAAAATGGGTGTGTACACCCTTAGAATCTGATCACCTTTTTTTTTTTAATCACCCTTCTATATTGTTTCCAGATTTTTTTTTTACAGACTCTTTTCAGCTTTATTCAGCTTCTTTTGTTTGCATACAAACAGGCAACTGGTGACAACTCTCAGCTCTCATTATGTGACAGATCAGTGAGAGCAGGATAAATTGGCAATCTGTAATCCTACAACCAATTTCACGTGGTTCACCAGAGCAAGAGCTGCAGGAATGGTGTTTCCTAACTGCTAATGACCAACTTCATTATCACACCACCCTGAGCTAACATTTTGCCTTTGGCTTATAATGGGAGTCATTAGATTCTAGAAAATTCCCTCTTTGTCCTGTTTCTAAATTTGATTTCCTGAGAATCAGAGAGAATACAAGTTCTTCTGAGCTTTGTGTATGACAAGCGAACGTGTGAATGAAACAAGAACCTGCATCACCTCGGTGCTGCCTGAGTTCCGCGCCTGATCCAACTGAAAGGAGTCAAGCTCCAAATGGACACTGCAGCTTGGGCTTGCTGGTATAGCACACGTGGGGTTTTCCCGAGGAAGTCAACTAAATAACACTCACATTTTTTCCCTTCTCTCCTTTCCACTCTTCACTTCCCCCTGTAATGAAACAGCTTAAGCTCAGCACTTTAGCTCTCTGGCAGGGGCAAAGCGCTTGACAATTTCATTCTCTTGTGACCCTCTGATCAAAACATCTCTTCTCTCCTTCACTTGCTTATTCCATAAAGTGCCTCTCATCAAAGCTATTGTATTTCACTGAAGACGCAACTTTCTGAAAACAAGATGCCCTGAAATGATAGTTCAAAGATGCATTCCTTAAAAAAAAAATGGCAAAAGTGGCACTTTAAAGAGAACCCAATCACATTGTAAGTGGATCTGGTCCTGTATTCAACAAAATAATTGTGGCACAGTCAAATAGCAGGTTGCTAATGCCGTAGACATAAAATCATCCAATGAATCGAAATGAGGGTCAGATCTTCCCCAAGTAGTCATTCTCTTGTTTAATGTCTGTGCTCCTTCTTCATAATGAACCCAGTAATGGAAGGTTTAAATGGAAATGTTCAGTAGCAATTTAAAAATATTGATGGAGTGCCTGGTAGGTGCAAAGCTACTATCTATCCACTTTAGAGACACAGTTCAGCATGGACATGACCTACAAGGCACAAAACTCTAACAGGTGATATGGGGTATATGTGTAGATGGTCCCTTCCCTCAGAGAGTCTGCCATTTAGAGTAGAAGAGAACTAAGTATAGAAATAACCAAAATGCAGGTAATTAACCATGCAATGTATATTCCTTGAACTCCTCTGATGGGCCAGGCACTTTGCTACAATGATTGAGACACTGGTGAGCCAAGGAGAACTGGTACCTCCCTTAAGGGAAAATGCAAGTGTTAAAATTCTGTCCTTCTTTCAACAAATATTTATGAGCATGTGCTATATGTCAGTTGCTCTTCTTGGATCTGTGGATATAGCCATGAGCAAAAACAAACTCCCGATTCTCACAGAGATTATGTTCTATTGTGGAGGTAGAAAAACAAGCAAACGCATATACAGTTTCAGGTAGGAGTAAGTGCTATGAAGAATATAGAAAGGGGTCAGTGGATTAAAAGTGACAGAAGGCGCTACATTAGATAGAGTGGTTGGGGAAGTCCTCTCTGGGAAGACCTTTGAGCAGGGACCTGGTTGTGGAAGAGAGAAGCCCATGCAGATCTCTTAGTTAGAGGGAGTCTCAAGTGTAAAGGCCCTGAGGTGGGAAGGAGCTTGGTGTGTTTGTGGAAGAGCAAAGAGGCCCATGTGACTGGAGAAGGTGGAACCAGAGAGGGGAGTTGGAGAGGTAGCCGAGGTCAGATCGTGTGAGGCCTTGAAGGCCTCGGTAAGGACTTTAATTGCTGTTCTGAGGGTTATGGGAAACCAGTGGAGGGTCTTGAGCAGGAGAACGATCTTACTTGATTATTATTTTTGCATCATTCTGGATGTTGTGTGCGGAATAGATGGTGTGTGGGAAACAGCAAGGGTAGAAGGCAGGAGGAAGCTAACTCTCCTCCAAGTAAGAGAGAATTCCTCCCACCTGACTGCCTTGCATCTGGGACCTCAGCTTTTCCTGCCTTAGAACTTGAACTGAACTGTTTTTTCTTCCTGAGTCTCAAGCCTGCTGGCCTTTGGACTAGGATGAGGCCATTGACCCTCCTGGGTCTCCAGCTTGCTGACTCATCCTGTGGATCTTGGGACCTGTCAGCCTCCATAATCATGTGAGTCTTTTTGTTCTATTCAAGAACAACTAATTGGATGAGGTTCCCCCACATTAGGGAAGACAATCTGCTTTAATCAATCTACCCATTTAAATGTTAGTCATCCTAAGATACCCTCACAGAAACATCCAGAGTAATATTCGACCAAATACCTGGACACCCTGTAGCCCAGTCAAGTTGACATATAAAATTAACCATCACACTACTGTTGGGGTGCCCCCCACCTCTTTTTCCAGCCCCATCTCTCAGTCACTCTTGTATACACTCTATGCCCCAGTTGAACAGGACTCCCAACTGCTTTTTAATCAGGCCCACCTCCCTTCCTTGGTCCAGAGGGGTCCCTGCCCCCGTCTCTGCCTGTCCAGCTCCTGCCCACTTGTTGAGGCAAATGCCACCTCCTCCAAGCAGTGGGTCCTGCTCTCCTTACTGCTCTGTGTCTCACCTCTCCTTTGTCCCTCCTTTGTTTATGTCTCTTTTTAGCATTTAACACACTTCCGTCATATAGCCATGATTACATGTTTGTAATTGAAGTGAGATACTTAGCAAGAACTATCTTTTTCCTCACACTCTTCTGAGAGATGTTCTAGGGAGTCACCTAGGAGCCACTGGAAGGATGGAATCCCTTGTGAAGTTCTTCTACAGGAATAAATCGCCTTGGCAAATGGTTTGCTGTCTCTTGCTTCCTCCTCTGGAAAGTGAGGATAATGACAGTACATACCTCAGAAGACTGTTGTGGAGACTAAATGAGATGATGATGTATCGCGGTCACCGAACACAGGATGTGGTGAAGAGTAAAGAGGAATTGTTGCCATGGCCACCGAGGAGAACCTCCCTCTGAGAGGTAGATGCATGGCTCCCACGAGGGGAGTTTCGCACAGGAAGGTGGAGCAAATAGGTGGGGCAGATAGACTGGAAAGGGTGTGAATTGAGAAATGCATCTTTTGTCTAAGATTGAAAAGGAACTGGTCTGTCCCCTCTGTATTTCCCAGGAAAAGGCAAGTGGTTCTGGATAGAAAGAAGTTGATGCTTAAATGATTTCGAAAAAACCCTTACGGGGCAGCTGGACCGTGGAAGGTGGAGGATGAGAGAGAGAGGGCTGTGCAGGGAGCTGAGGACCGGGGGAGGCTGAGGCATCCTGGGTCCTGCTTAGCTTGGGGGAGGGGAGAGAGTGGAGCTGGCATCACTCAGAGGACCGTATCAGCCTTCTGACACGGGAGCTGAGCTGGGCCACAGAGGCAGCACTGACATGGGAGTGAGCTGGTTTGTCCTGTCAGGACTCTGGCAGGCCTTGCCCCAACCCTATTTATTTACATTTTTTTTCATTTCATTTATTTAAATGAACATATTTTGAAAGTCTAATACATATGCAGAAAAGTGTAAAGATCAAAGTATAACAGCTCAGTGAAGTTTTATAAAGTGAACCCACCCCTGTAGCTACCACTTAGGTCAAAAAATAGATCATCACCAGCAACCCAGAACCCTTCTGCCCTGTCACTCGTCTCCACCCCCATCCCAAGAAAGAATCACTAGCCTGACTTCGAGAGCATAGATTAATCTTGCCTGTTCTTCATCTAAATGGAATCATACAGAATGTGTTTTTATGCATCTGACTTCTCTGGCTCAAGTTATTTTCAAGAGATTCATTCATTTATTAAGTATAAGATTATTTCATTCATTCTCATTGCCGAATAGAATTCTACCATATGAATATGTCGCAGTTTGCCCATTCTACTGTTAATGGACATTTGGGAAGTTTCTGGTTTGGGGCTATTGTAAACAATGCTATTATAAGCATTCTAGTACATTCCTTTTGGTGCCTATACCTTTGCATAAATACCAATTTCTTGGTAAATACCAAGAAATTAAATCCTGGGACTTAGGGAATGCATATGTTTAGTTTTCATAGTAAAGTGGTTGTGCTAATTTATACTCTCACAAAGAGCGTATGAGTGTATCCATTTCTTCATAGCAGTTTCTCTACAGCATTGCCAATACTTGGGGTTGGAAGACTTCTAAACCTTGGCCATTATACTGTGTGTGGTAGGATGACCAGCTTTTAATAGCACTGCAGTGTAGCAGTGGAAAGTAATTGCCAGAATGGGTCTGGCCCATTACCCTTGAGGTCCTCAGAGTGAGATGTGCTTCCCTAAGAAGGCACAAAACAAGAGGTAAGAGGAGGAAAGATAACTTCTATTGCATATATTTTAAATTTATTTATTTATTCATTAACTTTTGGCTGCATTGGGTCTTCACTGCTGCACACGGGCTTTCTCTAGTTGCGGTGAGCAGGGGCTACTCTTCGTTGCGGTACGCGGGCTTCTCATTGCGGTGGCCGCTCTTGTTGTGGAGCATGGGCTCTAGGCACGCGGGCTTCAGTAGTTGTGGCTCGCAGGCTCTAGAGCGCAGGCTCAGTAGTTGTGGAGCACGGACTCAGTCGCTTGGCGGCATGTGGGATCTTCCCAGACCAGGGCTCAAACTCGTGTCCCCTGCATTGGCAGGCAAATTCCCAACAACCGTGCCACCAGGAAAGCCCCCTGCGTATATTTTAAAAACAGCTTTATTGAGATATAATTCATATACCGTAAAATGCACTCATTTAATGTATACAATTCAGTGGTCTTTAGTATATTCATAGATATGTGCAACCATCATCATAGTCAATTTCAGGAACCCATACTCTTTAGTGTTATCCCCACCAGTCCTAAGCAACCACTAACCTACGTTCTGTTTCTATAGATTTTCCTAACCTGAACTTTCATATGAGTGAAATCACATTCTGTGTGGTCTTTTGTGACTGGCTTCTTTCACTTAGCATAATGTTTTCAAGGTTCATTCATGTATAACATGCACCAGTAGTCCATTCCTTTTTATGACTGAATAATTTTCCACTTATGGACATACCACATTTTGTTTATCCAGTCATTTTTTTGGTGGACTATATGTATTTTTAATCATTTAAATAGTTGATTTTTTTGTGTTTTATAATATGACACACTGTACTAATATATAATTTAATATATTAATATAGAAGGACTCATCTGTGATTTATAAATAAGTAAATGTATACATATATTCATACAACCTCAGAAAGGCTTTACTGATAGGAGTTCACAATCAACAGTGTTTTTTTTTTTTTTTTTTTTTTTTTGCACTATGCGGGCCTCTCACTGTTGTGGCCTCTCCCGTTGCGGAGCACAGGCTCCGGAGGCGCAGGCTCAGCGGCCATGGCTCACGGGCCCAGCCGCTCCGCGGCATGTGGGATGTGGGATCTTCCCGGACCAGGGCACGAACCCGCATCCCCTGCATTGGCAGGCGGACTCTCAACCACTGCGCCACGAGGGAAGCCCAACAGTGTTTTAAGATTCCTGCTTTAGAACAAATGTTCTCTTTCCCTTGGAGTTAAAAGTTAAATTGACTCTCCTTTTGGGCTGCCCAATTCCAAGAGTTTGTTAATTTCAGATACTCAAGGTGGAAAAGGGAACCAAAAGAGTGAGTATTTCTGCTAATGTGGCAAATGAGAGTTCCAGCTAGTTAAATTTAAACTTAAAAAAAATAAAAGAAATATGACCATATTTCTACCTCGAATGTTAAGGAGCTGTTCATTCTAAAATTATTCTCTCTCTAGTAGCCTCTAACAGCAGAGGCCGTGTTTCTCTCAATTTTGTGTCTTCTCAAGTCCAGCCTGGCTCTTCTGTCTGGAACACCCTTTCCGCTGTCAATGATCTGGCAACGCTTAGGGAGCACCCAGCCTCCTCCAGGAAGGATCTCAGTCAAAGCCCTTTGGGGTGCAAATAATAGAAGCTCACTCACTCTAGCACAGTGGTTGTCTACGGAGGTGCAGCTTTGCCACCTCTCCCATCCCCCAGGGACATGTGGCATTGTTTGGAGACATTTCTGATTATTACAACTAGAGAGTGCCATCGACATCTGGTGGGTCAAGGCCAGGTAGAGGCCAAGGATGCTGCAAAACATCCTACAGTGCACATGGTAGTCCTCAACAAGAAAGAATTATCCAGCCCCCAATGCCAGTAGAGCCAGTCTATGGCACAATAGCGCCAGCACCCCTTCCCCCTGCCCCCCCGCCCCAATCTCTGGCTTATCTCTCCATGTAGTAGCCTGTCTTTGCATCTCTCTGGGAGTGAGTTTTATTCTCCCCTGTTTACAGACTGGCTGTCTGTTTCTCTAAGCAGCAGTAGAGAGTGACCTCCCACAGCTCTTAAATTCACAGGTTCTTAGTTCAAATGAACAGTAAAGACTAACGAGCATCCCTGAACCTCAATTCCAAAGGGGAGAAACCAAAGTCATCCAGCCTAGGAGAGTTATCCACCTCTTATCCCATCTGTTATGACCGATGGCAGGATCACTGTCCCACATCTTTGCCAGGTCTTATTCCTGTGGATCAGAAGGGGCAATTTTCAGCGAAATGAGAGCCTGGGTTGAACATACTGTGGTTAACTGTTTCATAATGCCCACCACACTTTCTAGAAATCTTTTGCTATACTCTTTTGGCTCCTCTGCTAGACCATAAGCCCCCGCGGGCTAATCTTTATAGCTCCAGTGCCAAGCACGGCACCTGGCACATTGTGGACCCCCAACAAAGACTCCTTGAATGAAGGGGCATTTACTCATTTGCTTCCAGATATAAATGATCGTGGAAACCTCTGTTTACAAACCTCTCAGAACACTGCAAAACAAAATGCAGTAAGTAAACAACGACAACAACAGTGAGGGTCTCGAGGCACATCCTTTGAACAGAGAGAAAAACAAACCTGAAAAGTGCTTGCCTAGAAAGTTACTGGCAGTGGAAAACTTTTCCTTCTAAGACAATCACTGTCAGTCATGGGCAGGACAACTATTACATATGAAAATATTGGTGTCAAACCTCATTATGGAAGATGACTTAAAACTTCACTTGGCATTTCCTTCCATATTCTAAAACCAGAACTTCTTTACATAAAAAAGAAAAAAGACCACAGACATTGCAGTCTCAGAAACAACCTCTGTGTTAGGGCCTCTTACCAACAATCTTCTCAGCCCAGGCTTTACTATCTAAAGCCGGCTTGTGCAAAAGTCCCCTGTGTTGAGGACAGAGTGATCATAGACATTAAAAAATGAAAACAATATTATTAAATCACTGTTGTGAGCTGAATTGTGTGCCCCCAAAATTTATATGTTGAATCCCTAACCCTCAGTGCCTCAGAATGTGACTGTCTTTGAAAATAGGACCCTTAAGGAGAGGTGATTAAGTTAAAATAAGGTCATTAGGTTGACCCTTAATCCCATCTGGCTAGTGTCCTTATAAGAAGAGGAGATTAGGACACACGGAGACACAAGGGATGCCCATTTGCGGTCACAGGGAGAAGGTGGTCATTGCAAGCCAAGGAGAGGGACCTCAGAAGATACCAACATGGTCAGCCCCTTGATCTTGGACCTCCAGTCTCCAGAACTCTGAGTAAATAAATTTCTGTTGTTTAAGCCACACAGTTCTGTGGTGTTTTGTTTTGGCTGCCCCAGCAAAGCTAATACAATCACTCTCTCTAATGGCTCCTCATCCTTTCAAGTATAAGGACTTTTTATTTTATTATTTGCTTATTATATAAATTTACTTAATTCAACCGGCAAAGGAAAAGCACAGAAAATTTAACTCCATAGTAAGTTTATCAGACATGCCCAGAAAGAAAGCCTGAAAAACCAAGGATTAGGACCCATCCTAATCTAGGATGACCTCATCTTAACTTGATTATGGCTACAAAGACCCTATGTCCAAATAAGGTCCCACTCACAGGTACCAGGGGTGAGGACTCATATATATTTATGTGGGGTGGGGGACACAATTCTACCCACTACAAATGGCAAAGCTTGAGAGGAGTTGAAGAGTGATTGTAAGAAGCACAAAGAATCTTCTGGAGTGCTGGTGACGTTCTTGTTCTTGATCTAGGTGCTGGTTATACTGTGGTTTCAGCTTATGGGAATTCATCCAGCTATTCCCTTATGACGTGTGCACTTTTCTCTATGGATGTTATGCCTCAATAGAAAAAAATTTTTAAGTCACTTTTGTTTAGAATTCGCACTTGTTTATTCTTTTGATTTACGTCTCTCTAAAATGTTAGGGAAAAGCAAATCAGTGTCTTGAAATAAAACAAAAGAAGACTGTAATTAGATATATCACCACGGGCTTTGATTTCTCCCCTGTATCTGTAATCAAGAAACTCTATAATGAGTAAAAGCCACAATGTGTTCAATATTTTAAAACTGATATCTTTCTCTTCATAACAGCATCTATATAAATTTGAAAAATATTTGTACATAAATGTCTCAAGTATTATATATCTGTTTATAGGTTATGCTTGCCTACCATATGGATTCACAGACATTTTGTACTGGTTCCACGGCCACTCTATAGTCACGGGTCATGGATCACTTGTCTACAGCCCTTCAGGGAAAAATGTACAGTGGTGAAGAGCCTGGAATTTAGAGTTAGTCTGTCTGGGTTAGAATCCCACATTGTCATTTTTCTGGTATAGGAAATTGGTGTGTGCCTCATTTTTTCCACCTGTAAAATGGAGTGATAATAATAGTATCTAACTCATAGATTGTAGTAAAAAGATGAGTTAATACATGTTAATACACTGTAATTGGGCCTGATTATATATAGATATTAGCTATTATTATTATCAAGATTTGTAAGCCAGAGTGAGGGTCCAAGGCTGGTAGCTGCCCTGCTCCTGATTGGAGTAGATATTAGGGGTACATATTACTCCAGGGGAGTCTTGTCTTTTGGCTATTGTGAATAATGCTGCCATGAACATGAGTGTACAGATATCTGTTCCAGTTCCTGCTTTCAGTTCTTTTGTGTATATACCCAGAAATGGAATTGCTAATCAAATGATAATTCTGTTTAATTTTTTGATGATTCAATTTGCTAATTATTGATTTTTGAGCTGTCATACTATTTTCCACAACAGCTCACTGTTGTATGTTCCTACCAGCAATGCACAGGTGTTCTCATTTCTCCACATCCTTGCCAACATTCGTTTTCTATCTTGTTTTGTGTGTGTGTGTGTGTGTGTGTGTGTGTGTGTGTGTGTGTGTGTGCTTGTTTATAAGAGCTGTGATGGTTAATTTTATGTGTGAACTCACTGGGCCACAGTGCCCAGATAGTTGGTCAGACATTTTTCTGGATGTTTCTGTGGGGATGTTTTTGGATGAGACTAACATTTAAGCTGGTGGACTTTGAATAAAGCAGATTTCCCTTCATAATGTGACTGGGTCTCATCCAATCAGTTGAAGGCCTGATTAGAACAGAAAGACCTACAAGTAGTGGGAATTCTCCAGCAGTTGGCTCTTGGACTAGAACTGGAGCACTGGCTCTTCCTGGTCCTCCAGCCTGACAGGCTTTGAACTGGAACAGCATTAGCTGTCCTGGTGCTCCAGCCTCCTGACCCGCCCTGCAGATTTTGGACTTGTCAGCTTCTATAATCACATGACTCAATTCCAGAGCAAATATGTAATATCGTATTGGTTCTATTTCTCTGGAGAACCCTGACTTATATAATAGCCATCCTAATGGGTGTGAAAGTCTCATTATTATTTGAATATGTATATAAGTACATGGCATATACACACTGTATATAAAACCTTTATTGAGACTTACCATGAACCAGGTACTGCCCTAAGCACTTCACATGTCTTAACTCATGTGATGTGCACAGCAGCACCCTGAAGCAGGCATTAGCATGACCTCTAATCTATAGAAGGGAAGAATGCCCTGAAGCAGGCATTAGCATGACCTCTAATCTAATCTATAGAAGCAAGCACATAGAGGTTGAATAACACTGGTCTAAAGTCATGCAGCTGTACGTGATGATTTGAACTCAGCAGTCTGGTTCCGGAATCTTTGCTTTTGCCAAATCATGCTCAGACACCTTCTGTTCTAGTAGTTGTACAAGTTGTTCTAATCATCTTGGTGACCTCTTATGCACTAGATTTCCCTTTCCATCACCTCCCCTCTTCCTGAAAGTCCTTCTGTACTTCTGTTCCCCCAAATCAGTCAAGGCTGGGTGCTACAATATTCCCTACTGTGGCTTCTGGTATCAAGGGGAAGAATGATGGTTTCTGGTTCCAACAAAACCCTGAAAATATGCCCTTGAGAAAAAAAAAATTAGGAACTGCTGAATCCTTTACCCTGGAAGGGGAAAAGTTAAATCGTTTAAAAATGAAAATTATTCCCATAGTGTATTTCAGCCAAATAATTAAAGTGTACTCATGTATTAATTATACTTCAAGACTCTCCTTGCCCTGCTTTGTGGGGTTCTCCTTTTTCCTGGGGTTAAGTGAGGACAAGCTTTTTGAGGCACTGAATTCCAGTTCAAGAAAAGCCTCACAAGTCTGGTTAGACGAAGATTCCCAACCAAAAGAATTGCCCAGCCAAGCAATTAAGTCACTTTCAGAAGTTACTAACTTCCAGCTGACTTTTGTGGAAGCCATAGCTGCAGTTATAACTCACAGGTTTGATTTTTTTAAAAGATCAAACTCCCCTCCAGGAAAAATATATCTAGCACTTGACACTTGGAAACAGTACTAAGTCAGATTCCTCTCTTTAGAATTGCTGCAAATGTTTTCACATCCAGTTGACCTTACTGTGTCCCATCTTTCAAAACCAAAGCCTGAATAATTTCATCAACGCCATTTGCTTTGACCTTGATGGGTTTCCCAGGATAATTGTCTTCTGCAATGTATCTTGGGAACGTGGACTCCCCCCAGGATGCAAAGCTTTAGCTACTGCTAGAGGCGCAGCAGGGCATGTCACATCTCGAATGGTATCAGAGATTTTAAATCAGAGAGGGCTCTCAAAAACCATCAAATTATACTCCTTAACTTTACAGATGAGGAAATGGAAGCTCAGGATGGTCATAGGAAGACACTGAAGGATTTTAAACAGGGATGGGCCAACAGGACTCTTCTGTTGAACTCACTTATTAAATTTATGGGTGAGACAAAACAAAGACTCAGATTCCATTATAGGTTGAACAAACCAGCATGATAAAACTTAACAAACAGTAATGATAAAGCACTGCTTCCAGCTGCAGAACCAGCAAGGCTCTCTAATAACCTGAGGATATGGAACAGATGGGGTTTGGCTGACCGCAATCTCTATATGAGTCTGCAGAGACAGTGGCCAGCCAGATGTTTACAAACCTAATTAAATTCTAATAATGGCACAATCACGTTGTGTTAGTATATGGATGCATTCTTGAAGGACACATAAAATTGTTCATGGTAGTTATCTCTGGGCAGTAGAACTAAGAGGAAGAGAGGGCTGTACTTTTTACTTTAGACATTTAGATATTGTATTACTTGACTTATTTTATGATGAATACTTTCTTAATTTTGTAGTAAGCAAATCTTAAAAACTTAAAAAATAGTGATTAACAAAACCTGGAGCTGAAGGAGAGTATCCAGATGAAGGACAGGAATGTGCTAGATAGAGTATATGGGATGTCTACTGTCTAGTCTTGGGTATCCAAGGGACATCAATAATTTTAAGTATCATATTTAGGAGGCGTGAGATCACGGTGCTGGAGGGGGCTGTGAATCAGGTCACGGGGGGAATTATTGAGCAAATTTAACTAACTTCAAATTTTCAAAAACTCAGCATGTAAAACAGACTCATTGTCTCATTCTGAAGAGCTGGTCCACGGAAATTCATTTGTTCATTCATTCATAAAATAGCCTAAGTGTAACTTCCTTAAAAAGGCAGTTGAGAACGTATTTCCCCTAGCAAAGAACTGGGCTACTTCCAGAAGAATGAGCTGCTTATTCTGAAATGTATTCAAGGAATGGTTGGCTTGAATTTCAGAGACAGACAGCTGCATTTTTAAGGAGGATGGACTAGGAAATATCTAATGATTCTTATCCATTTATACTTATACCATTTTCCTGCTCAAAAATACTGTGAAGGCTCCATAACAATGTCAAGGAAGGTCAAATTACTCACTGTGATGTTCAAGGCCCTTCAGAATGTTGCTCCAATGGCCTTTTCCAATTTATCTTCTGCCATTCCCCATTAGGCACCCACTTCCCAGTCTCACTGGTCCACTTGTCAGGTACCTTCTTGCCTCCTTGTCTTTTCTTTTTCACACTGTTGTTTTCTAGAATGCCCTTTTGGCTTTTCTTGACTTAGTGAAATGCAACTCATTTTTCAATTGGGATCATCAAATACTACCTTGCTTTAAGGCTTTCCCTCTCTCCTAGGTATTACTTTTCAAAGCTGACAGTCGCTGGTAGGAATTCACAGTCATACCAGTAATTTAGAGCTAGGGTCCACTCTACTTGGTTGGTCAGTGCCCACACGATAGTAGAGGTTAAAAATGTAAAACACCACCCTGCTGTCACTGTAATATATCTAATATTGTGTTATGGTTAATTTTCTATGTTCCTGTATCTGCTGTTAGACCTGGAGCCCCTTGAGGTCAAGATCGTGTCCATTCAAATCCAGAGCCCAAGGGCTTAGTAAAAGGCCTGTCACTCCACAGCTATCTGGAAATCTGAGTTGAATGAATTAATGGACTTTAAATAGCTCTGGTTCTAACAGTCACCAGCCGGTTAACATTTCCAACTTCAGAAAGCAGTTACCTCCTTCATGTTTAGAGACTTTAGCTGAAATTGGTATAATATACCAATGCAGTATGTCTTACCACTTTAGAGGTCTTTGGGAACATTCTGAGAATACACCTAGTTGATGTAGTTAAACTTTCAAAGAGGCAGAGATAGCTATGATCCCCATTCTCAGAAGGGGTAGAATGAGCCCTATAGAAGGAATCTACTGTATAGGACAATCCAAATTAAGAATCCAACAAATTTGAATTCTGTTTATGCCAAGTGCTGGCCATGTGAGCTTGAGTAAGTTATTACTGTATCTAAGCCTCAGTTTCCTCATCTATATAAAGGAGATAAAGATGGTTGTTGGAAGGAGGATTCCATAAGATACTGCATACAAAGTACGAAGCCCAATGCTGGCATGAAAGTAGATATTATTGCAGTGTTCTGGATTTGGCAGCTGTAAAAACAACCTTGGATTCATGAGCAGATACTACCTGTTGTACCTTCCTCGGCTTCTCATAATACATATACATATTTCTACTGCCTGGTTCCTAAAAGGCATTGTAAGATGTTGAATACACTCAAATATATATTTCAATGTTTGCAGCATTTAGATTCCAAGGAACATGCTTTTATGTTTGCTATGTTTTAATGTTACAGTTTTTGCCTTAAATTCAGCAACAGATTGACTTGACCCATTTGTGTTAAGCCCTTTACATGAGCAGAGCATTGTGGCTTGCACTTACTCAAATCCAAATTAAGATCTAAACCTGAAGAAAGAAAATCACCTTTTTAAAGAACCAAACTCCATGAGGAGAGAAAGTAGGCCAAGCACCTGCTGGACAAACTGTTAGAAGGGATCCATCATTTCTTTTAACTTTTGTTACTTGTTACTGGCACTAAAATAAATCCATTTGTGCCAACACCTATTATTTACCCACTTCCAAAAAAGGTCAGCATTCAAACAATACAGAAGATTCTGGATAGGACCTCATAATAATGATTTTTCTCATGGAAAGTTTAAGTTCTGGTTCTGCATATTTCTGGCTGTGTGATTTTGCCATACCTCAACCCTTTAGAAGACTAAATGAAATATATATATATATAATATTTATACTATATATTATATATACTAGTAATTAGTATATATAATATATATACTATATACTGTATGTATATACATAATACATAAATATATACTAATTACTAGTATATATAATGTATATATTCTAGTAGATTGTATTATAGCCATTCTAGTGGATGTGTGGTGGTATCACACTATAGTTTTTTTTTTTAATCTTGCATCTAGTATTTATTGTCTAACATCTTAGGAACTTCTTTTGTAATTTTTAAAATTAAAGTATAGTTGATGTACAATATTTTATAAGTTACAGGTGCATAATATTAGTGATTCACAATTTTTTTTTTTTGGCGGTACGCGAGCCCCTCACTGCTGTGGCCTCTCCCGTTGCGGAGCACAGACTCTGGACGTGTAAGCCCAGGGGCCATGGCTCACGGGCCCAGCCGCTCCGCGGCATGTGGGATCCTCCTGGACCGGGGCACGAACCCGCGTCCCCTGCATCGGCAGGCGTACTCTCAACCACTGTGCCACCAGGGAAGCCCCGTAGTGATTCACAATTTTTAAAGGTTATACTCCATTTATAGTTATTATAAAATATTGGCTATATTCCCTGTATTGTATAATATGCCCTTGCAGCTTATTTTATACATAATAATATGTGCCTGTTACTCCCCTACCACTATGTTTTCTCTCTTCCCCTCTCCCCACTGGTAACTACCAGTTTGTTCTCTATATCCGTAAGTCTTTCTCTTTTTTGTTGTATTCACTGGTTTGTTGTATTTTTTAGATTCCTCATATAAGTGGTATCATACAGTATTTGTCTATCTCTGTCTGACTTGTTCCACTTAGCATAATACCCCCAAAGTCCATCCATGTTGCTACAAGTAGCAAAAATTTCATTCTTTTTATGGCTGAGTAGTATTCCATTTTAATATTTATATACTACATCTTCTTTATCCATTAAGCTGTTGATGGACACTTAGGTTGCTTTTATCTTGGCTATTGTAAATAATTCTGCTATGAACATTGGGGTGCATGTATCTTTTCAAATTGGTGTTTTTTGGGGTTTTTTTTTTGGATATATATGCAGGGGTGGAATAGTTGGATCATATAGTAGTTCTATTTTTAATTTTTTGAGAACCCTCCATACTGTTTTACACAGTGGCTGCACCAACTTACATTCCCACCAGCAGTGTAGGAGGGTTCCCCTTTCTCCACATCCTTGCCAACATTTGTTATTTGTGTTGTTTTTGATGTCAGCCATTCCGACTGGTGTGAAGTGATATCTCTTTGTGGGTTTGATTTGCATTTCTCTGATACTTAGCGATGTTGAGCATCTTTTCATGTGCCTGTTGGCCATCTGCATGTCCTCTTTGGAGAAATGTCTATTCAGCTGTTCTGCCCATTTTTTAATTGGGTTGTTTGTTTTTTTGTTGTTGAGTTGTATGGGCTGTTTATATATTTTAGATAGGAACCCCTTGTCAGTTGCATCATTTGCAAATATTTTCTCCCATTCTATAGGTTGTCTTTTTGTTTTGTTGATGGTTTCCTTTGCTGTGCAAACACTTATAAGTTTGATTAGGTCCCAGTTGTTTATTTTTGCTTTTATTTCTTTTGCCTTGGGAGACCGATCTAAAAAAATATTGCTGCAATTTGTGTCAGAGAATATTTTGCCTATGTTCTCTTCTGGGAGTTTTATGGTGTCATGTCTTATATTTAGGTCTTTAAATCAGTTTGAATTTATTTTTGTATATGGTGTGAGGGAGTGTTCTAATGTCATTGATTTACATGTAGCCGTCCAGCTGTCCCAACACCACTTGTTGAAGAGACCGTCTTTTCTCCATTGTATATTCTTGCCTCCTTTGTTGTACATTAATTGACCATAGATGCTTGGGTTTACTTCTGAACTCTCTATTCTGTTCCATTGATCTATGTGTCTGTTTTTGTGCCAGTACCTCACTATAGTTTTAATTTGCATTTTATAATGATGGGTAATATTGAGCATCTTTTTATTTACACATTAACTATTTGTATGTCTCCTTTGGTGAAATGTCTATTCAAATATTTTGCCAGGGCTTCTCTTGTGGCGCAGTGGTTGAGGGTCTGCCTGCTGATGCAGGGGGCACGGGTTCGTGGCCCGGTCCGGGAGAGTCCCGCGTGCCGCGGAGCGGCTGGGCCCGTGAGCCGTGGCCGCTGAGCCTGCGCGTCCGGAGCCTGTGCTCCGCAACGGGAGAGGCCACAGCAGTGAGAAGCCCGCGTACCGCAAAAAAAAAAAAAAATTTTTGCCAATTTGGCAAATATTTTGCCAATTTTGTCTTTTTAGAGCTGTAAGAGTTCTTCGTATACTCTGAATATAAGTTCTTCAACAGATACGTGATTTGTAAATATTTTTTCTCAATCTATAGCTTACCTTTTTATAGTCCTAGGTGTTTTGTTCTTTTTTGATGCTACTGTGAATGGAGTTGTTTTCTTAATTTCATTTTCAAGTTGTTTGCTATCAGTATATAGAAATACAACTGATTTTTGTATATTGATCCTGTTTCTTGTGACCTTGCTATAATCATATATTAGTTCTAGTAGGGCTTTTAAAAAATTTTTGGTGGATTCCTTAGGATTTTCTACATACAAGATCTTATGTTTTAAATTAGGGTGAAATTCACATAACATAAAAATCAGTTATTTAAAAGTATACAGTTTGGTGGCATTTAGTGCATTCACATTGTTATGAAGCTACCACCCCTGTCTACTTCCAAAACATAACACCCTCAAAGAAAACCCCGTGCCCATTAAGCGGTCACTCCCCATTCCTGCCTCAAACCTCCAGGCCCTGGCAACCGTCTGCTCTCTGTCTCTACGGATTTACCTGTTTGGGATATTTCACATAAATGGAATCATACAATATGTGACCTTTTATGTCTAGTCAGCATGTTTTCTAGGTTGATCTGCATCGCAGTATGTATCAGTACTTTATTCCTTTTTAAGGCTGAATAATATACCTTTGTATGTATAGATCACATTTTATTTATCCACTCATCCATTCATGGACATGTGGGTTGTTTCCTTTGGCAGCTGCACATAAGCACTTGTGACAAGTATCTCTTCGAGTCCCTGTTTTCATTTCTTTTGGGTATACACCTAGGGAGTGGAATCAACGTATTATATAGTAATTCTGTGTTTAATTTCTATAATTTTATAAATTAGTTCTATAATTTATTTCTATAATTGTATTTTTTATTGAAGTATAGTTGATTAACAATGCTGTGCCAATCTCTGCTATATAGCAAAGCGACTCAGTTATACACATACAGACATTCTTTTATGTTTAACTTCTTGCTTTCCACAGCATTTGCAGTATTTGACATCCTCACCAGCAATGTATGTGGGCTCCAAATTTGCACATCCTCACCAAACCTTGTTACTTTCTTTTCTTTTTTCATTATAACCATCCTAGTGGATGTGAAGTGGTATCTCATTGTGGTTTTGATTTGTATTTCCCTAATGAGATCATATTTTGTAACTCTATATATTTTTAGTTGTTTTCTTAGTGATTGCTTTAGGAATTATGTGTCTTAACTTATCATATTTTACTCGAGGTTATTCCTAACTTAATTTGAGTAAAATATAGCAAATTTGTTTCAATATATTCCCCCCCTTTTGTGCTATTATTCTCATATACATCATACTTATATATATTATAAACCAGGTAATACAGTGTTATAATTACTGCTTTACACAGTTTATGTCTTTTAAAGACACTAAGGGAAGAGAAGAGACAAAATATGTTTATACAGTTTTTTATATTTACCATTTGTCTCTGTCCATTCAAATTATCATCTGGTGTCATTTTCTTTCAGTCTCATGTACTTCCTTTGGCATTTAGTTTAAGGCAAGTCTCCTAGCAACACACTCCCTCAAACTGTTTATCTGCTAATATTGTTATTTTGCCTTCATTTTTGAAGGATGGCTTTGTTAGATATAGAATTCTCTTTTGACAGTTTATTCTTTCAGCACTTTGAATGTGTTATTCCACTGCCAATTGCCCTCTGTTGTTTCTGATGAGAAGTCAGCCATTAATCGTACTGCTGTTTTACTGTAGGTGATGTCATTTTCCTCTTGCTGCTTTTAAGATTTTATCTTTGTTTTTGGCATTCAGTAGCTTGGCTCAGGGGTTTTACAACTTCCCGGATCTAAAGATTAAAGCACGCAGGCTCTGAATTAGCCAGGGATGTGTGGAGAACTTATCTAGCTCTTGTGACTCATTTCCAGGAGCTCCCTATTAAATTTCTGGGTAGTCCCCCATTCTGCCACTCACCCCAACCAGCAATGCAACTTCAAACTATAGTAACTGTGGGCTTTCCCTGTTTGTTTCCTACCAAGTTTGTTACTTTTACTGACAATGTGCTGGTCACAAGTTTCTTTTCCTCCACTCCAAATCAAGCCGCCTCCAGCAGCAAAGCTGCTGGTATTTACAGACTACCCTGCCCTGGTAGCACTACTATGCCACGAGCTAGGTGGGAGGAGAGGTGCAGCTCTAGGCAAGAATGCCATAGAGTCCTTCTGTCTTACCCAATGTTCACCAGTTTTTCATGAATAAATAGTTTTTCTATTTCCTATTTGCCTTTAGTCAATTTCCAGAACTCTGAGATGATCATTTTCCAAAATTTTGTCCAGTTTTATTGTTTTGTTTTTTTTTTGGGGGGGGGTGAGAATTTACCTACCTATTCTCTCTGTCCCAGCCAGAGGTTTTGCCTACACATGCATTTTTTTTTAATACTTTTGACACAGAGAGATAAATTTCTCTCCAGAAAGAATGACACCAATTTGTGCTTCTGTCAGCAGTATGTGAGAGTGCCAATTTCCACATAATTTTTCCAGGATTGGATAATAGCTTTAAATAAATCTATTGTAATTTATAGGTGAAAATCTTACAATACTACAAGTTTAATTTAAATTTCTCTAATTGCTATTACATCAAGGATCTTACTCAAGAATAAGATGAGATGATATTATATGTGTTAAAATCCTCTGGATGTAAAAATTTTCTATAGAAATGCAAAGCACATACTATTATCTTGCAATACTTTAAAGTCTGACCGCAAACCAAATTGTTCTCACAAATCCTTGTGTTCAAGATACTTAGGATAAGCCCAGAAAGATCCTTGCTATATATATGGAGAACTCAGGGTTTAATGCATGAATCATACTCATCCTTGGGGAACATTAGTGATGATGTTCCAGAAAACCAAGGCTAGAATAATTTCTTAGTAAATGCAGGGACTGCAGGATTTGGCAGGAAATTGGGGGAGGGAGAACAAACCACAATTCCCCCTGACAGCTCGGAGGTTGCAGACCAGTTCTGATATCGATTTAACATATCAAAGTGTCAAGACAACAGTTCTATGACAGTGTCTTATGACCTTCCAGGAATGATGTATGAAATGCGGAAGTTCATTCACCATTTCCTCTGAAGGGAAAAGGGAATAAGAAGGAAAATCCTTGGAAAGTCCATAAAACCTGGAAGATGAGGGCATGGACTTCTTTCTCTTTATAACATAATATATTTTTATTGTAGAAAACACAGAAAATTCAGATATGCAAAAGAACACAACATCTATTCACAGTCTTGTCACCCAGTGATAACTATTGTTATAAGTTTGTGTATACCCTTCTTGGTTTTATATATGGGAAAAGGAAAGAGAGGAAGAGATATTTCATAATCCATGTGAGTTTTTTTTTTTTAACTCTGCACTTCTTTTTAGCCCTTCAGTTGGGAGAGGAGGCTGCCAAGGAGAAGTCAGAACAGTGGAACCCGAGCTAAGACACAGAATCAATTTTTAAAGTCCATGTGGTAAGATGCTGATGAAGAATCTATGTACACTTAGATAATGAGATGTTCCATACCTGCAAAGATAATATCAGTATCTGTAGTAGGAGGGGAGAAGTGTGGAACAACGAACTATGAGTGTGAGCAGTACTTCTCAAATCACCTGTGGTGATGGATCTGTTTTAAATTTCCAGTCCATGCTAGACTGATGCTTTTGTGAAATATTTTAAAAATTATGCCTTGGGATGTCACAGCAATTTCAAATTGCTATAAATTACTGTAAATTTCTGAAGTTATTGCATAATCATAATAAATAGTTGATAGGCCAGCACAGGTCTATGGATCCCACATTGGGTAGGACTGTTGTAAGTACTTGTCTTGTTACAGCGACAATTTAGATATCACTAAGGGTAAAGACAGTGTGCTAGTAAATGTTTAACTGGTTCTCTGGAGGGGAAAACCCCTGATTTTAGCGTTTGATGATATCTGTGGTGTAAATACTCCCACCGTGACAGATTTCAGGCTACTAAGGTGAAGTCGATGAATGCAAAGTAGAGAGAGATGAGTACAAGTTGTCTGAAGCACACTGTTATATAACAACTTACAAATGGGCCTCTAGTTAATGGAACCTTCATAAGGACAAAAATAGAATATATGATTTTTAAACCAGCAGAAGAAAACTCACTCTATTCAATGGAAAGCAGGAAAGCAAGATAAAAAGAAACACCCTTCCTTTGACTGGAGTATTTCTCACATTATACAACCTGCCCCTTACGACAGAAGACAGAATTCACTCTCCAGCTTCCTCTGCAGCGTAGATGCAGACATGTGACTTAGGCTCAGCCAATCAGATGGCTTCTTTCTAGACCTCTATTCAAAAGAGAGCATCATGAGGAAGCTTTGTGTAAACCTTAGAGACAAAGATGTCCAGATCTTGGCAAGTAGCAGCAAAAGGAAACCAACATCAGTTCCAAACCTCATTAGTGAGAGCTGAAGGGTCTGTGGTGAGTGGTGGTTGCCCTGGAGGAGTTCCCAAGGTGTGGTTTGGGGACTGACATCTTGACTCTCCTGGAAAGTCTGTGGGATTCCTAATAGCCTTAAGATGCCCTTTTCTGCTTAAACCATCAACAGTAGATTCTGTTGTTTGCAACCAAGAACAATGATTGATACGGCATCTGTATCTCATTCTAAAAATAACATATGTATTGAGATATAATTTATATACCATACAACTCACATATTTAAAGTGTATAATTCAATGATTTTTAGTATATACATTAGCATTACTTCCTAAAAGGAAGCAGATATCAACTCTCTATAAGCTACAATATTCTAATAGTAAAGCTGGAATGGAAGGTGGTGAGCTTCTAATCACTGCAAAATCAAAATCAGGAAATTGCACTGACCAACTGTTAAGATGTTGAAGAGGAAACATCTGCACTGGATTACATGGTTTCCAAGATCCTCTTCTAATCTAAGATTCTATTCATTCATTCACTCATTTATCCATCCATCCATCCATTCTTTCTTTGTCCCAAGAAAAATGTTAAGAATCTTACAGGGGGCTTTGCTGGTGGCGCAGTGACTGGGAATCCGCCTGCCAATGCAGGGGACACAGGTTCGAGCCCTGGTCCGGGAGGATTCCACATGCCGCGGAGTGTCCGGGCCCATGAGCCACAACTACTGAGCCTGCGCTCTAGAGCCCGCAAGCCACAACCACTGAAGCCCATGTGCCTAGAGCCCATGCTCCACAACAAGAAAGGCCACCACGGTGAGAAGCCTGCTCACTGCAACGAGGAGTGGCCCCCAACCGCTGCAACTAGAGAAAGCCCACGCACAGAAACAAAGACGCAATGCAGCCAAAAAAAATAAATTAATTAAATAAAAATTAAAAAGAAAAAGAATCTTACAGGAATTTACAAAATGCCACAAGAGAACACAAATTAGAAGAAGTGAGAAATAGAAACAAAATAAGCTAGGTTATAGATATTAAATGAAGTCAGGAGTTAGGCAAATGCAAAAGGGCCTGTCTTGCCAGCCTTTATGTTGTTAGATGTAAACCCACACATCTGGCTTCCAGTTTTCCAGTAGTCAAGGCCAAGAGGGAGACTTGATCAGCTACAAAATTTACAGTGTCCATTAGGTGCAATTCTTTTTGGTTCTAAGACCAGAAAGAAATGTCCCCTGATCCCAGCCACACAAAAGTCACTCCTTTATACGACGGTATTTCCTTTTCCAGTTCCCCTTCGGGCTTTTAATCACTTTTGCTAACTGCCTTCTCTCTCATATTGGGTGGCACTTGGGAATGCTGACAGCTCTGAAGCTGAGAGCTATTGCCCCACAAATGAAAATAATAAAAATGCCTTTCCTCCTAAGAGTCCCAACACTCAAGTCCTCCTTGAATTGGCTCTTATGATGATGCCTTTTGAGTGATAACCACAACTACCATTTATTAAGCATCCGGGCACTTTACTGTCGTGACCTCTAGTCTTCACAATAATCCCGAACAAGATAGCATTTCCCTGTTTTATAGATGGGGAAACAGACTCAGGGAAAATGGTCTGTTCAAGGTCACAGAGCTGGTAAGCAGCAGAGCCAGGGTTCAAATCTAGGCCTGTCAGGCTCCATAGGCTGTCTTCTTTCAATACAATCCCACTACTGTTTCTAACTTTTTCCCTGATGATTGTTACTTTCTAACTTCTTAGAGCTTTACCTAAAGACCTTCATGTTAGTTAGGCTAAAGTTAATCTGCTGTAACAGGGAGAGCCAAATGTAGTTTCTTTTTTTTTTTCTTTTTTAAAAAATTTTTATTGGAGTATAGTTGATTTACAATGTTATGTTAGTTTCAGGTGTACAGCAAAGTGAATCAGTTACACATATACCCATTCTTTTCTTTTTCTTAGATTCTTTTCCCATGTAGGCCATTACCGAGTACTGAGTAGAGTTCCCTGTGCTATACAGCCGGTTCTTATTAGTTATCTATTTTATATATAGTCGTGTGTATATGTCAATCCCAGTCTCCTAATTTATCCCTTCCCCCCCTTATACCCTGGTGGCCCTAAGTTTGTTTTCTACATTCATGACTCTACTTCTGTTTTTTTTTTTTTTTTGTGGTACACGGGTCTCTCACTGCTGTGGCCTCTCCCGTTGCGGAGCACAGGCTCCGGATGCTCAGGCTCAGCGGCCATGGCTCACGGGCCCAGCCGCTCCGCGGCATGTGGGATCTTCCCGGACCAGGGTACGAACCTGTGTCCCCTGCATTGGCAGGCGGACTCTCAACCACTGCACCACCAGGGAAGCCCTGTACCCTTCTTTTTAGATTCCACATAAAAGCAATATCATATGATATTTGTCTTTCTGTGTCTGACTTAGTTCACTAGTATGACAGTCTTTAGGTCCATCCATGTTGCTGTAAATGGCATTATTTTGTTCTTTTTTTATGGCTGAGTAATGTTCTATTGTATATATATACTACATCTTCTTTATCCATTCCTCTGCTGATGGACACTTAGGTTGCTTGCATGTCCTGGCTATTGTAAATAGTGCTGCAATGAACACTGAGGTGCATGTATCTTTTCGAATTATGGTTTTCTCTGGGTATATACCCAGGAGTGGGATTGCTGGGTCATATGGTAATTCTATTTTTAGTTTTTTGAGGAAACTCCATACTGTTCTCCATAGTGGCTGTACAAATTTATGTTCCCACCGACAGTGTAGAAGGATTCCCTTTTCTCCACACCCTCTCCAGCATTTATTGTTTGTAGATTTTTTGATGATGGCCATTCTGACTGGTGTGAGGTGATACCTCACTGTAGTTTTGATTTGTAAAATGCAGTTTCTTTAACAATGTAGGAGTGTTTTTTCTCTCTCATGAAGAAGTGTAGCCTTGAGTGGTCTGGGCCAGCAGGAAGGCTTTGGCACTCATCACATAGCTTCTCTCATCACCATAGATCAGCTGGTGGGAAATGGGAGAAAGAAAAAGTCAATCAAGGACAAGTAAATTTAAGGAAAGGGTGTAGAAATTGCACACAACATTACTGCTCATATATCATTGTGATGAATGGACCATTGTAGCCCATTCTTCAAGGGCTACAAGGAACTCTGGGAGATTTTGGTTCTAGATGGATGATCAAGTGCCCAGCTAAAATTTGACGTGTTTGTTTGAATGGGGGTGAGGTTCTCTAACCTAAAAGAAAAGGGGGAAACAGTCTGCTGGGAATGGTTACAGGCTCCATCACAGTCCCCCTAGGAATAGTTTTCGTCTTTCTGATTCTGAATTTTCCTGTGAATCAGCATTCCACCACCAGTGACCAGATAGCCTTTTTGCTACTTGCTTTATATCTTGCTAAGAAAAAGATGTTGTCTCTTGTTTTTTGCAAGTTTTATTCCTTTTTTATTTCTTCCCTCTGCCCTTTAAAGCAAAGTCATTATTTACATAGAAATTTGGAGCTAGAAAAGACTTTCTGATTTTACAGATGGATAAATTGGGATTCAAACTGAGTGACTTATCCAGGGTCACTCAAATAGTTAGTAACAGAGGTAGGACTTCAACCTGGGTAGTTTGGTTCCACCCCATCAGATGGATATAAGTCCTTCTCCACCTAAGCCCCTTCCTTTGCCGTTTTTTTTTTTGGTGGGGGACAATGGCAGGAAAATTAACAACACATCTGGACAGCTCTAAAATTTTCCTTAGAAAATCATTGAAGATGCTAATCAGAACACAGACAAAACCTTCCACCTGGATAAAGCACAGTCATGCTCATTTGAAAACTTGTAGAAGCACTCCAAAATAACCCCTAGTCATTTCCAGGCTTCCTACAAATCCTCCTGACACACCTGAAGGTATCCTTCCTAATCAGTCTTGTAGTCTTGTCTCTGTTAACTGACCTGTAAAAGGTTACTGGAAGCATCAGAAATTCCAGCTCCTGTTAGCATCCAAGATAACACTGCTTTTTCTCCTTTTCTGTCTACTTTTCTCAGCTCAAATTCAATGCTGCTTGAAGGGCTGGAGGAATTCCATGAGCTCTAGGGTCTGGATGAACTAGCTTCTCAACCGCATTGAGATCAGATGGGCAGCCGTCAACAGGGCTGCTCAGCCTGGCATTTCAAAGACTGGCTTTTCTTCATTGAAGAGGAGAAACAAAGAACAGAGGGAGGGATGCAGAGTGTGATAGACATTCCGCTCTAGGGGTGTATGTGTGAGGGGATGTGGGTGCAGTGTGTACAACAGGTGTGGGTGAGGGTGTGAAATGGGTCTGTGTATTGTACAGAGGAGAGAAAGAGAAGAGGAAAAGAAAAAAAGAAAGAGGAGAAAGAAAAAGAGGAAGAAGGACTTCCCTCGTGGTCCAGTGGTTAAGCCTCTGTGCTTCCACTGCAGGGGGCACAGGTTTGATCCCTGGTCGAGGAACTAAGATCCTGCATGAACCTCGGAGCAGCCAAAAAAAAAAAAAAAAAAAGGAAGAATTCTAGAATGTGTCAGCAAAGTAAGCTAAAGGGGAACACAAGCGGTAGAGTGAAAGTGAGACAGCAACAGAGAGCAGGTAAGAATGTGTGGGAGGAAGGAGGGGGAATAAAGCACAGCTGGGGGAGCTCTTGATAGGGAGAGGCCCAATTTAAGAGCAAATACTCCTTTAAGAGATTGGCTGTCAGCCTGTCTGTCCGTATATCAGTCAGTCACTGGCAGTGTTGTACAGGCTGTAGGAATGTCAGATGTTTGGGGGTCATGGTCCCACCCACAAGGAACTTATAAGGAGATGGGGAGCTCCAGGAGAAATACCTGAGGGCTCCAACACAAGGGGTAAGTGAGAACGAGTATCAGCTGTGGGGCAAAGTTGTTAGTTTGCTGGGGGGTAAGGGCTGGGGAGGGAAGAGGACTCTAGTCCAGCACTGAGTTCAACAAGAGGGAACTGTTAAATAAATTATAATCTGCCATATAATGTACCACTAGGAATAATGACATAGATGCATATTGATTGCCATAGCAAGAGATCCACAGTTTAATGTGAAGTAGAGAAAAACCAGCAGGTTGTGAAACAGTACATATGGTATGATGCAATTTTATTATAAAATTATACGTTTAGATATATGAAAAAGGATATGTGTAGAATTGTTAACAGTGATGATTTTTGGATGGAGGGATCTTGATTTCCTTATTTATTTTCTTTTATTTTTTTCAGTAGGTGTGTATTTATTTTACAATCAGGAAAATAGGAAAGAATGTATATGAGAGAGAGAATGAGAGGATGGGTTAAGATGGGTTAAGATGGGTTAAGATGGGTTAAGAGCAAGTGCACATTTATCAGTTCTGTCTTGGAGGGTGCAAAAGGCTCTACTTGAAAGCCCAGAACTAACCAATGACCACCCATGGCTGATCAGTGACCAACCAGTGATGACACCATTGTGTCTTCCATCTCCCCCTCCCCTTCCTTTTCTCCTACCCTCCCTGGTCCCCTGCTTCCCCCTCTCCTGGCACTGGGGACGGTCCTGCTGATCTTTGGGAAGGTGCCCCCCTAAACCTGTGCTGAGTCGGACCCAGATGGAACATGCCCTTGACCCCAGGGAAGAGGAGGAGAAGGAAGGAACAGTGGGGTTCCCTTCAGGTTTTCCCCCTCCATTTCCCAGGAAGCAGAGCTGAGCCAGACCCCAGGGAAACAAGGACACACATTCTCCTGCTCAGATGGACTCAGAAGATGACTTTGTCCTGCCCCATGTGACACCTAGATTGGAAGTTCTTGTGGAGAAAAACCAGGGAGCATGTTCTCGGTAGCTGACTAATCTGATTAATTCTTTTATAGTTTGGGTCTGAGGTTGGCTCACGCCGCTGAGGCCGTCTGCCAGATGGGCAGATGTAGCTCAAAAATCAGCACACTGCGGGTCTGGTGTAAAGGGAGACTGTGATAAACACCTTTTGGGGCTAACCGATCTCAGAAGGTGGACTTACTTTGGGCTCTTCTTGTTCATCTTGTTCAAGCCCATCACTGGGCATACAAATGAGTTCTTTAAACTATGCATATCAAACAGAAAAACAGACCCTACTTAAAACACAGTTGCTAACAGCTGTTTCTGCTCGCAGTGATATACATTCTCTCTAGAGCAGGTGGCCTTTTGGTTAGCAAAATTCAATTTAATTAGGAGCTCAAGCAAGCACCCCTCCCTGTGCCCCCTCCTGCCCCAACCAGGGGTGGTTGAGAAAGTGACAAGAAAGCAGAGAGAGTTAAACTCTCTGATAAGAAATGAATAGAGGGAGATGCAAGAGGGAAGAGATATGGGAACATATGTATATGTATAACTGATTCACTTTGTTATAAAGCAGAAACTAACACACCATTGTAAAGCAATTATACTCCAACAAAGATGTAAAAAAAAAAAAAGAAATGAATAGAAACTTTGGGACATGGAGAAGGGAGAGCTTAAAAATGAAATGGTGGCAGGTAGAAGCTATGGAGAAACATGCCTAGAAGGGTCCTAGTGTCTAAGGTGGCTTAAGGACAACTAAAACCAAGTGTATTTTATATTCAGTGGTTTTGTTTTTGAATCAGTTCTGAGACTCTGTAGCCCCCTTGGTCGCTCCATTATAAAGAGCATTGTTCAAGTGACAGAGTGAAGCACTAGGGGTTTAGAAATTGGGTTCTGGGTCAGGCTGCCCAGTTTGAGACCCGGCTATGCCACTTGGGGGCTCTGTAACTTTGAATAAGTTCCTTTACTTCTCAAAGCCTTAGTTCTTTCACCTGGAAAATGAAAGTAATGGTATTTGTGAGGATTAAATGAGATCAGCTGTATAAAGCACTTAGTACAGAGCTTGGCTTATAGTAAACGCTTAGTGTCAGTGGTGGTCGTGGTGATGGTGATGGTGATGTTGGAGGAGGAGGAGACAATGATAACACAGCAGCTGCAGCTGCTTTATATAGTCTTTCATCTGCCAGTATTTAATATCAACTAGAGAAACCATAGAAGACCTAGCTGGACATTGGACTTTAGATGAATTTGTACAGTGGTTTTCATAGTGTGGTCCCTGAACCAGCATGATCAGCAGCCCCTGGGAACCTGTTAGAAATGCTGGTTCTAGGCCCCGCCCCAGATCTACTGAAACAGAAAATCTGGGTATGGGTCCTGTAATCAGTATTCTAAAAAGCCTTTCAGATGATTCTGGTGCTCACTTTAAATTTGAGAACTACTGAATTCGTGAACGCTGCTTTAGTGACTTGCGAGAAAGGAGCCACATTGCCGGTGGGTTAATTTTTTTCACACGTGTTCTAACGTGGCCAGTATACAATCATCATAATTTCACTGCATGCGATTATAAATAAATATATCGTGGAGTCAAAATTTATCCAGGTGTGAAAACTAGTACTTCCGTTTTCTAAAACTGATCTCATCTTGCTCTGGAGTTCCCATTCTTCTGGGGAAAGTCTTTTTCAGTTTAGCTCATTGATTTACTTCATCAATTCAAAGTTCAAACTCCTGTTGGGGAAGTATTTTGTCCTCCCCTCACCACCTTTCTAGGATGGCATCTGGTGCTAGAGGGAGCTGAGGCAGCCTCATGGTAGCAGGGAGAGGTCTTCGCACACGCTGGGTGTCCTCCCACCGTGGGTGTTTCTTATCCCTCTGGGCTCACAGATGTGACTTTGCTCCAGGACTCTGGGCTCCGGCCATTCCCACCTGGTCTTGTGGTGCCTTGTGCTGGCGCCTGCTGCTGGAAGCTGTGATCCCTGTCACAGTTTGCCCCACTGTAGCCTTCTCATCCCAATCCTACTGCCTAGACCTCCTTGGATCCTGGTGACCTGGACAGCAGACAGAGCCCAGACTGCTTCAAACCAGGGAGGAGGCAAGGGAGAAATGCAGTTAGTAAGAAAGGACAAAAATCAATTTATCCCATAGCTATTCACCCTCCTCCCTCCCTTCCTCTTCTCTCTTTCTTCCTTTATTTCTTTTTTAAAAGAATTATATATATATATATATTTTTTCATCAAAGCATAGTTGATTTACAATGTTGTGTTCGTTTCAGGTGTACAGCAAAGTGATTCAGTTTTTATATATATATATATATATATATATATATAAAACAGATTCTTTTCTTTAATGAAAAGCCAAAAGGGAAGAAATCTGTCTTGGAAATTGAGATTTAATAAAAGCAGGTAATACTCGGGGAGGACCTGGTTGCTAAAATTGCTTAAATATTCAATTCAAGATTATTCCCAAGAACTCAAGGTCTAAGTTATATGACAAGACACATCAGGAATTAAATTTTCTTTCTACTTAGGTAGAACAAAAATTAAAGTCGTGGTAATTTGGGTTTAATATAAAACCAGACCTTTTCTAGTTATTGTAGGACAATCTCTTTCTCTTCACTGCCTCCTAGAATATGTACTATATTAAAAATTTTCATTTATTTAGCACTTCTAATAAGCAGTGAAGACTTATTTAATATTTCATTTTTCTTAAGTCTTGCTTCTGTTCTACAGGAGTTATAAGCTGCTCAAGGACAATGATTGTAATAATGATAGCTGATAGTAATTTGAGAGGTTGCTGTGTACCAGGTTTGTTAGGCAGGGTGGACTAGGTTATGCTGTAATAACAAATGACCTCAAAATCTCAGTGGCTTAACACAATAAAAGTTTTCTTCTTGCTCATTGTGTATGTCCACTGGGGTCATCAGGCAACCTCTGCTCCAGATAGACTCCCTGGATCCAGGTTGACAAAGGGACCTGTGCTCCCACAGTCTCCCCAGCAGAGCGAAGGGGATGTGGAAGATTGTACAGCATTGCTTAAAACTTCTGCCTGGAAGTGACATTTCAGTCCTGCTCACATTTCATTGGCCAAAGCAAGTCATACAGTCACTCCTTACTTTAAGTTGGGAAGGTACACACTTATCGTGTGCTTGGAAGGAGGAGAGAGAAAAATATTTGGGGAGTAGCACTAATTATTATACCAGGCAATATGTTAAGCTCTTGATTCATGTCTCCATCTTTACAACTCCATGATGGAGGAACTGTATTAGTCTCATTTTTTATAATATGAGAAACCAAGGTCTCATGATTTGTAAATGGTCAAACAGGATTCAAGACCAGATCTGCTGGATTCCAATATTTGTGCTTATAACCAAAAGGTTATTCTGCTTCTTAAAGTATAGTGAGTTAACTTTTATTGAGCTCAGAGATTATCGAGGCACAACATCTAAGTGTTTTGTACACTTTATCTCATTCCATCCTCACAGCGTTGTGAAGTAAATTCAATTACTGGTCCATGCTAAGGGAAACCAAAGCTTAGAGAAGTTACAGTCTCACAAGGAAACTTCACCCTCCTCTAACTCCAAAGACTATTCCCTCAATCTACACTGAACTGCACTGTTTCTCAGAGTGAATGTTCTTTATGAGAAGCACAGAGTGCTTATTCACTGCTGGCTCCTGGACCCGCTACTGACCCACTGAATCAACCTTCTAGGGAGGGGCTTGGGAAGGACAGCTCTGATGTTTGCAGGCGTTTGATATCGACAATCCTCTTATCACTCTCATCCATGGTTGTCCCACTGCCCCGGCATGGCAGTTTGCTTCTGGTGGCAACCAAGCTAGTAAAAAACAACCCTCTATCCCACCACCAGACCAAAAAGAGATGATTATTTCTTTGCCACTTTGCTGACACTTACGAGAGAAGATGAAGAAATGAATACATTCAGCACCGGGCTCCTAAGCAAAATCCCCACCATCAACACTTTTTAAGACTTAAGGCAATAAAGGAGGGGGGAAAATGAACATTATTTCTCACTGAAATTAACTCCACAATTTAAGTCATAATTACAGAACTCATTACTGACCTAAAGCAAAATCGAAAGACATTAAGATTCTGTGAGTGTATACGGTGGATCCCTTTCTCCCTCCATACCCTACATGAAGGCAGCTAGATTCTGATGCTCTGAACACAGAAAGGGCAGGTCCATTGTACACAGCTGTGCAGGCTGAGCAGTGCATGATGAGGATGCCATTCCCATAGCCTGTGATGTACCTGCTCTGAGGAGGGGTCACAGATGTGGTTAAGGGACCTGATTTCTGAGCCCGTCTTGGGCTTACACCTTCCTAGCTGGCGTGGCTTGCGCAGACTCTTAACTTTTCTGGACCTACAAAATGTCATGATTTTGTGAGGTGCACTATATGGAGATTTTACTGATTATCACATTTACTGAATACTTTATATGCCCCAAGCCCTATTCCAGTACTTTGTCATGTAAATTTCAAAATAACCCCTTGAATTAGGTACTATCGCCTTTTCACGGATGAGGAAACAGGCACAGAGAGGTTAAATGATTTGCGCAAGGCCTCCCAGCTGCTACGTTATAGAAACAGGATTCAAATACAGGCGGTTGGCTCCTTAGCTCAGGTCTAAATAGCCCTTATACGCTATCAGCTCTATTCTATGGTACCCAGAGGCAGCAGGTGTAAAACTTGGCATCCAGAATGAACTAGTCCAATTCACTTGAGCAGGCCAGACCACAGTCAGTGGTAGGCTCAGCGCTAGGTGATTTACTTTAAAGGAGGCGTGGACTAATTGGAGGTGATTCAGAGAAGGCTGGTTAGTACAGTAAGGAAGCTGGAGCCCTGTCATCAACAATAAACTCACGGGCTTCCCTGGTGGCGCAGTGGTTGAGAGTCCGCCTGCCGATGCAGGAGACACGGGTTCGTGCCCCAGTCCGGGAAGATCCCACATGCTGCGGAGCGGCTGGGCCCGTGAGCCATGGCCGCTGAGCCTGCGCGTCTGGAACCTGTGCTCCGCAACGGGAGAGGCCACAACAGTGAGAGGCCCGCGTACCACAAAAAACCCCCGAAAAAACTCACACTTACTTAGTGCCTGACTATATGAAGTGCTTTACCTGGATTGATTTATTTAAGCCTTTATGACATCCTTGTGGAGTAAGTGCTAAAATTATTCCCATTTGATAGAAAAAGAAACTGAGGCACAGAGAGGTTAAATAATCTGCCCACACACAGCTAATAAGTATCAGGGCCAGAGTGCAAACCCTGGCAGTGTGAATCCAACCTGTAATTTAAATCAGTCCTGTACACAAATCACGGGGGGATCCTGTTAAAAATGCAGTCTCTGATTCAGTAGAGCTGGGGTGAGTCTGAGATTTTGAATTTCTCACAGTTCCCAGGTGATGCTGCTGGTCTACAGGCCACACTTTGAGTAGCAAGGCTTTCAACCACTCTGCTTTACTGCCCCCCAGGTGAGAGGAGATGGGAGGAACCAAGAGAGTTTAGCCTTCAGGCAGCTCAGTAGGTAGGGTTGAAGAAGGTCATGGCTGTCCTCAAGTATTTAAAGGACCTCTGTGTGAAAAGCAAATCAGACTTGATTTATCAGCCCCAAGGGTCAGAACGACACTGACATATCCCTGACCTTGCCCCTGAGCTTCAGACTTCTGTATCTAACTGCCTACAGGACCAGCCCCCTGGGTGTGTCCCTCAGGCAACTCTAACTCGATGTGTCCATGTACACCCATTGACTTTCCCCTGATTTTCCACCCCAGTCACCCACATCAGGAACTTGAACCATCCTAGACGACACTCAGTCACCCCAAATCCCATCAGCCATCAAGCCCATTTTACCTTCTGTTTCTTTTTTAATTTTTCACATTGAGATATAATTGACATCACATTGTATTCACTTTAGGTGTACAGCATAAGGGTTTGATATATGTATATGATGTATGTATATATGTATTACAAAATGATTACTACAAGTTTAGTTAATTAACATCACTACATGTAGTTACAATTTTTTCTTCTCATGATGAGATCTTTTCAGATCTACTCTCTTAGCAACTTTTAAATATAAAATAAAGTTTTGTCAACTACAATCACCATGTTGTACATGACATCCCTAGGACTTATTTGTCTTAAAATTGGAAGTTTGTACCTTTGGATCCCTTTCACCCATTTTGTCTGCCCCCAACCCCTGCCTCTGGTAACCATCCATTTGTTCTCTGTATCTGTGAGTTAGAGTGTTTTGGGTTCCACATATATGTGATATCATACAGTGTTTGACTTATTCACTTAGCACAATGCCTTCAAGGTCCTTCCTACCTTCTATTTCAACACATCCTCCCTCAGTTTCTTTGCCCCTATCTACTGTGTTCCTTGAGTCCCTTAGCATTTTTTTACCTGAACTACTATTATAGCTTCTACACTGACCTCCGATCTAATTGCAACTCCTTTCTCCACACTTTGCCAGAATGATCTTTCTGAAGTCCACACCTCACCATAGATGTTCTTGTCTTAACACCTACCCACAGCCCCTCGCTGTTCTCAGGATAAAACCCCACCTCCTTAGAATGGCCAAGACTCTTCCCGGCTTGTGCTCTGTGCACTGTTCCAAACTCATTTCCTTCCACGTCCTTGCACACTCACTTCTGTCATACCTGGTGCTTAGTGTTTTCCTCAACACCTCCCTAATTTTCCTGCTTCCAGGCCTCAGCCAGGCTAAGTCCAACCCCCTGGAAAGATCTTCACCTGCCAACCTTACAAACCCAAGCTTCATATAGCTGTTTCTCCCTTAGGAAGCCCTTCCTACCCTTTTCCTGGGTTTCTAAGTATATTCATTTTAATATTTAGCCTATTTAATAGTCTTTAATGTTACTGTTTTTTAATCTTGAAAATAGAAACTTTTAAAACTTTTTTTTTTGCAGGGTCTTTAATATATTAGGCCCTAATATATAAAAATGATCTGGGAATGTGTCTGTCTCTTTCTGGGGAGTACATAAACCAACTGTGTTTTATTCATAGGGTATCCCCACCATCTTACACGAATATTTGTTGACGTAAGGTTGCTTGTGGAATTATCTCTGACTCTCTTCTCACTTTCATACCCACATCTAATCCAACAAGTACTGTTGGTTCCACCTTTAAAATACATTCAGAATCCAACCACTTCTAACCCATTTGCTTCCTGGACAACTAGAGCAACGTCTGCACTGGTCTCCCCTCCCTCCCTCTTCCTCACCCTTCTGTTCCCACACAGCAGCTGGGGTGATGCTTTGAAGACATCAATCAGCTCATGCCATTCCTCTGCTCAAAAGCCTCTGGCAGTTTCCCATGACTCTTAGCGTGAAATCCAAAGTCCAAAGTGTGGCCTTCAAGGTCTTCACGCTCTGCGCTCACAATCTTCCCTGACGTCTTTCTCCTGCCTTTCTCTCCCGTATTCACCACTGTCCAGTCATCCTGGCCTTCCTGCTTTCACTCAGATGTGCTGAGCAGGCTTCTGCTTCAGAACTGCGCCCTTGATGCTCCTCCATGTGGAATGTTCTCCCCTCAGATATTTATAAGACGCCCTCTCTCACTTCAGTCGGGCCTCCAGGGTCACCTCCCCAGGGTGGCCTTCCCTGACCATCTTTTTAAAAGTTGTACTGTCCTCACTCTCAATCTCCTTGCCTTGATTTATTTTCCTCATAGTTCTTAGTACTATCTGTTTTTTTCTTTATATATAAACTGTGCATCTCTCCCACTAGAATCTAAGCTCCTTGGAAATAAGTCTTTATCTGTCTTGCTCTCTGTTGTGTCCCAGGACTTAGAACAACGCATGGCACGTAGTAGGCCTTTGACAAAGACTTCATGAATATTTATTTCATGAATAAGACCAGTGAGTGGAAGACTTTGTGTCATGGGAGGCTGAAGATGGAAAGCGCTGGCTCTGGATGGGATAAATCCCCTGTCATGGAGACCTTTCATTCACAGAAAAGCTGGGCAACAACTGTCTCATGGGCTTGCATACAGGAGATTTAGAGCAGCTGGGGGGCTGGACGGGACGGTCTCTAGCACCCCTCAAGGCTTTGGCTGTATTTGGTTTCATGTACCAGCAAATGATCCTCGGGAAAGCCTGATGGACACCCTTGAACTTGACTGAAGGAGCCGGGATGCCACAAAAGTCACAGTTAAATGCTTTTCAACATAAAATTTATTTTTTCAGTTTTTCAAGGAAATATATGATCATTCAGTAAATTCAGAAGGAAGGGGAAGGAAGAAAACATATACACATAATCCCCCTGGAGATGATCACTGTTAATACTTTGGGGTAACTGCTTCTTATTTTTTTAATGTATTTTTTGCTGTTACTTTATATAGTTATATATTTTGTATACTTATATATTAGTTACCTATTGCTGAATAAGAAATCGCACTAAAACTCAGTGCCATAAAACAGCAACAGTCATTTATTATCTGTGGGTCAGGAATACAGGAGCAGCTCATCTGGGACTTCTGGCTGGGGTCGTTCATGTGGTTGCAGTTTCGCTGGGGCTGGGACGAGACTCCTTTCAATGGCTTCTACATTCATGATTCTGGTGCCTGGGCTTGAAGACTCAAGTAGCTGGGATTCCTCAGGCATCTTTCTCTCTTTGTGGTCTGGCCACATAGTCTTTCCAGCATGGGCTTGGGGGACAAGGTGGACATCTAGATGGCAGCTCAGGTTTCCAAAGGTAGTTGTCTCAAGAGAGAGAACCAGGCAAGGTTCTTTAATGAGCTAGTTTGGGAAGTCAATAGCATTTCTGTCACTTTTACTGGTAGAGGCAATTACAAAGTTCCACCAAGGGAGGAGGGTTAATGTAACATTGTGAAAAAAGTATCTATCCATCCATCCATCATCTATCTGTCTATCCATCCATTCTCTCTCTCTCCCTCCCCCCCACCCCAGCTTTGGAAAATCCAGTGCCTATAAGTTATAATCATAAAATGTTTCCTATATTTAACAAATTTATTATAACATAAGCCTCCCCTCAAATTATAAACCCTTTTAAACATTTTAATTGCCAATAATATTTTGCTCTAATTAATTGTATTAGCAAATTTATTATAACATAAGCCTCCCCTCAAACTATAAACCCTTTTAAATATTTTAATTGCCAATAATATTTTGTTCTAATTAATTGTACCTGGTTTTGGACCTATATTTGGTTTCTAGTTTTTTTCCCTACTATAAACAATCATGCAATGAACATATTTATTAATTATGAAGCTTTTCCTTCTTTATCTCAACAATCAGGGATATGAAACTATTCTATAAAATTACTGGTTTAAAATGTATGAACATAGGGCTTCCCTGGTTGCGCGGAGGTTGAGAGTCCGCCTGCCGATGCAGGGGACACGGGTTCGTGCCCCGGTCCGGGAAGATCCCACGTGCCATGGAGCGGCTGGGCCCGTGAGCCATGGCCGCTGAGCCTGCACATCCAGAGCCTGTGCTCTGCAACGGGAGAGGCCACAACAGTGAGAGGCCCGCGTACCGCAAAAAAAAAAAAAAAAAAAAGTATGAACATAAAATCTATGTTTCCCTCTTCTAAATAGGATAGAAATGTTTCTTTTAATATTCTCAGTACATATTACCAAATTGATTTCCCAAAGTGTTGTGCCAACCAATTTATATTCCTGCTACAATGTATGCAAGTGTGTGTTTCACCTAACCTTAGAAATTACCACTAAAATAAAATGGTTGCTAATTCGACAGTCCAAAAAAGTATCTTTCGTTACATTTCTTGAATTACTAGCAAGAATGAGCATGTTTGCCTCTTTCTGATAGCCTGCAACATTCAAACATTCTCTTCTTAAAAAACATTTTATAATTGAAAACATAAAGCATTCAGAAAAGTAGAATATTGTAGTGAACCTCCATGTACCCATCATCCAGCCTTATGACATCCAACCCATGGATGGATGGATTTCATCTATTACCTGCTTACTCTGCCTCCTACATTAGATTATTTTTAAGGAAATCCCAGACATCATATCTTTTCCTTATAAATATTTCAGAATGTACCTCTAAAAGATAGATATTTTTATAAAATATAACCATAAAACCATTATGACACCTAAAATATTATTATAATGTTAATACCAAAATATTCTTTAATGTTCAATATCCAGTCAATATTCAAGTTTCCCTGCTTGTCTCAAAATACTTTTTTAAAGTGGAATTTGCTTGATGTGTATCTTAAGCCTCTTTTAAATTTATAGATTTCTCCCCCTCTCTCTCTCTTTTTTTTTTTTTAGTTTTTGCAATTTATTTTTTTAAGAAAACAGGTCACTTGTCCTACAGAATTTCCCATATTCTGAATTTTGCTAATTGCATCCTTCTGCTGTTCAACGTTGCTCTGTCCTACGTATTTTCTGTGAATTAGTAATTAGATCGAGAGAACTGGTCTGGTTCAGGTTTGAGTTTTGGCAAACAGTAATTTACAGATGACATTGTACACGTCCGTTAGGAGCCATGACGTCTAGTTCTCTCTTTTTGTGATGGTAGCTACTGTTGATGACCATTGCCTGGAAACGTTGTTTCCTAAAGGGCTTTGCAAAATAGTTATTTAAAAGATGTTTTCATCCCTTCTTGATTTATTATATGGAAAATATCCATATAATATCCATATCCATATAACATAGTTTTCTTCATCAACTATTTGTTTACCTCGAGGTATATAGGAAAGGCAGGTTAAATGCTTGATTCTTTCCCTTTATTTACCAAATTTCAGAATTATGAGTTGATGTATTAGTTTGCTAGGGCTGCCACAACAACTACCACAGACTGGGTGGCTTAAAAAACAGAAATTAATTGGGGCTTTCCTGGTGGCGCAGTGGTTGAGAGTCCACCTGCTGATGCGGGGGACAGGGGTTCGTGCCCTGGTCCGGGAGGATCCCACATGCTGCGGAGTGGCTAGGCCCGTGAGCCATGGCAGCTGAGCCTGCGCGTCCGGAGCCTGTGCTCTGCAACAGGAGAGGCTGCAGCAGTGAGAGGCCCGCGTACAGCAAAAAAAAAAAAAAAAGAAAGAAATTAATTTTCTCACAGTTCTGGAGGCTGGAAGTCTGATACCAAGGTGTTGGCAGAGTTGGTTTCTTCTAAGCCTCTCTCCTTGGCTTGTAGGTGGCTGTCTTCTTGCTGTGTCTTCACATGGTCATCCCTCTGTGTGTGTCTATGTCCTAATCTCCTCTTCTCATAAGGACAGCAGCCATATTGGATTAGGATCTACCCCAATGATGTTATTTAACCTTAATACCTCTTTAAAGGTCCTGTCTCCAAAAATGGTCATGTTCTGAGATACTGTGTGTTAGGACTTCAACATATGGGACGCAATTCAGCCCCTAACAGTTGATTCCCTATCATTCTCCAGAGGTGACCAGTGAGAATCCGCCCCCCTAGTATCATTATGAACTCATGGCTTTTAACGTATTTGATAACTTTAATTAATTGTGGTTATTACTCTAATTGGTGCTTAAATTGTCCCATCTTTGACTAGTGGAAGACTCTTAAAGTTGACTCCTGAGTCCTTTAGACATAGCACAGTTGTCTTTGATAGATTTCTTGTGTTTTGGCATAACAAAATGTTCCAGGTTCATCTATATATGTCTCGCCTCAGACAAAGAATCAGCCATTTCTCTGAGTAGCCTTGCTCCTTTTCATGGGAAATGGCGATCAGGGCCCACAATATAGGTATAAGGGATGCTCAATACTAGTGGGTTGGTTATTGAAATATTCATATTTTTACAAGTAAAATGCCAAAATATTGATGGGAGGTGATGGGATTATACAGTAACCACAAAACCCAAACTCCTAGAAGGATGGGAGACAATCCTTTACTCACACCAGATCTGCTTCACCAATTCACACTTTCATTGCTGTCGATGTCATTTGGCTTTACAAGTATGAACTGAGTGATCCCTAAGGGCAGGGCACCTGCAATGTGCTGGGGACCCAAAGATGAGTGAGGCATGGTTCCTCTTGGCAATTTGTTTTCAATCTAGTGGCTGCACCCACATACCATTATTTTCTTTGCGTTGCTTCAATTATGTTCAATTACTTCAATAATAGGTCTAACATTGATCGGGTGCTTCAGACCCTGGTTCTGTGAGTTGCTAACAGGTTTAAATGAATTAATCCATAAAAAGCACTCAGCCCAGTGCCTGGCTTATGGTGAGGGCTCAGTAATGTCAGTATTTGCTGGTTAACTGCCTGTTTGCACTCCGATTCCCCCCTGCCCTTCTTTTGCTCTGCTCTGTATTTCAGGGAACAACATTTTCCCAGCTTTTTGACCCTATAGCTCCCAGGAAGGTTCAGCCATGAAAGATTTTGGTGGAAAACTGGAAGACAGGATTTGGGGAGAGGCAAGAGTATTTCTCCTCTTTCTATCTGCATCCTGTGGCATCTCCTCCACGGCTCCAGCTCAGACCCTGCTGTGGTTTCAGCCCCTGCAGGACAGCCTCCTACTGTCCCTCCAGCCCTAACAGTGTCCCACTATTTCTAATGTCTGAGTTGCTTTATGGGCATCCGTTAGGTGTCTCAGCTCTGTTGTCTCCTGGATCACTTATTTCCTGTATTAAATTCCGGTTGATTGAAAGACCTAGAGTGGTTCATGTTTCCTTGCTGGAAGAGTTAGATGCTAATGTTAATATTAGTATCTCATTTAACTGTATAATCACTCTATCGGGTGAATGCTATTATTATCCACATTGTATAGGTGAGGAAACTGAGGCAGAGGGAGGTTAAGTCACTTGTCTCCAGTCAGATACTTAGTAAGTGGTGGAGCCAGTATATGAATCCAGAAGTATCTGTCTTCAGTCTGGTTTTGACATGCGTGATTAGGTAAGACAACCATCTTCCCACTCACTGTGCTTTAAGAAACCTCTTCTTATGCTCTCTAGCCAGTTCCTAACCTGAGGAGAGGCACCTCTTGGTATCTTGGTGTTATTTCTCTTCTGGGAGTTTTTCCAGGCCATTTTCTCATGAAGCTCCTCTCCCTGGAAATTCATGAATGAATAAAATGTCATGGTTCATCTGCATTGTTCTGTTTTAGTGATTTATCGATAATTTAGAAGGCTTTGCTGTCTAATGTACAGGCATATAACGGAAAGTTGATTAAGCACAGGGTTTGTGGTTACATCTATAAGACATGGAGTATCAGCCCTCGGAAGGAACGTAACTCCACATGGTAAGTGTTTCCCTCATGTACCTAGAATCAACTGACAATATCTTTTTCTAAAATGCCATCCATAATAGCCCCAGGAATGCCCATGTTATTCAAAAAGACACTCAAGGGCTTCCCTGGTGGCGCAGTGGTTGAGAGTCCGCCAGCCGATGGGGGGGACACGGGTTCGTGCCCCGTTCTGGGAGGGTCCCGCGTGCCGCGGAGCGTCTGGGCCCGTGAGCCACGGCGGCTGGGCCTGCGTGTCCGGAGCCTGTGCTCCGCGGCGGGAGAGGCCGCAACAGTGAGAGGCCCGCGTACCGCAAAAAAAAAAAAAAAAAAAAGACACTCAGAATTTAGAACAGCTGCCTTTGAGTGGGATGAAAAGTGAGAGAAAGCTTTACAAAGTGGAAAATTACTATTGTTCCCTAGAGCCCAGTGTGAGAAATGGAACATCAGATTAGTCTCATACATGAAATAAAAAGTATTAAAAGTCCCTATCGTCCCAGAAAGGCATTAAACATGGACACTGATGAAAGATTACTTTCTTTCAGAGAACTGGGGCTTTTTCCTTACAACTGATAGCATTGCTATAAGAAGGCATTTGACCACTTTAATCATGAATCTACTCTCGGATTTTGCCAGTTAGGCGGGGACTAAATTTGGGGTGAGCTGATAACTCAGGACTTTACGAGAGCCCATGTCACCTTGGCAAGTCTGGTTGGGCCCGTTGTGTAACAGGGTTGCTGGGTTTGTGGGTTCTGCCTTCCTAGGCTCCAGCCATGAAAATCATTTCTACCCAGCACCTTGGGTGATTTGAAGATTGGTTACATCCTCCCTAGTTTGGTGTTTCTACTGTAAACAATACTGGAATGAGAGTCTTTAATGAGGACTTTTGAAACAGGATCCAATTACAACGGGATGCTAGAGAGGCTCAGGAGAAAGACACCCCATCCCGTACATCACACGCCCTGCTCCCTGCCCCAGGAAACTAGTGAATCCTTTCTTTATGGTCTTTTCCTGTTTCTCAATTCAATGTATCCTCTGTTCACAATTATAATAAAGCTGATAGGGCTCAAGGCCACATTTAGATAGCATATTTAGAGAAACCATTCTGCACTTTTAATTCTTTCGCATTTTCTTTTTCCTGACCACTATTCATGGTTGCAAGACACTGTAGCCAATTAATTTTCACTTTATCACTCACCTGAGAATTCTGTTAGCTCCTTTTCTGTGGTAATTCCAAAGGACCGAAGTCGGTTCAAGCCCACGATCAGTCTCATTAGATCCCAGACTCACCAAATTAGAATCATGGGGCCAGGCGTGATGTACAAGCGCCTGCTCGAATGAGGCAGTAGAGGCTGGCTCACTGTGCTGACCTTTCAGAGTCTCTGCCGTCTTATCAATAATGCAAAGAGCAGCCCTCACAGCTTAGGGCAGGCACAGAACAGATAACTCCTAAGGATCAGAAGGCATCCCTACCGCTGTTCCAGAGGATAAATATGGAAAAGGGGGGCCAGCGTGTATCAAGAGAGCAGGCTGCAGCCACCACCTTGACCAAGGGCCCAGGCTGACCCCGACAGTAGCTAATTAGTGAGGAACAGAAAGAAGTTATTAGCCTATTTGCACGTCACAGTATGACACCATCTCAATTTTTAGCACAAGGCAGAGGACTTTTCCAACTTATGACCGTCAAGCTCAGAAGAGAAGAATCTTCCAGGCTTCCTGCTTCCAGTCCCATCACACCCAGTGAGCAGAGTTCTTGAGGCCACTATGGGGATAAGACTTTGCTGTAATAGTCAGTGATTGCTAATAAATGTAAATCTCCTCCTTTCAAGAGACATTCAGAATGAACTAAAATCTTCTAGTCCCAATCCCAAACACCCAGGATATGGATTCTGATTTGTTCAGCATGAGTCACCTATTCATAATTGGTCCAATCAACTTTGAGTAGGGTGACAGAAGCCTCATAGAACACACATGGCTGGGCCCATCCCTGTAGGTGAGGGGCAAACTAGGATCCTTGTGAGCTGAGGAGAACATGCAAATAGTATATACTATGATTGTTTGGCAAGAAAAGTCTGGATAGCAATTCCTGTTCTTAGAATAGAACACCACAGCTCTAACACTATATCTTCCTTCTTTAAATTCTCCACTTTCTGATTTAATTGTACTTTCAGAATTCAGAGCATCTACTGTTAGATGGACACAATGCTAAGGATTCCAGATCCTAGGTTTTGAATTCTGCAACATGGCTGCACATTTTTCTAGGCTCAGTATTAGCTAGGTCCACCCACACAAGAGCCACATTAAATGAAGAGCCAGACTGTAATGCTTAGGTGCCAAGGTATGCCAGACATTTTCAATCTCTCATCCTTTGTTCCTGCTGTCTTCTCAGCCTGGAATAGTCTTAAATAATCCAGCTATTGAAATCCTATTCATTATCCCTCGAGGCACAATTCAAATGCCAATTTCTCTCTGAAGTCTCCCTTGATCCTCCCAAGTTTAGAGTTGCCAGATTTAGCAAATAAAAATATAGGATACCAGTTAAATTTGAGTTTCAGATCCACAATGAATAATTTATAAGTATTCCTCAACTATTTCATAGGACATACATACACTAAAATTTTATTTGCTGTTTATCTGAAAATAAACTTTAACTGGGTATCCTATATTTTTATCTGGTAACTCAACTTCAGTTGGATTTAGGTACAATCTCTTCTCACTCCCATCATTTAGCCTACACTCCTTTTTCACATTTATTTTATTCTGCTGTGGGTTAGTTGATTGTTCCTGTTTCCTTCTTTCTCACTAAATTGTAAGGTACTTGAGGGCAATATTCTTCCTTGTTTTTTAAAGACTTTTTTAGAAGGGCAGTTTTAGGTTTACGATAAAATCAAGAGGATTACCCATATAAGCCCCTCCTTCCCCTCCCCCCCCCCCCGTGCATAGTATCTGCAATGTCAACGTCACTCATCAGATTGGTATCTTTTTTTTTTTTTTACCAAGAATGAACCTACATTGACACATCATAATCACCCAAAGTCTATAGTTTACCTTAGGGTTCACTATTGGTGTTGTATACTCTATGACTTTGGACAAACGTATGATGACAATTATCCATCATCATAATATCACAGAGTATTTTTACTTGCCTTAAAAATCCTCTGTGCTCTGCCTATTTATCACTACCCTCCCAGAACCACTGATCTCTTTATCATTTCTGTAGTTTTGCCTTCTCCAGAATGCCGTGTAGTTGGAATCATGCCGTGTAGTTGGAATCATACCGTATGTAGCCTTCTCTGATTGGCTATTTTACTTAGTTGTTAATATGCGTTTAAATTTCCTCTATGTCTTTTCATGGCTTGATAGCTCATTTGTTTTTAGCGCTAAATAATATATTCCGTTGTCTGGATGTACCACATTTTATTTATCCATTCACCCACTGAAGGACATGTTGGTTGCTCCCAAGTTTTGGCCAGAACTTAGGCACAGAGCCACATCTTGCTGCAAGAGAAGCTGGGGAATGTCGTCTTGTGGTTGTCCACATGCCCAGCTAAAGCTCAAGGGTTCTTTACAGGAGGGAAGAAGTGGAGAATGGGTTTTGGGCGCATCCAGCAGTCTCTGTGATAAGCGTCAGAGTAAAGGAGGCAGAGGAGCTGTTAGAGTATGAGACTATGAATTCAGGGAAATGGAGAGTCAGAGGGGTGAGAATATAGAGAAAATAAGGGAAGTCACAGGTGAATGGCTTAGTCAAAGGCTGTGCTGGATTTTCACATCTCCCTGAGCTCCCTGGAATCTCCCTGAAGGTGGGTGTAGTGGACGTTTGCCATTCTTTATGGCCACCCAATACCTTGAACATCCTTCCTATGCTTGAGAAATTCTATACTTAATGAGTCGACTTCCCCACCTTCATCCTAGGTAGAAGCCAGAAACTTGCTTTTTCAGCCTCCTTGGTAGCCAGGATACAGTCAATGGGATGCACCTGCTCTAAATAGTAAACTGGAAACTAGTGAAGCAGAAAAGCAGTTTCTGGGTAGAATCCATTCTGATGAGAATGCTGGCAAACACCTCCACTTACAAGAGGCAGTAAGGACTGAGGTTCCAGGAGTAGCATCTAGGGCCCAGCATCGGTGGTGTAAACTGAAGAGGATATGCCCATGGGTGGCAGCATTGGGAGTATGATAGACTGGAAAACTGTCTCCACTCTTCACTGTCTCCCTATCATAGAATCCGTGCCTTTGGACCGGTAACTTGCAGTGCCTCCCATGACAGTAGACAAAGTCTACATTCCAGACCCATTTGCCTTGAGCTGGGCTATATGACTTATTTTGAGCCATGGAAAGTAGATGAGAGGGATGGTGTCTTAATTCTATCTAGGCTGAGGGTTTTAGAAGCATGGTGAGTTTCCATTAGCCCACTGGAGCCTCCACCCTCACTATGAGAAAAGCATGCTCCATGTAGCCGTTGTCCCTTCAGCCTGGGTCCTAGGATGAAGATACCTGAAACAAACCTGAACCTGACCCGAAATCTGGACCCAAATCCCAACGAAGCTCAGCTGAGCCCAGCCAAGATGAGCCAAACCACAACTGATCCGCTGAAGATAAAATAAAATGCTTGTTGTTGAGATTGGAGAATAATTTGTTATGTTGCATTATCATAGAAGAAACCTGACTAATACAATGTTCCTATTGGAATGTGTCCGAAGTATGATTTGGACAGGGCTGATATCTAGCGATTTTGTTCCAGAACAGCTGTAGAGGTTATTTACCATGTTCCACTATTCTGATTAGTTGGAGTCTATGTCAGATGGTTGTCAAATATTTGACTGGCTATGTGGCTTCTAAGCCTGGTTCTTTAGCCTTTCTGGACTTCTGTGATGTACCTAGTATCCTTGAAGAAATTAAGTTTTCTGCTTAATAAAAGGAGTAAGCATGTGTTGATTTGCAACTTAAAACCTTGACTAAAAGAGATGAGAGTGCCAAGGTCGAGGCCATTGAGAGGGTCTCTCATGTCCCTCAATGACCACAAAACATCTTCAAATTTGTTTCATGAAAGCATTTCAGCACTTTCTATCTTTGGACTTTGGGTAAAAATGTCAACAACCTGAGAACTATGATTCCACATTTTACAAACTTGGCACCAGTACTCAAGACTCTTCTCTTTGGTGCCCCTGGGACAGATTTCCAGTTCAGTGGAAAGAAGACTTGGCCATGACCCAAGAGACCTAGGCTCCAATCCCAGTTGTGCTAGCAAAATCTGTGTGACCTTGAGAAAGTGACTTTACTTCTTTGGGTCATAGTTTCCCTGGATGCAGAATCCCAGGACACGAACATCTGCTTTCCTTTTTATGATGGTGGCCAGAGAAAAAGAAATGATGGGACTATGTCATGGAAAGTCACAGATCTAAATATATGCAAAGTATATGGCATGCATCTCTGTTTAATATGAAGTCCGGCACTAATTATGTACAAATGTATGTATAAGCATACATAAATAACAGTCTAAAAGGAAATGTGCCAATATGCTATTTATGGTTTCCTCAGGGCTCTGAGATTATGGGTGATGTAAATATTCTTTCTTAAATGCTCCTGAATTTTCCACATTTTCTATAAGGAGCATTTATTACTTTCATAATGAGGATATTATTTTTTAAAAGAAAAGGAAGGCACTAATATACTTTCTTAATGTAGAGCATTTATTATAAGTTCTCTTGAAAGCGCTTTGACTCAAAGTGGGACCTCTTTTCAAATAAAAGTAAACATAAGGAAAGGCAGGGGAAATGAAAAGAGGGAGAAAGAAATGGTAGCAGGGAAGGGCCCCCATTTCAGTCAGGGGACTGGCCCCTTGCAGGAAGGGAGATGAGGAGAGGGAATAAGGATCGCCCTTGTAAGTCCAGGACCCACCCCCCCCCTTAATGTGGCACTTTGAGTCGTGGAATCATTCATTAGCAGTTAAGCCACGACCACCAAATGTACAGGAAGTCGAGCAGAAACCTGACCGCCCAGCATTAAGCTATAGTGACTGTTATTCCTGCCCCCCAGCACAGGGCCATAAAGGATCTGGTTACACACATCCTCAGGAAATCCTCAGGAAATAATCTGGGCACATGACCCCGGTGAAGAGGGGCCAAAAACTTTCTCTTGGTCTTGGGTTTTTCGAGATGCCTGCAGCAGCCAACTTCCAAAAAGCTTTCCCATTGTAAATGCAATGGAGATGAGGGGAACTGAGGCTACAGTCTGAGAGTGGGCAGAGGCTGTAGAGTTTGGTTGCCACCTGACCCTTACTTTTTCATCCCATCAAGATAACTCTGGCCCTACCAAAAAAAAAAAAAAAAAAATGAGAGAGGAAAATCAGTTATGGGCATATTGCTTCTAAGCCTAAGGACAGCCCTCTCCTCCTCTCCCTCAATGCATGCTTCCTGAAAAGTTGCCAGATTCATTCCACAAACCTTTATGGAGCACATCCTGTGTTCCAGGCGCAGGGCAAGGCTAGGAGTACAATGGGTGTGTCAAGATTACGGTCTGGTGAGAGAGATAAACAGACACACAGGTTTCAATACCAACTGGTGGGTTTCTCTAAGACAGAGTTAGTAATGATAATTGCTAATATTTAGTGAGGGTTCAATATATACCAGGTATGTGCTGGTTCTTCACATGGGTTATCTCATTTAAGCTTCACACCAATACATGATGTAGGTACTATCATCGACCCCATTTTACAGATGAGAAAACCACAGCTTGGGGAGTTTAAGTAACTGGCTGAGGTCACACAGTTTACTAGTAGAGGAGGAGATGTGTGAATCTAACTCAGCTGACTCCAAGCCCACTTGCCTAATCCCTCTGCTGTACGACACAGAGAGGGAAGACAGAGGAAGAGCAGTCCAGTTGGCCTGGGGAAGGTCAGAGAAATCTCCATGGAGGAGGCGACTCTTGAGCTGGGTCTTGAAGGATGAGCAGGAGTTTGCTTGAGGACAAGGAGGCAAGAAGGACATGCCAGGCAGGGAAGCAGAATATTGAGGCAAGGGGTGGAGAAGCAACTTGGCTTCTTCTGGAAATACCAAATATTCTGGTACAGCTGGAAGGCAGGGGGCCAGCAAAGGTAGGCTGTGTAGATGAGGAGCTTGCTGAGACCCTTGGCTCAGCAACTCCTTGCACCTGGTGGCTTCTCCTTGGAATCCTCACCAATATGTGGCGATGCCAACAGGCAGGGTGTGAGCCAGCAGTGGCCTGTAGGGTCTGGCGCTCCCAGCCCAGTTGGGGCTCCTTTCCAAGGAGCTAAATTGGGTGTTTTCCAAGATGTTCCCTGGTGAACCTGAAGGCAGCCTGTCTGAGTGCCAGATACAGCAGCGGTATTGGAATGTGAGAGGGAAAGTTCTGGCAAGGAAAGGCAGGAGAAATCGTTCACCTGACTGCAGGCTTTGCCTACAGAATGGTGGACTGGAAGCCCAGCTCCTCCATTTACCTACTCTGTGACCTTGAGCACGTCACTTAGCTGCTCTGCCCCTCCCTGTGGGCACCATCACACTGATTTCTTAGGCCATTTGTGAAGATTAAATGAAGCAATTCATATCAAGTACTTAGCCTAATGCCTTGCACAGAATAAACACTCAGTTTATAGTGGTCTTTATTATAAGCAGTCATGGTTACTCATTCAACATTCATTCGGCAAAGATTTATTGAGTGTTTTCTCAGGCCTGCCCTGGATTATGGCCATGAACAAGGAACACTAAGTCCTTGTCTTCCTGGAGCTTATGTTCTAGGCAGGGAGACAGACAATAAGCAATTAATATGCGTAATAATTTCAGATAGTGATGAATGCTATGCAGATAGTAAAAGGATAAAGAGTGAAACATGCATGTGTGTGTGCACATGTGAGCTTTAGGTAAGATAATCAGCTAAGGTCTCCTTGAGGAGGTGACATCTGAGCAAAGACCTGAATCAAAGGAGTTTATCTCAGGAAAATGTAGAGCAAAAATGATGCAGGCAGAGGACACTGCAAATGTAAAGGCCCAGAGGCAGATAAGAACTTAACATATTCAAAGAATTACAAGAAAGCCAGTGGCCTGGTAGGGGGGGAGAGTGATAAGAAATGAGGGGGTAATGGTAATAGTAATAATAACAATAACAACGATAATAACTTTACGGAACATTGCTCAGGGTTAGATGATTCATACTCATCTTCACAACTCCTCTCTGAGGACAGGGATATCAGGGTTCCTTTTTTTGTTTGTTTTTGCGGTACGCGGGCCTCTCACTGTTGTGGCCTCTCCCATTGTGGAGCACAGGCTCCAGACGCGCAGGCTCAGCGGCCATGGCTCACGGGCCCAGATCCCATGTGGGATCTTCCCGGACCGGGGCACGAACCCATGTCCCCTGCATCGGCAGGCAGACTCTCAACCCCTGCACCACCAGGGAAGCCCTAGAGTTCCCATTTTTAAATTGGGAAATTAAGGTTCATCAAAGCAAAGAAACTTGCCCAAGGTCACACGGCCCACATAGGACTGCAGAGCCAGGATTTGAGCCCAGAAGATGGCTCCAGAACCCATTCACAATCACTGCCCTAGTCTACCTCCATTGGGAAGGCACTCAACTGTGTATCCAGCCCTGTGTGTAGCAGAGGGGTGTGCAAGTGTGTGTGTGTGTGTGTGCATGCACGTGGGATCAGAGGAGGTGGAGGACAGTGAGAATTACAGATGTGTCTGAGCTCTGAGTTGTGGAGGCGAGACTAACATGCCAGCCAGCATAGTGACTAATTCAAGACAAAATACTATTAGGTGACAAGTTTCCCCTAGTACTTTAGGAACTCTCTAGAGAAGGGGGAATTGATGAAGGGAGCAGAGGGAAGCAGTACAGTTTACTGATAAAAAGAAAGGACTCCAGACTCGATGGATAGGGCTCAAATCTCAACTGCTCCACCTGTCAGCTTAACCTCTCTGCACCAGTTTCCTCACCTGTAAATTGGGAATAATAACAATATTGTGAGGATTAAGTGAATTAATCTACATGAAGTACTTAACATAGTGCTGAACAGAGAGTATTTGCCATTAAGATTTTTTTTTTTTTTTTTGCTATTTGGTTCTAGATTTTTAAAAATCACTTCACCAATAAAACATACATTTTCATTAATAACCTCTTTACTTATAATTTATTAATTTATTTCTACTACCGCTCAGTGCTGCAGTTTCAATACGGATGATCCATCCCCCTTCCCCACCACCCGACACCTTGGTGTTTCAATTCCTTGAACTTCTTTCCTCCAACAACCTTCTCCTTCACCCTCTGTCAGTCACTCTCATAGCCACATCCTGTAACCGCACTCCATCCCTAATCTTGATTTCTGTGTCTACTCTCTAACCACTATCGTCTTTCTCTAAAGTTCCCCAATGCCAACAACACTTTGTCCCCACTGGGACCTCCAGTTTGTTGATCCTACCATGTCACTACCCATGGCCAACAATTATAGTACTATAGTATGTCATGTAGTATATAAATACCATATATAGAGTATAGACACACATATATGCTATATATTACATACTATTACATGTACTACCACCCTTATAGTGTATAGTATATACTATATACAGTATATATTTATAGTATAGTACATATATATAGCATATATACTATAGTATAGTATATACTGTATACAGTATATACTTATAGTATAGTATATATACTATATATATAGCATATATAGTATAGTATATACTGTATACAGTATAGTATCAACTCCCTTGCCCCCTTTAGCTCTGTCATCCTTTCTGGGCAAAATGAAACCCTGGTTAAATCCAGCACCACTGACTCCATGTCCAAACCCACGCAGCTAAATGTGGCTGGAGAGAATTCACACAGACTTCTTGCTGGTTTCACTTTAAATTCATGACCACAAACTTCACATTGATATGTCTCTAGTGAAATGTAGATGAACTTTGGCTTCGATTTAAAGCCAGTCCCTCCTCCTGTACACAAAATCTCATCCCCTGTATTGAAGGGCATCATTTCAGCAGTTCTCTCCTTTCTCTCCTGGATTTTTCCCTCTACAAGATCATTTACAACAGCATACAAACCTGTTTTCTTTCTCTCTTCTTAATAAACCTTTGTCTAGCCCCACTGTATTAGGTATCTATTGCTACTTACCAAATTACACCCCAAAATTCACAGCCTAAGACAATAAACACTTATTATTTCACAGTTATTTTGGGTCAGGAATCCAGGCATGGCTTAGTTGGATGTCTCTGGCTCAAGGTCTCCCTCAAGGCTGCAGTCAAGATGTCCACGGGGCTACAGTCATCTCAAGGCTCGAGAGGGGATGATCCGCTTCCAAGCACACACACTTGGCGGTTGGCAGGCCTCGGGTGCTTCTTGGCTGTTGGCTGGTCCCATTAGTTTCTTGCCATGTGGGCCTCTCCATAGGGCAGCTCACAATACGGCAGTTTGCTTCCGTCAGAGTCAGCAGACCAAGAGTGTGCCCAAGACAAGCCTTTTATAACCAACTTTGGAGGTGACAGCCTGTTATTTCTGCCTTATTCTATTTGTTAGAAGCAAGTCAGTAAGTCAGCCTGGGAAAAATTGTGCACCGGGAATGTAAAATGGTGCAGCCATTGTGGAAAACAGAATGGTGGTTCCTCACAAAATTAAAAAATAGAATGACCATATGATCCAGCAATTCCACTTCTGGTTATATACACAAAAGAATTGAAAGCAGGGACTCAAATACTATCTATAAACCCATGTTCAAACAGCATTATTCACAATAGCTAAAAGGTACAAACAACACAAATGCCCATTAATAAATGAACAGATAAACAAAATGTGGTATGTGCATACAACCGAAAATTTTTCAGCTTTAAGAAGGAATGAAATTCTAATATATGTTACAACATGGATGAACCTTGAAGATGTTATGCCAAGTGAAATGAGGAATCTGGAATAGTCAAATTCATAAAGACAGAAAGAAAGTAGAACAGTGGTTACCAGGGGCTGGGGGAGAGGTGGGGAGTGGTGAGTTAGTGTTTAATGGGTACAGAGTTTCAGTTTGGGATGATGAGAAAGTTCTAGAGATGGATAGTGTTGATGGTTGCACCACAATGTGAATATACGTAATGCCACTCAACTGTACACTTAAAATGGTTAAAATGGTAAATTTTATGGTAAGTATATTTTACCACATTTTTTTAATTGATAGGGGAAAAAAGTCAGCCCACACTCAAGGGAGGGAATGAATATGTGAACACAAGGTCATGAACACCAGAGAGCAGCTCTAGTTGGTGGGTGGTAAATGTTGGGGTTTACGTTGGTGGTAAATGTGTACCCCCATCTGTTTCATCTGGTTTGGATGCCCCCAACTAGAAGAAAGTTGATTCTTGGTGGGAGAGAGAAAAATCTTATTTATTTTTTATGTAAATATAAAGCACAGACACATACATAGTACCTAACCAGATGGACAGTATATCTGTATTATTGACATTTCATGGGAAAGCTATTAGAAAAGAATGTTTTCAAATGCTCCTTTGGGGAGGGCCATAATAACGCTGGGTTAAGGCAGAAAGCTGGCCTCTTCGGCCACAGTTTTGTGAGGTGGGGTTGTGGGAACCCAAAATCAATGATGAGAATCCCATATATTGATCTTGCTCCATAGAATTTACCAAGGGCTCTTGAGTATGGCGGGTGTTCTTAACTCTAGATCTGTGGACTTTTAAGTGACAGTGGATGGGCTTTAGGGGGATAAATCTGTGACTTTCCTGAACTGTAGGCACAGTGTAGTTACCCCTGTATGAGGAGCGGTGAAGCATCGTCGTTAAATCACTGAGTTTAAGTCAGATGACCTGGGTTCAAATTCTGGCCTTGCTGCTTACTGTGTGACTTGGACATGTTACTTAAACTCTCTGAGTTAGTAACAAATCATAGGTTTGCTGTGATGATTAAATAAATGAAGCTGCTAGAACATAGTTAAGTATTTAGCGAATGTTAGCTATTATGTCTACACATGCTAATATTTCTGGGAGGAGAGTATACAGATTTCAGAAACTCTGAAAGGGATCCATGACTTCCAAAAGGTTAAGAATCTTGGAAATGCAAGAGTTATTCTCATCAGAAACCCACAAGGTAATATACAATTCTCACCCTGCTTGTCCATAACCAAAGAACCACCATGTTCTGTCCATTCAACTACTATATCATCCACTACCTTAGCTCAGTCACTCACCATCTCACTCCTGGACAATTTCAACAGCCACTTCCCCCAATCCCTCACTCCTACCACCACTTCATCCCTTCATCTCCCATCTTGCCCTCTTTCAATCATCTGGAATTGTTATTAGTTTATTGGTTGGGTTTTTAAAATCTTTCAACTCCTAGCCAATCTCTCCCCTCCTGAAAATTCTTTGGTGGTTCACCATGACTTTTAGAATAAAGGCCCAACTCCTTTGCATGACATAGTCATGACCTGGCCCCATCCACCCCTCCCGGCTCGTGGTGGCCACTCCCGGCTTCCTACACTATGCTGGAGCTGTCCTGAGCCTACTCCTCTCCACCCTTCATGCCTTTGCAGATGCTCTTCTCTGTCTAGAATGCCCTTATCTCTCTAGAAGCAGGTCTCAAGCTCAAAGCATTGCCTGATATAGTCCGCCAGACAGACTTTTGTGCTTTCTCTATACTCCTGTTGAATTTTTTTTTTTTTTTTTTTTTTTTGCGGTACGCGGGCCTCTCACTGTTGTGGCCTCTCCCGTTGTGGAGAACAGGCTCCAGATGCGCAGGCTCAGCGGTCATGGCCCACGGGCCCAGCTGCTCCGCGGCATGTGGGATCTTCCCGGACCAGGGCACAAACCCGTGTCCCCTGCATCGGCAGGCGGACTCTCAACCACTGCGCCACCAGGGAAGCCCTCCCATTGAATTTTAAAACAATTTTTCCACTGTTTTTTGGTCTTTTTATTTATTTTTTTGTCTCCCAAAAAGACAGGGATCAAATAGTTTCATCTTTCAGCATCAGTGCCAAGCTCAGTGTCTAGCACTTAATATATGCTCAATAAATACGTGAATAAATGAATAAAGTTTAATAACTTGCCCAGGCTCATATGTTAGTAAGTGGAACAGGTGAATCTAGAATTCAGTAAATTCAGACTCTTTTGGATCATAAGGGACAGCAAAACCCCAAGTCAGTGTAGCTTAATTGAAAAGAGCAATAGGCCCCAAATAGTGGGTTTCAGTCCAGGTGCAGCTGGGCCCTGGGGGTCCAATGACAGCATCAGCATTCTGTGCCTCCCTCTCCACACCTCAGCTCTGTTTTCTTCTCAGCTCTTCAGTCTTCCATAGGTTCTGTCCACTGCTGATGGCCTCTATCAGCAACAGGCGTAGTTCATCCTTAGAGCTCCATGACTCTAGAAGAAACAAAGAAACTCTCCCTGCTGGCCACCACAGATTGAATTACAGATCTTCCTTGACTTACAGTGGGGTTACATCCTGATAAACCCATCGTAAGTTGAAAACATTGTAAGTCAAAAATGCATTTAATACACCTCACCTACCGAACATCGTGGCTTGGCCTAGCCCACCTTAAACCTTAAACGTACCAGAACACTTACATTAGCCTACAGTTGGGCAAAATCATCTGACACAAAGCCTATTCTATAATAAAATGTTGACTATCTCATGTAATCTATTGAATACGGTACTGAATGTGAAAAACAGAATGGTTGTCTGGATACAGAACGGTTGTATGTGTGTCTGGTTGTTTACCATCATGATTGCATGCTGACTCGGAGCTGCATGAGAGCATTGGACCGCATATCCCTAGCCCAGGAAAAGATCAAATTCAAAATGTAAAGTACAGTTTCTACTGAATGTGTGTCGCTTTAGCACCATCATAAAATTGAAAAGTCGTAAGTCCAATCACCATAAGTCAGGGATTGTATGCACTTGGAGGGGCTCTCCTTGGGTCTTGTGTCCCCCCCACCCCACCCCATTACAATGAATCACTGTAAGAAGGAGCTGGGGTTGGCCAAGCCTGAATCACAAGTCCATCCTTGTGGCCTCTGTCTGATGACGTGTTCTGTGTAGAGGATATGGGTGGTTATCTAGGGGCAATATTGAGCCTCATCTTGATCCCCGCTGCCCTGCGGGGATCTCTTGGCACCCTTGGACAGCCCACGTCTCCTACCCTTTCCTCTAACCCCTGCTGCCTGACAGGGTGCCTTGGGAGTCTCTCACTTCCTCTTTTACACTCTCAGATGGCTGCAGGAAAGTGGGCTGGGGTAGAGGATGCCCCGTTCTCTTCCTGTGCTCATTATCCATGGCTCCTTCTCTCTCAGCCATCACGGGCTACTCCAACAAGCCTCTTGCCTTCAGAGATCTCCAGGCAAGAAGCTCCTGGGTGCATGCCAGACCCCCCACCACCACCACCGAGAGCTTCCACTAAATACACACTCTGCCTTATGCAGACCATAAAAGGGCACCCCATCTGAGTGGACAAATTACCAAAAAGTTTCCCTTTCCAATTGCTCCTCAGCCCCTATTCACTCCTTCAGCCAGGCATCCTAATGCAGGGCAAAAATTCACAATCCTATACTGCAGCCTTCGCAAATTCTGGGGGACACACACCAAGTTCTCCCAAGAATCCCCTCACCCCTGATGGCAGCCCACAGTTTGCCTACTGACTGCAGTTCCTCAAGCATCCAGAGAGGGAGCCAGTCTCTACTTCTTGCATGCACCCCCCTGCTCAGTGATTTTCTTGATGTTTCACCTTCTCTCAATTTACTAGGACAGTGGTTCTTATAGTGTGGTCCGTGGACCCCTGGCGGTCTTCAAGACCCTTTCATGGGGTCCACAAGGTCAAAATTATTTTAATAATAAAATATTATTGCCCTTTCACTGGGTTGACATTTGCACTAATAGTACAAAAATAATTGGTGTGTAAAACTGCTGGTCCCTTAGCATGAAGTAAGGCAGTGGCACCTGAATGTTCTAGTTGTCATTGGATTCTTCACCACCACGCATGGAGCAGTAGAAAAAATTCCAGTGTCACTTAAGAATGTCTTGATGAAGCAGTAAAAATGATTAAATTTAATCTCAGCCCTTGAGTATGTCTTTATAATAATATTTTGTGTGGCAGAATGGGAAGTACATGAAAAGCATTTCTGCTACATGCTGAAGTATGATGGTTGTCTTAAGAAATGAACACTTTTGCAACTGGGTTGTGGCCTGAACTAGCCTCTTCTTTCACGGAACACCATTTTTCACTTGAAAGAAATACTGACACATAAACTATTGTTATTCCGAATTGGGTAGTTGGCAGTAATTTTCCTGAAAATGTACAAAGAGACCTTGTCAGTTCCAGAAAAAATATCTGACAGTATTTGTCACCAGTGGTAAAAGTTGAGTTTTCAAACAGTAATTGGAATTTTGCAAAAACTCGCATCTGAAACCATGAACTTGATAGCTTCCTTTACTTAAAAGACTTCTCTGATGTCAATGCTAGTGATGATAATGAATGTGATATTTTAAATAGTGGATGTAATGTTTTTATTTGAAAGATCTACATAACTCAGTGAACTAATATTTTCAAATGACCAATCAATGAATGATGTTCCAAAAAATTGGCAAAAGCTCCATTCCTGGTAGAAGATAGACCAGTGGATTAAAACAATTTTTTAAATTGAGATATAATGACATGTAACATTATATTAGCTTCAGATGTATAATACAATGATTTGATATATTTATTGCAAAATGGTCATCACAATATGCCTAGTTAACATCCATTACCACACGTAGTTTCAAAATTCTTTTGAATTTTGAAGATTACTCTGTTAGTGACTTTCAAATATATATTTGCTAAATGACTACCATGATAAGTTTAGTTAACATCCATGCCACACATAGTTACAACTTTTTTCTTGTGACGAGAACTTTTAAGATCTTTTCTCTTAGCAACTTTCAGATATACAATACAGTATTGTTAACTATAGTCACTATGCTGTACATTTACATCCCCAGGACTTATTTGTCTTAAAACTGGAAATTTGTATCTTTTGGCAAACTTACCCATTTCACTCAGTGGATTTTAATATAACAAAGTACAAAAAGGATTGAAACAGTTTCAGATTCCACTTAAGAAATTACCACTTGTTGAGTTTTGGTGTAATATCAAAGGAGAATATCCACAGTTATATAAAAGGCTATGAAATATTACTCTTTTCCAGCTACATATCTGTATGAGGCCAGATTTTCTTCATATTCTTTAATCAAAGAAATATATTGCAACAGATCAAATGCAGAAGCAGACATGAGAACCCAGTTGTTTGCTATTAAACTAGACATTAAAGAGATTTTCAAAAATGTAAAACAATGGTACCTTTCTCATTAATTTTTTCTTTTTTTATTGAAATATAGTTGATTTACAATATCATGTTCATTTCAGGTATATAGCACCATGATATATATATATATATTTTTTTATATTATATATATTTAATATATATAATATATTTATATTTATATATATATATATTCTTTTTCAGATTTTCTTCCCTTATAGGTTATTACAAAATATTGAGTATAATTCCCTGTGCTATACAGTAGGTCCTTGTTGGTTATCTATTTTATATATAGTAGTGTGTATCTGTTAATCCCAAATTCCTTATTTATCCCTCCCCCCTGCTCTCCCCTTTGGTAAACCTAAGTTTGTTTTATATGTCTGTGAGTCTCTTTCTGTTTTGTAAATAAGTTCATTTGTGTCTTTTTTTCTCTTTTTTTAGATTCCACATATAAGCAATATCATTATATTTGTCTTGCTCTGTCTGGTTTATTTCACTTAGTATGATAATCTCTAGGTCCAGCCTGTTGCTGCAAATGGCATTATTTCATTCCTTTTTATGGCTGAATAATATTCCATTGTATGTGTATATATATATATATATATATATATACCACATCTTCTTTAGCCATTCCTCTGTTGATGGACATTTAGATTGCTTCCATGTCTTGGCTATTGTAAATAGTGCTGCAATGAACACTGGGGTGCACATATCTTTTTGAATTATGGTTTTCTCTGGATTTATGCCCAAGAGTGGGATTGCAGTCATTAATTTTTTATTTTTGGAAAATAAAATTATTTTTCACTAAAATGTTATTTATGTTAACATGTAATATATTTATTATTTTTTAATGAATTAATAAGTGTATAATTTTAAATTTTCTAGTTTTAATTTCTAATACTGTGAATATTCATAGATAGAATTCATGTAAACAAAAGCTCCTTAGGGTCATCAATCATTTTTAAGAGTATAAAGGAGTCTTAAGTCTAAAAAATTTGTTAACTGCTGTGCTAGGAAATGAGGAAGCACCCCTCCCATCCACTGTAGAAGAAAAATTCTCTGATCCCAAATCAGTAGGACCCACTAGGCCTGTGACTAACTACCCAAACCTCCCACAACTCCTCCCCTCCAGTATAGAACCAGTCCTTCTGTGGCTCTTATGAAGTCCTGGGTGGTTAACTGGCCCAGTTATTTGTGGCTCTATTTAGAAGGTTGGGTATGTGGAACCTTCATTCCATCTTAGTTATCAATGCCAGGAACTAAGAAGCTTCCTGCTTAATATCTTATTAAATAATCTTTAATAGTTGGACAGTATTTATTTTTGTTCCTTTGTGGGAGAATAGTTATTCTGTTGTAGTGTAGACTCACTCTCATTTAAAAATATTCATGGGCTTCCCTGGTGGTGCAGTGGTTGAGAGTCCGCCTGCCGATGCAGGGGACACGGGTTCGTGCCCCGGTCCGGGAAGATCCCACGTGCTGCGGAGCGGCTGGGCCCGTGAGCCATGGCCGCTGAGCCTGTGTGTCCGGAGCCTGTGCTCTGCAATGGGAGAGACCACAACAGTGAGAGGCCCGCGTAGCGCAAAAAAAAAAAAAAAAAAAAAAAAAATTCATATTATTTGGTATGACAAGGAAGAGAAGTCAGAAGATAGGGTAGTGTTTTGAAAAGAGCATGGGCTTTAATTTAGAATCCCAGCTTCGCCATTTACAGAGTAACTGACCTTTCTAACTTTGTTTTCTTATCTGTAAAGTTGGGATAAAAATACACCTGCCTTTCAGGTTGCTTAGGGATAATGCATATAAATTGTCTGACACATAATGGCCAATCAAATGAACTATCATCATCATCATCATTATCCTAGTACAGGAGTTGGGAAAGGGTTTCTGTTGGAATCCTCTGAGACAAGTATGATAAATCCTTTTTGGTGCCCTTGCTAATTTCCTAGTGGCCTCTTATTTACTTTCTCACCAGAAACTCAGAGTTTCTCTCTGAATACTGGGGAACAGCAGATCGATTGGACAAGATGAATATCTGCCACCTTCTTCCACATTCTGTCTTGACAAAGAGGGATTGTTTCACCCTGACCGAAGGGTCATTCTCCCTAAGAGCCTTCTTACCTCTAATGCCCCTCAAGGCAAACACCTTTCTCTGGGCTTCTCCTAAATTCTAGGCCTCAGTGTAGGCTAGAATGAACCAAAAAACCACCACTGAATGCCATGTTTGGCTGACAGTGGAAAAAATAAACAGCTGGGTGGATTTTATGGGGCAAGATTTGCTAAATAAAGAGCTTTGTGAAGCTGCAGAGAATGTTCCCTTGAGTTTTTTTTTTTTTTTTCCTTAGATAAGGGCTCCAGGAGGGGATTTTTTAATGGAATGATGCATGGGAATGGTATGCTTCCTCATGCTGCTAAAATGGGAGCCCTGGGTTCCTTTGGGGGCTAAGGGAGGCCGATTAACGGGTTGGGGTGTGTGGGTCCTGCCTCCCAGCAGCTGGCTCAATTACCTCTCCTGCTCGAGTTGGGCTGTCGGCCTCGGCACACAAGTCTGATGGAATTCTGACCTTGCTGGAGGACTTTGCTCCTTCACTGAGGCTGCCTACTTCTAGCTTGAATATGTCCTTTACTTCTCATAGATAGGTTTGCTGGAAACATGGGTGTGAGGGAATTGTCCAGTGAGTTTCTTTTTAAAAACAAGGAGAGTAAATGAGATCATGAGGATGTTAACAAATGAGAAGCTCTGGGAAGAAAAATTATATCTCTTTGGGGGAAAGGATCTTAGTACACTTTATTCTAATGAAGCATTTTGGTGGGAGAAGTGGCTTGTCCTAAGAGGTTGGTCAGAAATCATTTGATTGCAAGTGCCAGAAACCCACTCAGATTAACTCAAGTAAAACGTGGCTCTCATGTAAGATATTAGGTACACCTCATGGGTTCCAAATACAGAAAGAAGAACTGAGAATTAAGAGGTTTATAGTTCTATGGCTAAGTGTAGGTTTCTAACTCAAGTTGCCTGGTTTCAAATTCTGGATCTATCACTTACTCTGTATGGCTTTGAACAAGGTACTTTTCTCTCTATGCATCAGTTCTCTTCTCTGTAAAGTGAGGGAAAATAAGAATTTAAGAAATAAGAATTATATTTTAGAATTGTGTTGAGGTTTAAATGAGTAGCTACCCATGAAGTACATGGAGCAGTGCCTGGCACATGTTAAGCTCTTAATAAATGTCAGGTATAGAGGATTTCCATAATAGCTATCTTGTTTCACCAAATACAATGAGAAAAGCTGAATGAAAATGTCAAAAATCATTCCAAAGATACTGGAAAACTATCAAGGCTGAGAGGCCTTTAAGAGCCTAAGATCTCAGAGAGAAGGAAACAGAGAACAATGAGCCTGAAATTCTGTGCTGCTTTTCCTCCAGGGCGTTTGCTAGCTGACAAGCATTACCTAAGATACTGAGAGGCTGCAGAGAAAAGACTGACAGGTGAAAAGCTGAGCATCACTTCTGGCAGTTTTATGGGGGTGGAGGAGACACCAGTGAAATTTAGGGCCTACCAAAGGGGGGGAACCATGGTGTTTACCCTACTCTTTCAGTTAGAACTCCCAAGGGTTATAATCCAGAAATATGGATGAACTATAAATACATCAACCCTCATAAAGACTGAAGCCTGGTTCTGAATCTGTTCACTGATTTAATTAAAGTGGGCCCATCTTGCCAGAAGCAAAAATAATCCTCTCCAGAGGAAGATAACACCATCCAGAGCCTTATATATCTCATATCCAATCCAAAATTACCAGACTCACCTGGAGGCAAGACAAAATGTCCAAAAACTATGAGGGAAAGAAACTAAGACAATATAAAGAAACCAACAGGAAATAAAAAATATTGGAGTTAACACAGACACTAAAACATCTGTCATTAATGTAGTCAAGAAGTTAGATGATGAAGTGGTAATTTTCAGCATCGATTAAGAAACTATTAAAAATGGCCAAATTAAAATACTAGAACTGAAAAATACAGTAGCCAAAATTTAAAAAAAAAAACAAAACTCAATATATGGAGTTACTAGCAGGTTAGAAAGAGCTGAGGAAAGGTTAGTGAACTGAAGAATTTGACAGAAGAAAACATCTGGACTGAAGCATGGAGAGATGAAAGAATGAAAAATACAGAAATGAACCTAAGAAACATGGGACAGAGTGAAAAGTTGAACAAATAAGTGGTTAGAGTCACAGAAGAACAAGAGGGGTAGAATGGGGGAAAGCAATGTATGAAAAAGGGATAGTGGATGATATTTTTCCAAAACTGATCAAACACATTGCACCACAGATTCAAGAACTTTTATGAACTCCAAGGAGGATAAGTAGAAAGGAAACCACACATAGGCACATCATAGTAAAACTACTCAGAATCAAGGATAAACATCTTAAAAGCAACCAGAGGAAAAAGGCATACTACCTTTAAACAAGCAACAATAATTTGATAGATGACTTCTCACAAGAGCAATGGAAGCTCCACAGTGGAAGAAGACAAGTGAATGACATCTTCAAAGTGATGAAAGATAATAGTTGGCATCTAGACTTCTGAGCCCACTGATAATAACTTTAAAAATAAAAGTGAAATTAAGGCATTTATAGACAAAGAAAAATGAGAGAATTCGTCACCAGCAGACCCTCACTAAAGAAATACTAAAGGGTGTTCTTTAGGCAGAAAGTAAATGATATCACAGGGAAATATGGGAGAACAGGAAAGAATGAAGATGAATGGAAAGCAAAATATGAATATATATCTAAATGAATGTTGAACATTTAAAACAATATCTTATATGTTTGAAAATAATTATAGAATTAAAGTATATGACAATAATAGCATTAAAGGTGGGAGGGTGGTGAATGGAATTAAAGTGTTAAGTTCCTTGAATTTTCAGGAAGGAGTAAAATTACTAATTTATACTGGACTTTGGGAAGTCTTTCTGTATAATTGTCTTCAGGACAAGCAGTGACAGAATAAAGAATAAATGTGTAAAACTATGCTAATGGATAGGTGGAATAATTAAAAATGCATAATTTATCCAGAAGGGAAAAAACTGAAAACGGAACACAAAACAGGTGAAACAGTGAAAACAAACTCATAGTCAAATTTAAAAATTAATCCAAATGTGTAGGTAATTCCATGAAATACAAAAGACGTACTACTCTGATTAAAAGCCAAAGGTTGGGCTTCCCTGGTGGCGCAGTTGGTTGAGAGTCCGCCTGCCGATGTAGGGGACGTGGGTTCGTGCCCCGGTCCGGGAGGGTCCCACATGCCGCGGAGTGGCTGTGCCGGTGAGCCATGGCCGCTGAGCCTGCGCGTCTGGAGCCTGTTGCTCCGCAGCGGGAGAGGCCACAACAGTGAGAGGCCTGTGTACCGCAAAAAAAAAAAAAAAAAAAAAAAAGCCAAAGGTTGTCAGACTAAAAAAGAAAATAAAGCCATATTCTTCTTATAACACACACTTTAAACACTAAGATGCAGAGAACTGAAAGCAAAATGTCAGGAATAAAAGGTATACCATGTAATGCCAACCAAAAGAGAGCTGACATAGTTATACTAGTAGCAGACTAAGTAAGTAGACTTTAGGCAAGAAGAATTACTAGAGATAAGAGGAGCACTTCAAAATGATAAAACAGTCCATCCACAGGAAAATGTAAATATTCTGTTTGTATGAACCCATTAACAACACCTCAAAAAATATGAAGCAATAATGACAGAACTAAAAGAAGTAGACAAATCTATAAGCATACTTGGAGATTTCAGCATTCATTTCTCAGTAACTGACAGAACAAGCAGACAAAAAGTTGACATGGGGCTTACCTGGTGACGCAGTGGTTGAGAGTCCGCCTGCCGATGCAGAGGACACGGGTTCGTGCCCCGGTCCAGGAAGATCCCACATGCCGCGGAGCAGCTGCGCCCGTGAGCCATGGCCGCTGAGCCTGCGCGTCCGGAGCCTGTGCTCCGCAACGGGAGAGGCCACAACAGTGAGAAGCCCGCGTACCGAAAAAAAAAAAAAAAAGTTGACATGATTATAAAGCTTGGCTTAGTTGAAATATCTAGAACTCTACATCTAAAAACTGCAGAATACAAACTCTTTCCAAGTACACATGGACATTTACCAAAATTGGCCATGTGCTGAGCCTTAAAGCAATTCTCAACAAGTTTTAAAGGATTGAAATTAAAAATATATATATATTGTCTAGCCACAATGGAATTGAGCTCAAAATAAATAACAATGGGCAACTAGAATATCACCAAATATTTGGAAATGAAGCAAACACTTCTAAGTCGTCCATAAATCAAAGATAAAAATCACACTGGAAATCAGAAAATATTTAGAATTGGATGGTTATGAAAATATGACATATCAAAACTTGTGGGCTACAACTAAAGAAGTGCTTAACAGGAAATATGTAACCTTAAGTGCATATATTGGAAAAGATGAAAGGTTGAAATTCAATTATGTATGTATCCATTTTGAGAAATTTAAAAATATCCAGCAAGTTAAACCCATAGAAGGTAGAAGGAAAGAAGTAATAAGTATAAGAACATAAATTAATAAAACTGAAAATAAATGTACAGGGACTTCCCTGGCGGTCCAGTGGTTAAGACTTCGCCTTCCAATGCAGGGGGTGTGGGTTCGATCCCTGGTCGGGGAGCTAGGATCCCACATGCCTCATGGCCAAGAAACCAAAACTTAGAACAGAAGCAATATTGTAACAAATTCAGTAAAGACTTTAACAAATGGTCGACATCAAAAAAAATCGTTAAAAAAAGGAAAGAAATGTACAATAAAGGAAATCAAGAAAACCAAAAGTTATTTGAGAAGACTCATGAAATCAATAAATCATGTGAAGAAAGAAGAAGAAAAGAAAAAGAAAAGAAGAAAATAGGTACAGATTTCAGGGATAGAAAAGGAGATGTTACTACAGATTCTGTGAGTATTAAGAACATACTAAACAACTCAAGACTATTTGAAAACTTGGAGTTTTAAAGGAAATGAACAAATCCCTAGGAAAACAAAGCTTAATAAAATTGACATATGAGGAAATGAAAGATATGAACAGTATTATACCTATAAAAGAAATATAAATAATGATTTATAATTTTCCTACACTTTAACCTTCAGGCCCAGACAGTTTAATGTTGAGAGTGGTGGAAGAAATTTTCACATATTGAGGTATAGGGAAGTCATTCTTGCTTATACCTGATTTGGCTTGAACTTTATGCATTGTGCATCTGCTTTAACCATTAAAGAAAAGAATGAATTTAAAAATCAAAATGGAGTAATTGTGGTTCAGGCATTCAAAATGGAACCAGGTGGCCATTGTAGATGTGGTTTCAGACACGTTCCTGAATCACTGAGAACTTGAGTTTTCTGAACTGTATCAAATTCAAGGATACCACCAGCCGTTTTCTAAACAATGTCTGCTAGCAGCTACCAGCTGCACCTTTATGGTCTTAAGGTCTCCCCTTGTAACTATGCAACCATTTAGGACCCCAACCAATCCTTGCTTAACAAGCACGCTTACTTCTTGCCAGCTCCAGTCCTAATTCTTGACAAACAACTTATGTAGCTTTGAGATTTCTGCATATATAAGCCTCCCCCATTTTGTAGTCTGGTGGAACACAATTCAGGTGCTTCTTCAATCTGTGTCTCCAGGACTATAGTCCTCAGTTTGACTTGAATAAAACTCTCTTCTATTCTTATTATAGATTGTTGACTATTTGCATCAACAAGAGAATAGGCAAAGCAGGAACACCTCTCAGCTTCTTTGTTACAAAAAAGAAAAATCACCAATGAATTTATCTAATAATTGTAGATCTAAAAAAATCCTAAGCTGGAACATCCCCAGTGGCGCCGTGGATAAGAATCCACCTGCCAATGCAGGGGACACGGGTTCAATCCCTGGTCCAGGAAGATCCCACATGCCGTGGAGTGACTAAGCCCATGCACCACAACTACTGAGCCTGTGCTCTAGAGCCCACGTGCCGCAACTACTGAGTCCACGTGCCGCAACTACTGAAGCCGGCATGCCTAGAGCCCATGCTCCACAACAAAAGAAGCCACCACAAGGAGAAGCCCGTGCACCGCAAGGAAGAGTAGCCCCCGCTCGCCGCAACTAGAGAAAGCCTGAGCACAGCAACGAAAACCCAACACAGCCAAAATTAAAAATAAAATTAAATCTTTAAAAAAAATCCTAAGCTAAATATTAGCAAATCAAATTTAGCAACATATTAAAAGGATAATACATTACATCTAAGTTAGATTTACTCCAGGAATGCACAGTGGATTTAACAGTAGAGAGTAATCAATATAATTCATTATATTCACGGAATAAAGAGGAAAAATCATAAGCATGAAATAGTTACAGAGGAAATTTGCTAAAACATCCAGGAGCACATCAGTCTTTTGTAAGGCCCAAAGCTGGTACAATTTCTAATATTAATAAAAGTGATATAAAATTACCAGCAAAAACCAAAAGACATGGAAGTGAAGGTTTATCTAGCATGAGAAAAGAAATCCCAACAAGTTACAAACAGTAAAAAGCTGACCAATCCCACAGGCATCACAGAGCCCGGAAAAATTTCAAATTACTTTGATTATCTGTCTGACATAACTCTACAATATTTTTCCTTACATTTTTTGGCTGAATAAATCTTTGGTCACTCCTTTTTATGATAATTATTTGTGCAATACTTTCTATAGAGAAAATAAAAAGATAACTTGGTCTTTTTTCTAGCATGATTTATTTTAAAAATTTTATTACTTATTTAGAAAAAATGTATTTTATCTTTAAAGCTTGTTATCAGCAATGAAATGTAAATACCTAGGATTGTTGTCAATGTGGGGAAAATCTATCAAATTTCTTTCATATAAAATTTCTGACATTACAGGGCATATGAATTTTTCTTCTGTAGTGGCTCTTCTAAAGAACTCTTTGACTTGATGACATTCATTAATCAATAGGCATATTCTCAGAAGTCATTCCTACAGTAGGACAGCAGCAATGACTCAACTATTCACAGATCTGACTGAAAACTACATAAATATCCCATTAAACACTAAGTATATTCCAAACTCAATTGCTACCTTCCCTACATCCCCACAAATGCTCATGGCCACTTCAATGCTACCTGCCATAAAGGGAAGTATAATGAGAGCAGGCTGGAATGGAAAAACACGCTGATCTTAACTGACTGTAGTGAGTATATCTTTTTCACATTTAACATAGTACATCTTCATGTAAACACATTGCTAGGGCCTTTCTCAGAGCCCTAAGGAAAAGATTAATGAATTGGTCTATATGAAAAAAATGAATTCTTGTTCATCTAAAGACACCATTAAGAGAGTGAAATGCGAGCCAAAGAGCAGGAGAAGATATATATATTAGATGTAATCAGCAATGGACTTGTATCTGCAATACATAAAGAACTGCAAACCAAAAGGAAAAAAACAGAGAACCCAATTTTTAAAACTGATGGCTTACAAAAGGGGAGGATATTCAAATGTCTAACAAGTATATGAAAGCATTATTATAACAATTTATTAATAATCATTAACATTATCCACAAAGGAAATGTCAATCAAAACCACAAAGAGACACCCATAAACACCCACCAAAATGCCTAAAATGAAAAAAGAAACGCACCCGACTATATCAAGTAGTTGTTGAGGATATGGAGTAACTGGAACTCTCATACATTGCTGATAGGGATGGAAATTGGTACAACCTCTTGGGGAGACTTCCTGCAGTGTCTGCTAAAGCTGAATGTATCCATAAACTAAGACATCCATAAACAACCCCACCCCTAGGAGCATATACTCAACGGAACGGAAATGAGTTTATATGGACACCAAAGGACACAAAGAAGAATAGTCACAGCAGCATTACTCTTCGTAGCTCTAAGTAAAAACAATCCAAATGTCTACCAGTGATAGAATGAGTAAATGAGAGGTGGTATTTTCATTCACTGGGATACTAGAGAGAAATGAAATTGAGTGAACTAGTTCTACGTGAAGTAACACGGGTGAACATCATAAAGATAATATTGAGGAGAAAAAGCCAGATGTAAAAGAATACATATGATATGATGCCATTTATATGAAGTTCAGAAATGGGCAAAATAAAGAGAGAATGTTGGCTACCTTTGGAAAGGATGGAGGGGGTAGTCATTGGAAGGGGGCATGGATGCTGGGTAATGTTCTATGTATTTAGTTGCTTATTACATGGATGTTACACCATGATGATTGTGCACTTTTATGTATGTATCTTACACTTCAATAAGAGTTTTATGTATGTATGTTATGTTACAATAAGAATTTTATTTTTAAAAGGTTAGCTATTATCATCATCATTATTATTATAAGGGACTGGTGAGGAAAGCAGCTTAGGGTTAATTCATACTATATATGTTTCCTCAGACCCTCCCCTAACATTTGAGGGGCCTGGAATGAGGATACCTCTAGAGTATATCCAAATGCCATTTATATAAATATTTAAAAGTTATAGATCAGGCTGAGACTGTTCACTAAAATATGCTCTATCTTCCTACTTGGAGAAATATGCCTTTATACTGCCCTTGAAGCCTGGGTGAGAATTTAGAATTCTCAGTTTCCTCCAAGTTCAGAGCTGTCAATAACAGCCCAGGGAGAGGCAGCCCTCAGTCCCCAGCCTCCAGCCCACTCTGCCTCTCTTCCCATCTCTGACTCTCTGCAAGGAACCTCGTGCACTCCCGTGGACATGCCAGCCTGCACAGGCAAGCTCCTTCCACACTCCCAGCAAACAGCTACCCCATGGCCACCCCTCAGGTCCAGGGGTACATAAACCATCAGCGTGGCTCAGCTTTGGGAGGACAGATCTGAAGAAGCCTGCAAGGCCCTGGGGACAGACTCAGGGACATTGTGGCAGAGGATACAGAGTCAGGGATACCAAGAGCATGGTGTAGGAGGATAGCATGCAGCTTTGGATTGGATGTATGTCCTTGGCCTCATGGACTCCTCTCTCGGTGTGCAGGCGCATGGGCAGAGGAAGGTCAGAACAGGACCCTCCAAAGTGTGGGCCAAGGGTAGAGTCTCTTGCCCAGTTGTAAGGGAAATAGTGCATTTTCTTATAAAAAGCCAACTATGCATTTTCAACCATTAAAGAAATAGAGGGAGACAGAGATAAACATACATATAGAGAGAAACAGTGAGAGAGGCAGAAAAAGATTTCTAAGTAGAATGGGGTATACCACTCAATAAGCATATGTCCTGATACAAATCTCCCTTCAGGTTATAAATACAATAAATATGGGGATTTTTGATTCATTTTTCTCACTGCTATATGCACCCAGAGCCTGTTCCTGGTAGGACTCAATAAATATTTGACCAAAAAATGGATCTGCATTTCCCTCAGTTGTTATCAGGTGCTTCTTCTAGCGTCAGCATCTTGCTAATGCCAGTGTTTAAAGACACAGCACAAGTATTTTGAACAACAGTGAAAAGGGGGTGAAGTTTGTTGGCCCCAGATTGAAGAGTTTGGAATTACAGACCTGCAACATGGAAAGGCCCTTATTTGTCCTTTAGGCAAGCATCTCAGGGAATCCAAGCACCCCAGAAGCTGGGTGCAAATCTGAGTGTACAAATGTTCATTTTTCTGGTGAGATGTCCAGAGCTTTCATACAATTTCTAAGGTGTCCATGACTCCCAAAATGTCAAAAGCAGAGCTGTCAGTGACAACTCTTGTTTCACAGATGGGAGGTGTGTAGCACGAGGAATTGAAGCAATTCAAGTTCACTCAGAGCTCTACTTACATCTACTGATTCCTGAAGCTTCTTTTTATTGCCTCATAACAGAACTCACGTCCTCAGGTGGAATGGGGTAGGAGACATTATTAAGCTCTCCTTTGCAAAGGTTCTCAAATGTAGCCACACATTAGAACCATAGTGATTTCAGGTGGGGAAGGTGTTTCCCACGTGCAGCCCGGGTTGCAAATCACTAGGTTAGAATATTTCCCTCAGAAGTGTGCCGTGGACATGGTGGGGTGAGATTGTAGTGCCAAATCCTGTTCCAGGAGTCTCCTCATCCCAGAATTTTGACTGTGAGAATCTAGAGTTTAGATACCAAGGAAAAAGACCTAAAGGAAAAATAAGGTTCCACTCTATTAATGGATGAGCAGGTGCCCCATTACCCCACGGTCAGTCATGCAAGTTAGCCGTTTCTGGTAAGCAGAGCCCAACAGCTGAACTTCAGCTGGGAAACCCAACTAGTACTTCCTATTTCTTTGCCCCTGAAAAGATAATATAGCCTACAGAGCACACCCACCTGGCTGACCTACGCGGGTACAGGTGAAGAGGCTGGCACAGGGATGGGAGGATGGCTGGGCTTGCAGGGCAGGGCTGCCTGGTCTCTGTCGTACCCAGGGCTGCATATTCTCTTACTTTACCAACTGTACAGAAGAGAAGAAGTGGAAGAAAGAGAACGTTGACCAAGTTACCTCCCAGACCCTCTGTTAGTGGCAGGGGAAGCCCAGAAAAGTCCTGACCCTCTTCAGGAAGGATAAAGATTTTTTGACCACGGCAACCTCACTCACTAATGAAATGTGGCCGAGTCAGTATCTCAGGTGCATCAAGTTAGCAATTACTTTCCCATTAGGTGGGGGAGGGGAAAAGGTGGGAATTAGAAAAGAGTGACCTGGCATGGGAAGGAGGAGAACATCTCACCTCAACAGCAAAGAGTGATGAGAGTTAACGTCAGGCTTTATTGGGCCGTAGAGGAAAGAGCTACTGACCTGTGTGGGGCAGAGAGTGAAAGGCCAAGGGCGGCTTTATGGAGGAAGTGCCTTTCTAGCTGGATTCTGAAGGAAGAATGCAAGTTTTCCAGATGAACAGGTGGAGGGAAGTGAATTTTCACATGCATTATGGCATAGAGGGTGAGTAATATGGTATTTGAGAGGACTGTAAGAGTTGAGTCTGACTAGAGTGTAGAATGCGTGAAGGTGTATTTGTAATGGGTTATTAAAATCTAAGAATTAGGTGTGGCAACCACTCCATGAATATTGCTTAGGATGAATGAATTACTTAGCTGAAATTAAAGAAATTCTTTTCATCTTCTTGGTTTGGAAAATTTCCACTAATTTTGATCAGCTTCTCTTTTTTCACTAGACTTTGAATAATTCTCTAAGGACAAGACTGCTTTGAATTTGACCCAATATGAGTCACAAATAACAATGCCTGACTTTTCATCAATTCTGAATTAGTGCATTCTAAATACACTTTCTAGGCCTGAACCTCCACAGGAGAATCTCAGAATTACTGAAAGCTCTTGAATTGGCCCATGTATAAACAAAGCGTAATCCCCAGAGTGGAGATGTCTTGTGCAGGTTACAAAGAAAATGTTCTTGCGATCAGCTGTTGATGCCAACACTGACAAGGTCCCCTATGGGGGTGTGTGGTGAAGTAGAAGTCTTTGGAGCCAAACAGGCCTGGGTTTGAATCCCTGATCAACCATTTACTGGCTAAGAGCTTCAGCAGGTCATGTTGCCCCTCTAAGCTTTGGTATTTGGTACATTAATAATGAGAAATAGGGGCTTCCCTGGTGGCGCAGTGGTTGGGAGTCCGCCCGCCAATGCTGGGGACACGGGTTCATGCCCCAGTCTGGGAGGATCCCACGTGTCGCGGAGTGGCTGGGCCCGTGAGCCGTGGCTGCTGGGCCTGCGTGTCCGGAGCCTGTGCTCCGCAACGGTAGAGGCCGCAGCAGTGAGGGGCCCGTGTACCGCAAAAAAAAAAAAAAAAAATGAGATATGATACTTATCTCATGGAATTGTTGTGAGGATTAAGCTGGAAAAATGTTTGTGAACAGACCATCCTGGCCAAGGCTCTTTTTATTGCAAGGAACAGGAAACCACTGAAGCTAGTTCAACTGAAATCAGGGAACAGAAAATAAAATAGTGCTTGGGGAGTAACCAAGAACTGGATTGCTGGAATCCAGGTACATGCTCCGTCTCCCAGGAGCCACAGAGTCTGCCTTATGGGGTCTCCATCTGTTCCTTTTTGCACATTCTCCCCTCTTTGCTCTCCACAGACTGGTGTCCTTAGCTTTCCTCAGCTCCTTTCCACCTCTCACTCCTTCCCCCTTCTCTAGACCTTTCTACACCCCGGCCTTTCCACAGAAAGTCCTGTTCAGCTTTCTGGTGACCAATGCTATATTTCTGGGAGAAGAACTGGATCAACTGAGTTTAGGTCCAGTGTCCACCCCTGGTCCAATGATCTGTGACCAGGATGTGAGACTGTCACGTAGTATAAACATGGCCCTGGTTAGCCCACCCCTTCAGCTCTGTATGGGGGTGATTCCTAGAGACAGGGCCTGCAGGAGTGCAGAGACCAAAACATTTCAGATGCATCTTGCACAACAAACATTATCCTCCATCTCTTTCCCCTCTCCTTACTTTACCAGAGCAGGTTTCCATAATGAGCCCCATACAAATTTATGATTAACTTTAGGTTTTCACTTTTACTTGGACTATACCTCTCAGTAAGGATATCCTACTCAATCCACCCCTCCCTCCATCCACCCATCCCTCTATCCATCCATCCCTCTATCCATCCATCCCTCCATCCCTCCATCCCTCCCTCCATCTATCCTTCCATCCACCCACCCACCCATCCCTCCATCCACCCATCCCTCTATCTGTCCATCCCTCCATCCACCCATCCCTCCATCCATCCATCCCTCCATCCACCCATCATTCCCTCCATCTATCCTTCCATCCACCCATCCCTCCCTCCATCTATCCTTCCATCCACCCATCCCTCCCTCCATCTATCCTTCCATCCACCCACCCACCCATCCCTCCATCCACCTGTCCCTCCCTCCATCTCTATTTTCCTTTTATCTTCTATGTCCTCTAGGAAATCTTCAATGATATCTTCAACCCCTCTTGATCCTCTTCATTTCTGACAATTCCTTATAGTCTGTAGCATAAAATTTCACACAAAATTATACAATGGTTTGGATTTTTCTCTCAATCACTTTTAAGGTGTTAGTCTTATAGTTTCATCTAGATTATAAATGCATTCAGAGCAGAGAGTACCATGGGGCTAAGAACAGAGAGGAACAAAGAACGAATGTTCAATGAATGGAGAAAATTCCAGCATAGTAAAAATTCTATAGCTGGAAGGGATTTCAAAAATAATTTAGTCTAATCTCCTTGATTTCAGAAGAACTGAGATCAAAATAGAAGTACTTTGGGTTGATTGAATATAAAGAATGAAATGGAGACTAAATGTTATAGATGTAACAGAAGAATCCTCTGCAATCATACTATGGAGTAGCATCTGAAGAATCACAATACATTTGACCTGGAAGGGAACTTAGAGGTGTGCTAGGATGTGCTGTTCAGATTTATGGATGAGGAAAGTCTCTCCCACGAAAAGGAAGTGATTTGTCCAAGCTCATCCACATATTCAGTGGCAGAGCTGGGATCAGGCTCTACATCTCCTGCTCACTCCTATGATTTTCCCTTGCCCTCCACTGTCACCAGATCCTTGCCAGTAGCATTAGGTATTCGCATTCCCTCCCTAAACCATGCACCTGGCACCACGAAAGAGGTGAGCACCAGACTCATTTGCCCTTCACAGTCATTTTCTGTATTAGCTGCCCTGACCCGTTCCTTGCACTGTAGTCCTTTTTGGCCTCCTCTTCCTCCTGTCTGTTTTTACCTCTGCTCTCCTTGTCATATTTTGCCTTGCCTTGCCCTGTGGACTAAATGGTTGGTCCTGTCTCCTTGGCTATAAACTGATTTTGCTCCTGACCTCTGGCTGGTGTAAATACCCTTCCCAGTTCAGCCTGGCCTCCGGAATGGGTATTGCCCACTATTGGCTAATTTGTGCATTGATTCAATACAAATGTACTGTGCATGTCCTCTGTGAGAGGTTCTGAATTCTGAGGGATTCAGAGATGAAGAACACTTAGTCCCCACCTCAGTAGGCTCACAATCTGGTGGTGAGAGGTAGACATTTTAAGACAATGTGACGTGTGTATTCATTTCAGAGCTTTATTCATAAGGGAGCCCCAAACAGAGCCTGGAGTGGTGGAAAGGTGACCATTCATGGAAGACTTCCTGGATGAGGTGTCCCTAAGATGAGGCATTAAGAACAGATTGGTGGATAAGTGTTAGCAGATTGGCCAGTAGGGTGGGGGAGAATGGATATGCAGTCAGAAGGAATAACACAAGCAAAGACATAAAAGTATGAAATAGCAAGGAGCATGAAGGAAATTACAAGCATCCTGACGTCCTTGAAGGATAAAAGGAGGGCAATGGGTAGTGTGAGATGAAGCTGATGAGGTGGGTAAACCAAATGGGAGGGCCTGTCTGCAAGTAAGATAATTCTACTGTTGGGACTTAGGGCACTAATAAATGACACCCATGTTCCCTGCCCAGGTTCCTAATGAATTGAGAAAAACCCAAAGAAGTCATCCAGATGGAAATTAAACTGTCAGGTTTATTGCTGATGAAACAATAAGCATGGCTTAGATCTGGCCAAATTGCTTGCTAACACTTCCTAGTACTGAACTTAATTCCCAAACACAGGCGTCTCCTACAGGGACAGACCTGCTTAGAGCTGATGAGCATCTGGCCCCCGGAGAAAGAGAGAGATGAAACTGAGCATGCTCACCTCCTTGTCCTAAATTTGCCAATCAGATAAGGCACTCCTCATCTGGGAGGAGAGGGAAGAACTGTTACTTGAATGGTGGTCCCTCTACTTGGAAACACGAAGCAAGGGGAAAGGAGGTTCCCACTTAAAATATATGCACCATTTACTGAGCACCTACTGTGTGCTGCCATGCAGAATGCCCTGGTTCCACAAACTGGAACTGGACAGAATCAGAATTAGGTTGGGAAGATTCTCTAACAGAATGGGTAAAAGGACATGGAAACCTCCACCCTAGAATGTCAGGATTGAAAGAAACCCAAAAACTCATTGAATCTTGTTTTCCATCAATGCTTGAAAATATCTATAGCATCTTATCCTTGCAAAATGGCCATTCACCCTCTGCTTGGAAGTGTCATTGACAGGAAACTCACTATCTCCCATAGCACAGACACAGCAGAGAAAATGGCTGGGGTGGGGCTATCTACCTTAGATGGGGTGGGGCTCCCTAGAAGATAATGCCCATAGTGTTTGTTTTCACCTTCTACTTTGCTGAAATTTTCACAATTTTATTTTACTGTGGAACAAAGAGAAAACACTGCTTTATAGTTTCCATTTTTGCTTTGGCGGACTTTTGACAGGTCTATGGAATATCCAGTTCTTACCATTTTTTTCCTTCTAGGACAGTCAGACGTTATTTTGGGATGTTGTAGGAAAGGCAGCCCCACCCCCACAGAGCTCCTGCTGCTGGGTTTATGTGGATCTATGACAGTCCATTCTGTTCTGACTTTAAGAAAGTTCCTCCTGACTTTGAATCTCCATGGTCTCTTGGTAGCTCTCACTGTGGTCTTGGTTGCAGAGCCTGAAGCATTGTGGGCTAGTTCTGGCATCCCCCTCTCCTCTGGCAGACCGAGCTGGTCTTCGAGATTCATCAGATGTTGAGAAATACAACACACGAGTTCGTCTTCTGAGCCCAGCCCTGACTGTCCAGTTACAACCCCTTAGAGATCCACATGGAGACCAGACTAGACATGGATGGCACAGGCCTCTACGCTTGTACAGTGCTGCAGCCAGAGTTCTATGACCTTGCATCAGAAACCTTCCTCAAAGGAGGGGCTGCAGCCCATTAATCAATATCCTTTGGGCACAGTCATTTGGCCAGTTATCCATCCACCTAATCCAACTACCATACATACTCTACAGCTCTATCTAATCTCTAAATCTCAAGGATATATCAAGAGACCCTGACAAACCCCTGTCTTAACTGCTTAAGCACGACTACAGGAGACTTGGAACCAAATAATCCAGGTTTGGATTCTAATACCAACACTTACTTTCTGTTATGTTTCATGCAAATGACTTAATGTCTTTCAGTCTCAGATTCCTTATCTGTAGATTGAAGATAAAAATCTTTCCTGCTTCCTAGGATTATGGTGAGCATTAAGTGTGGTAACATACCTGACTCACAGGGTTAGCAGAGCAGAGTGGTTACGCTTGCTGTTGGCTTCAGAGTCAGGTTACCTGGGCTCACAATCCATTTCCACTGCTGACTTAATCCTGAGGGACAGAGGTGAGGGTGTGCCCTTCAATAAATGTATTTTTTTATGTTCGTGTTATGTGAAACCTTCCAAGGAGCAGGGCCCGGGGCAGAGGTCCCATCAGGCCAGGTCTAACAGAAGCACTGGAATTAAGAGTGGAGGGTGACGTGCAAGGGTGTGTAGCAATCTTTTCTTCTGCTTTATCTTGGTGAGAGAGCTTCGGTGTGATGATGTCTAGTACAGTGCCTGCCTGGTGGTAGGTGCTCAGTAGTAATAATAACAACAGCAAGGATAGCAGCCAATATTTCTAGAGTGCCTACCAAGATCCTGGCATTGTTCTAAGTGCTTTATATAAGATTCTATCATTTAACCCTTGCAACAGCCTTATAAGGTAGAGAATATTAATTGCCTAATTTCATTAGAAGTTAAAACACAGAAAGGCTTTAATTTACTCAGAGTCATATATAGCCAGTAACTAGAAAAGCTGGGAAACAAACCTATGCAGCTTCATGCTAGAGCCATACTCTTAAGCACTTTACTATTCTGCCCCAATCATTTTTGTGTTGTTATTGAATTGCTGAGCAGGAAGAGTGCTGGGGTGGGGTAGCTTATTCTGAGGGTGGGGGACAGGGTGATGCCAGGATGCATGGGTTCGTTCCAGATTGACAAGTGAAGAAAAGTAGCTCTTTGATTTTCCTAGAGAATCAGCGTAGGTTGCCATGGGAGGGAAGAAGATGGGAGTACAGAAGGGAATTCTATTTGAGTGGTGCAGACTGTATCTTACTGGAGCGTCCACCTCCCCTATTCCATCGTGGGCATGTCCAATCAACTCTACCTCTGCAGTGTTTCCCAAAGACTTTTCCTCTTTAGTCTCCAGCCACTGCCCTAGGTCAGGCTTTTATAATTTCTCACTTGGACTTTTGCTTTCATCTCTTAAATGTGATCCTTGCTTCCTGTCTCTGCACCTTCTAATCCATCTTCTGCTCAGCTACGTATAAAAGTTCTAACGTCTCCCCACTGCCTACAAGACAAGGTCAAATCCTGGCATGAAATTCAAGCTCCTTTGAGGACCTTCCCTAGCCCATCATATTTACCATTTCAGATTCCTCTTTAGATACTACTCACATCTCCCTTGTAACCTGAAACCCAACCACAGAAACTTACTCTTTGTGCCCCTAATACACCACACTTCTAGGATTTTGCATAAGTCCCTCCCTCTTCTTTTAATGCCCTTTATCTCCCTTCTCTGCCTAGTAAAGTCCTACAGTAGCAGAGATGATTAGCTGGTCAACAGAAATGGCAAAACGCTTCCATACTGCAGAGTTGCTGCCCATGGAGATGGGACCATGCAACTAGCACCAATGGAATATAAGCAGAAATGTACAGCGCTTCAGGCTGATGTGGTCTCTGTTTGGGGTTCACAATCCTTTGCACACTTTCTCTTCACTCAGTGGCCACTGGATTCAGAGTATCTGGAAAGGACTCTGAGGCCTCAGGGGACAGTGGAGCCACTAGATGGAAGAGGCTGCACCCCCTGAGTCACCAGGTGATGGAGAGGTACCCAGGAGAGCCTCCTGACCAGTTATGTCTGTATTCGCTTCTGCGTGAGTGTGAAACTTCTATTTGTGCTAGTCCCCTGAGATTTGGGGATTTACTTGTTACCACAGCACAGCACACCCTATCCTGACTTACACCTACTCTCTCTTCGAGGTCCAGGCCAAAGGTCACCTCCTCTCTGAAGCTTCCCCTGACTCCCCTGTGCGGGTGGCGTTAGCTACCACTCCCTGGACCATGCTCCTATTGTTCTATGAACCTACAGCTAAAACCCCATTCACCAGATTTATATTGTAACAGTCTCTTTTTGTCCATCTTCTTCATTAACCTGAGAGCTCCTTCTGTGCAGAAATCATCTCTTAGTATTTCTGTAATCTCACATTGCTTAGCACAATACCTGGCAATGCGTTGACTGGGTAAATGAATGAATAAACAACTTAATTAATGAATTAACTGATTAATTAATTAATATTTGTCTGTAACTAAGAGTTTGATAGGAAATATAAGGTGAGGCCCTTTGGGGTTCAGGTAAACCTGCCTAATGGAGGTTAGGAGTATAGCAAGCATTGCTAGTTTCCTGTCTAATATTCATTCTCTGTCTTCCTTACTAAAGAACCCTGATTTTCTTCAGGGTAGCAACACACCCAGATGAAAACAGCTACATTCCTAGACTTCCTGCAGCTATATTTGGACATAGAATGTATAAACTTTTATTGGGAAAGCTTTTATATTTCTGATATAGATACCACCTCTTCCTGCTTCCCTCTGCTACTCCCTGGATGGAATGCAGAAGTCATGGCTAGAGTTATAGCAGCCATCTTGTGTCCATGAGAATGAAAGCTAATCATCTATGGCCAGCAGAGAAGACAGGAAGATCCAGGATCCCTGATGGCATTGCAGTCTCCACACAGCCGGAATTGCCTTCTTCCAACATTCAGTTGTGCGACAAAGGTAAACATCGTGTGCTTAAGCTACCACAACTTGGAATTTCTGTTGTTTAAGCTGATGCAAACCAGTTGATATTAAAAGGAGAATTCCGAAGCACTGGTAATCCTACCCTCTACTTGGCCAAATTTAAATTAATGACAACCCCTTCAAAATAATGGATGGTGAGCTAGATCTAAATTCTTTGATTCTCTAAGGGAATTTGATAAATCTGAGTAAGTTAAGGATAGATTAAGTCCTTAGATAGCTGGGTAACCTGGAAAATCTTATGTTTCTCTGATGTATAATATATACATCTGGAACTGTCATTTTCTAAGCACCTAGAATATAGCAGGCTAAATGGTAAGCGAGTTACAATAGGTTAAGTTGCACAACAACCTGATAATGTAGATATTTTAAACTTCTATTTGGAGATATGAGGAAATTAGGCCTCAACAAGTTTACTTACCCAGTGCCACAGAGAGGTGAAGCCAGGATTTGAACACACAGTTTTGACTCCTAAACTGTACCCTTAATCATTATTATACTTGCTTGGACTAGTAGGCACTTGATAGATTTTCATTTAGTGATCATATGAATAAGTGAATACAACTATCCCTTTCTGTTCTAATATCTGATATTGCTATAGATATGGGGGTCAAGGCTTAATTAATCTGTGTTGGTCAAGAACATTTCCCTGCAAGTAGAAGAAACTCAATTCAAACTAGTTTAAGAAAATTTTTAAAATGCATGGGGTAAGGGAGGGATATGTAATTTTTGGCCCTGAAAAATCAAGGAGTTGTACAGGATAGTCTCCAAGACATCTGCCCCAAGGAGGCTCAAATGCTATTATGTCTCTCTGCTTCTTGTTCTGCTGTCTCTCCTTGTGTGGGCTCTATTCTCCCCTAGTGGGGCATCAAGCCACCAGCAGCTGCAGGTTCCAAATCTATGACCAGAGTGAATGAAGCTGAAGGGCGATAGGTTCAGCTGATGTCACATGCTCATCATTGAACCAATCACTATGACCAGAAGAAACTGGCCTTCTTATTGGTCCATCTTGTGTGACTGTGGCAACCCCAGAGGCCAGAGTATGGAACATGGCTAGTAGCCTCTGTCAAGGGGTGGTCCCTCAAAAAAGGGAGGAACATCTATCAGTTGAAAGAGGGGAACTGTGGAGACCTCCAAACCCCCATTAGTTGCCAACTACAGAACCCAGCCTCCAGTGTCTGTCATCCCTTCTAATTCTGAGAGTTCTTTCCTGCCACAGAGGAAACGGTTCAGAAAAGAAAAAGCCAGTGGGAAGCTAATTCTTTGTAGGAGCAGAAGTTGATACAATGCATATTAATACAGACTCAGAGAATATGTGCTGGGGCCTGACTCAAAGAACCCAAAGCTGGGTGGAGAATTCTGAAGGAAGGCAATAGCTGAGTCAGCCTTGACAAGAAACCCAAGGAAAATGCCAGAAGGGAAGACAATGAACCGGTTTAGCAAGAAGTTGGGAAGACTTGGCGGATGTGATTTTGCTTTTATTCACAAAACTCGTCAAGTTCCAGTAAATAATCAGCTTGTGAGCAGGTTAAAGGGCAGTGGAGGTGGCCTCTGGGTTTGTACCTGTGCAGGTTTTCAAGGTGTGCAAGTCTTTTCCTTGACCGCCTTCATCTCTGTCCAAATAAAAATGAAAGTCCCCTTTCAATCCCCTTTTGTAGTGAAAGTACAATTCCTTTCACTATCCTTTGCTTTTCTTTCATTGTGCTTGGACCAGTTAGGATGCTTTGAACAGAACAATCAGGATGTTCCTAGAAAAGTTAGGTTGCAGTGAACAGAACACCTGACTAAATGTAACTTCAATAACAGCATTTTATGAGTCTCATGTAATAAGAGGTTTACAAACAATGCTAGGGTTGGTGCAGTGGCTCAATTGTGTGGTTGGGATGAGGGACAGGTGCCTTGTGCCCCTTCCTGAAGTTTCCTTCCATTTGAAGGAAGCTTAATCACTGTAACTCCTGCTCTCTTTCTTCCCCTTTATTCTCTCTGTCCCTGGCAGGGAAAAGTGGCTTATCTGTTTGGTAAATTTGGTCAAGCTCCTCTTGGGACGGAACTTACCACACGCAGCCCTTGGTCTCTGCTGCTCTGGGTGTGAGCTCTAACTTGGTGCTAAGTCTGCCTAACCTGGAGGCTCAGACCCAACTGGTTCTTGCATTAAGTTACATCCTCATAGTTAGCATTTATCAGCAACCAAGGTGATATTTTCCCCTTCATCTCTGCCTCCATTATCCGATTTCTCAATTTGTTCAGAGCTCAGAATGGGAAAAAGGGAGCTATTCGTTGGGTTCAAACAGATGCTCTCAAGAACCAGGTTATGTTCAGTCTGCCTGCTCTGCCATCATCAGTCTGTCAACAATGTGTCCCCTTGGTGTCACACGATGACTGCCACAGCTGCAAATATCACATCACCACATGACTGCATCCCAAGCAAGAAGGATGGAGAAAGGGGCAAAAGGGATTTTCTCTTGAAAATATTTCTTAGAAGCCCCCAGTAGACTCTCCCTGACAACCTATTGGTCAGAACTGGGTCACATGTCCACTCCAGACCAATGACTGGCAGAGAGGAATGGAAGTATCATGACAGTTTAGTTCAATTCAACTAAATGATGTTGAGTCACTCAGAACCGGGGATATGGCCTCTCAAACAAAGCAGGGCTCTGTTAGCAAAAGAAAGAAGGGAGCGATGATCTCAATAGGCAGCTACTAGTGTTTGTTGCATTAACTATTCACAATTTATGGTTGACTATCGGTTTGACAATTCATTAATGATCTGACTATCCTTTCCAGCCTACTAAGTCCCAGGAGGCAGGATGGGCGGCTGTGTTGTTCAGTGCTGTGTCCTCAGCACCTGTTATAGTGCCTTCCACAAAGTCGGGGCTCGATAAATATTCATGAGAACGTATGAATAATTACATGCTCAGAATTGCTGGGCACTGTAGTGAATACCAAGCGAAATGTCAGACACACTCCTTGTTTCAAAAGACTTTATGGTACAGATGAGGCAAGACTAATATATTTAAATCCTTTTCTATCAACATGAGACAAGGTGTCTCCCTTCCTTCTTCCAAATAATACTTATCAGGTGTCTACTACGTGCAGACACAATGACAGGTGCTGGGGATGTAAGCAAGACCCGATGGTGAAGGGTTAGTGAGGGAGATGAATGAAGAAACCACCATGATAAAGACAAGTAGGGTGGCTGGGGGAGCATAGGAGAGGGAGTTCTGTATTTCTTCTTTGCCCCCAAATCCACAGGTTCCAGCCCAGGGCCTCGTACCTCATAAACACTCAAATAATAGTGGCTATTGATTGTTGCAGGGGAAAAAATACACACACACACACACACACACACACACACACAGACTTATCAAACATTTAGGGCAGGCATTGTTGATCCACTTTGCAGATCAGGAAATTGAGACCCAGAAACACTAAATGACCTTCCACAAATAACAAGGGACATAACCAGGAGGAGATCCCGGCTCTGCTCATGGCTTGCTCCTTGTTTCTGCTCCTCCCTGCTTTCCTGGTGAGGTGACCAGCTGGCATCAGATTCTTAGTCTCGGGAGTTGTTCTGTGTCTGGCGTCCTCATGTGACCCATGAACGTCTAGACCCATCTTCTCACATGAAGTTCAGAAAGCAGCATTCACTTCCCTCCTGTCGTTTCAGCTATAGCAGCCCAGCACGCGCAGACGGAAACAGCCAGTGCTGGGAGACCAAGGTCTAAACGTGTAAGATTTATTTTTCTCCTTTTCTTTTAATGACAGTATGTCTTTTGTATTTAAGCATTAGTTATAATTAGTCACTTCCTAGAAAGTGTGCAAACATCACAGCACAGCTGGGAGCCTGCATAATTTAACCACGATTGCTCATTTAACTTCACAATCTGGGATTGTGTGGGTTTTACAAAAGATACCTCCAACCCTGGAAGGTGGGGAGGAAAGTCCTTTATCTTCTTATCAGAATCTTTCTCCTAGTGCTCTGCACAAGCCTTTGTATGGATTTATAAGATTTCACATGAAAATGCTAACAATCAAAATATTTAAATACTATTATTACACTAAGCTTTCAAAGAGGCTTGGTTTGCCAATTCCCAGCTATAATTTTTATACTTTAACGGGTATGAATAAACTGTTCTCTAACTTGGGTATTCAGGAAATAGCATTTTTTAATTTCCTTTAAATCACCTTCATTATGACACTAGACCCTTATTCCCCTGGGATGTGGAAAATTTAATCTCAGACTTTATTGGAACGTCTTCAAGTTCCAAGGCTTTAACAGGACCTGGGAGACTGAAGTGGTCGGACGTCCTTACTGTCCAAGCTCGCGGGGGAGAGGGGACCTTGAGGTCCAGAAGTCCCTGTTTCTGGGCCAGTCATGGGGTTTGGGGGTTTTTTCCTGATGGGGCCAGGGTTTCCCTGCCTCAGGCACACCGAACAGTCATCCTCTCTGAAGCTCTTCCATCTTCTAGACTAGGCCACAGAACAGTGCGTGGGGCTCCGTGCATGGAGGATCCACGTCAGTACTCCCCTCCCTGGCTGGGCAAGTCATCCTCTTTCCAGAGTCTCTCTATCCTCCCTTCTCAAAGTCTCTCTGTCCTCCTTGGCGTTTTCTCTTCAAGTGGCTGAGGCTTCAATAAAAGATTGGAAAAGCTCTCAGCTCCAGGTTGCTTCGGCTCTTCCACCCCGTAAGCAAGCACGCAAGTCCACCTGGCTCCCTGCTCTAACTGCAAGGAGGGAAAGGTTTAGGAAGAACAAACACAAATTCATCTCTTGATATATGATCCTGCCACATTAGGTAATCCTCACCAATCAGTAGTTTTTTTTTCTCAACCTAGAGAGATTAATTTACTAAGAATACCCTATATATTTATTCAAGCAATATTAGCATCTCATGTGCAGTGCAGTGTGCTGTCTGCTGCAGACACAGCCATGTAATGCAGTGCATTATTGTTCCCAATTCTTCACCCATCCCTGTACCTGCGCCCTTTGCAACTGTCCCTACTAGAGGCGGAGTATGTTACTCCCCATGTTACTGAGGTCAGGCTTGGCCATGTGGCTCACTTTAGCCCATGGGGTGTGGACAGAAGTGACTGTGTGCCAATTGCAAGACTAGGCCTTGAGAGACTTTGTTTGCTTTCAATGCCTCTTGCACTTCTGTCAGTGCCATGAGAAAAACACGCCAGTGGTTCTAAAGAATAAGAAGTACTGTCAGCTTGGAGTTAAGTTCAGTGGAGACCAGCCTAAATGTATCAAACTGCAGCCAACCTATGGCTATATGAGTGAGAATAAATAATTGTTGTAAGTTACCATGTTAGGGCATTGTTTATTATGCAGCATTAGCTGACTGATACAAGTGGTGAATGAAAAAGACATGATCTCTGCCCTCATGGAATTTATAGTCTAGAGGGAGAGGCAGACATTAAACCAATTATTACACAAGCAATTTTAAAAATTATAATTGTCATGAGTGTCATGAAGGAAGTACACTAGAATACATAGTGCTGAAAGATTGTGTGACAGGAACATCTAGCCAAGTCTTTTTTTTTTTCCCCCAGGGGGAAGATAGTTCTAGAAAGAGTAACACTGAGGTTTCCTATCTGTAGCTAACTAATTATACTGTCAAATTCCTTCAGATAGTTGACATTGTTGCATTTGTACGAACATTTTAAGCTATCTTAACCCTAAGAAAGAAAACAACTAAAATACACGAATAGATACTGATGATGTGTACATGTCTATGGCGGAGCTCTGGAGCATTCAGGTAGTATGAGGTTTGATGTGCTCTCTAGCTACTGGGGTTGGGGAAAGCAATATGCAAATTTAACAATATGAAGTGGTATACTATTAGTCTCAGAGTGCCCCAGGCAAACCTTGATGGACAGGTGAGCTACACATCGCTTGTGACCTGCTTCTTTTCTTTCCCTTTTCTATCCTAGGAGAAAGCAGTGTGTGTGCCCAAAGATTTGGGAGTTGAGAGCCTTTTTAGGCAAAATCCCATGGGGATATGCCAATAACATATTCTGCAGATGCAAGTGGTCTTATGGGAGTGGGTACTTCAAATTCATTAATGCCCACAGTACAAGATGGAATAGGAGATGCAAATAGAGCCAAGTGGGGCAGTGAATAAAAGTGGATGTCAGTGCCAGACCAGCCTAGGTTTGAGGTGCCACTTAGGAGTATATGATCTTAGGGAAGTGCTGTAACTTCTCTGAGTCTCATTTTCCTCCTCTGGGAAATGGGAATGACGACTATGGCTGAGGCTGCTAGAGTTTACCAATATCGGCTTCTGCTCCTTCCTGGGCACACAGCCTGACTGTACTTGATTGAGTTCTGGTGCCTAGAATGTAAGTGGAGGTGATGTGAGCTCTTCCAGGACTGGTTGATATAACTCTCCCATGTGCTGTCCTCATTCTCTCTCTCTCCCCATCTTGCAGCTGAATAGAGAGGATCCTGATACCCTAAAGGAGGGTCCAGCCACAAGGTGGAAGGATCCTGGGTCCCTAAATGACTGCATAGAGCAGAGCTTCCCCTCTTAACCCAAATGACCTAACCCTTGTGAGGTGAGCAAGATATAAATTTTCATCGTGTTCAACTGCTGGAATTTTAGGGGTTGTCTTGTTATAGCCATAAACTTATCCTGATTAATCCAGTCATCTACTTTGCATGATTGTTGTGAGAAAGCTTGTGAAATGCCTAGCTTAGGTGTTCAATACATGGTCCCCTTGTTACTGTTAAGATTATTAATAAGTCCTATAAGAATGGTGCCAAACGAAGATCTGGGGCTTCAGGGGAGCATGGTGGTTTCCTGTCTGGCCCTCAGTTCCTTGAGTGTGGGCCCTGCCAAGCCACTGAGATTATACGAAGTTTAAGAAGCTGGGAGACTGGGCCTTGGAGTTTTCTGCTACCTGCCCAGAGGCCAGCAGAGTGATTGCTCAGTGCAGGAGACAGAGGAAATGAGAACAGCCTCGGAAATCGATGTACTCAGAAAAAAGCAATGCCACTGTCTCCAGAGGGTTCCCATTCTCAGAAAGCTCTTCCCTCTTTTCCCAGATGATGATTGATGCCGGAAATGGGGAGCCTAGACATGGCAAAGCCACAAAGTGCCTTCTGAATCAACCCCAGAACCAGCCTTAAATGGATTGTAGGATGCTGTAATTCTTGGAGAGCCAGCCATCTTTGACTGAGTATAAGTCTGGTGTCTGGTAAGTCAATTAACTAGCATTTTTCACTTAAACAGAATACAGTATTCTCCAATCCCACACTTCCAACTTGCAGCCCAACTTTAAAAAATTGAGCTAGTTGCCAATTTTTAAAAACTGGAAGACTTCACATAAACATTTATATTTCTAGCATCGCTCTAATAATCAAATGACCTGGTAATGCTGGGCCCACATTTCCAACTGGCAGCGGTTGGCTGCCGCTGAGTAGAAGCTGCCTCCATGAGATATGGCAGACATCGTAGCATTGGCCACTGTACTTACCCAACCCTGTTTTACCATTTACGCTACTTTCTTGGCCTTGATAGTCTCCCGAGTTTGCAACCCCTAGATTAACTTACGATAAACATGACTTCGGTATATGGTATAATTGTTGGCGATTATGACTTATGGTTATCATCTTTATGCCAATGGTATTTTAAATACACTCATTTATTTGTTCAAGAAATGCTAATCGGGCAGTTGTTATGTGCAATGCACAGTGCTGCATATTGCAGTGATACAAAGATGCATTGTATTCTCAAGAAGTCCTAGTCCAATATGAGAGATATAATATGTACAAAAACTATACTAAAAGCTACAAAAGTATCCATTTCTAGGGATGGAGAAGGGAAAGATTGCTTTCTCCTGAAAAGATAAAATAAGCCTTATGGAGGAGGAAGTATTTATGCTGGGCTTTGAAGATTTGGTATGAGTTAGGTGTGTAGAAATTGCAGGGATGGACTGCTAGGAAGGGGAAACTGCATGAACAAAGGCACGGAGGTATTCAAGTACTCAGTATGCACAAGGAATAAAGAATAGTTAAGTTTGATGGAACATAGGACTCATGAATGAACGTGGTGGCAAATAAACTGGAAAGCTGGATGAAACCAGAGCATGAAGGTCTTCGAGATAATCTAGAGAATTCAAACGATTTCTGTGGACAATGGGGAGCCACTGAGAGGTTTTGAGCAGGAGAAAGCCAGGCTCAGAACTGTGATTCAGAGAGAAGAGTTCAGAAATGATATGGAATGTAGGTTAGTAAAGAAAGCGACCGGAGATTATTGCAACTTCCTAAAAAAAAAAAAAAAAAAAAAAAGTATCAAAACCAAGGTCATAGACATCCAAACAAGACAATGGAAGTGAGAGATATTAAGGATGTAAAGTCTCTGGGCTTTTATAAACAGTTGGTTGTTGGGGACCAAGAAACAACTAGAATCGAATGCTTCTGAGAAGTGAAGGCAAACATGGAGAGTTAGGAAGAAGTGGGACATGTAGGCAACTCTCTGAAGAAGTGTTGCAGGAAAGGAAGGAGGGCGAGCATGGCCCGGTGGAGAGATGGTTTTGTAATAGGGGTGCTTAAGCACGTTTGGATTCAGGGAGAGGCAGGGCTTTAAGAGACAAGAGGGTGGAATCAATGAGGCAGGGCCTTGGAGGAAGCAGGAGGTGGGATCAGAGAACAGGAGGAGGAGCAACCCTCAGATGCTGTCTGGCTGGTGAGAGTGACCCTTATCCAGATCAGCCACTGTTGGTCTCAGAACCATGTCTAACAGGTAGGACACATTGACCATTTACTTCTGCTGAGTGCAGTGCTGCTGGTTGATGCCTCCTTGTGCTGTTGTGGATGATGCCAGCCTGGGAGGCCATCTCTGGGGCGCTGTTAACACCAGCCTGACAGTTTCTTAGCTTCTGGCTATCCTTTTCAATCCATCACCTGAAAAGTGATTTCCAACCAAAGCACGTCATGCCCCATGGAACATGTTATGTTCTCTGGTTCTTCCCTACAACAGATGCAACTTACTAACCACAGCAGACTGTCAACACAAGGCTCTATAAAAGTTCTTATGTATCCTCACCAGGCCATGCTTTCCAGGCTGCTTCTATTTCCTTTTTGCTTTTATTCTCTGTTCTCCATATATGAATATGTTGGTGATTACAACTAAAAGCTGCAGAGAGAGTGTTTAACATCTATGAAGTGTTTTCTCATTTGATTCTTCTAACAACCTATGTGGTGGGTATAATCATTAAACCCATCCTACAGATAAGGAAACTGAGGCTCAGAGGAGTGAAATATTTTGTGCAATCATTGACAGGTAATAAATTGCAGAGCTGGGATTTGAATACAAGATACAAGGTTCCAGAGTTTGTGTTGGAAGGAGCTAAACCATCCAGACACTCCATCTGAATGATTGATTTTGAGGTTTCAGGAGTTTAGATTTAAGCAGCTTCAGTTTGAAGTGTATGTCAGTTATCTATTTCCACTATAATGCTGTGTAACAAATAACCAGAAAACCTCAATGACATGTGACAATAAACATTTATTAGCTAACAAGTCTGCATGGTCAGACTGTTCTGGGCTGGGCTGATCTTGGCTGGGCTCACTCACATGCCTGTGATCAGTTGTGTTTTGGCTAATCAGTTCTGCTAAGCTCACTTCCAGGTATGGGAACTGGCTGGCTGTTGGCTGATGTAGGATGGCCTTGAGATGACTGGGTCCCAGCTCTGATCCATGTCTTTCTCCTTCCAGCTAGCCCAGATATGTTTTATGATGACAGAGGAAGTAGAAACATGAAAGTGCTTTTCCAAGTCTCTGCTTGCATCACATTTGCTAACAGTCCTTTCAAGGTAAGTCATACGTCCAGCCCAGATTTCAGGTAAATCTTTATTGAGAATTGGAAAGTCACATGAAAAAGCACATGGATATAGAGAGGGGTGAAGAATTGAGGTTATTAATTCAATCAGCCTACCATGAGATGAATGTCCAAATTGAGACTTTCACATTTCTACAGATTTACTATAACATCAAAATACAGCTAGAAAGCAATGCGTTTCAAGTTCAGTGGCTTCCTGTGGCACTCAGAGTAAAAGCCGGCTCCTTCCCATGACTACAAGGCCCTCCATTAGCTGGCTGACAACCTCTGCAAACTCAGCTCTGACCACTCTCTTCGTCTCTCCCTGTGCTCCAGCCACACTGGCCTCCTTAGCTCTCCAAACGGGCCCAACTTTCCTGTCTCAGGGCTTGGCACGTGCTGTTCCCTTTACCTTGGAACCTTCCCCACCCCCACTCCTCACCCTTTGTTTGCCACCTCCTCTGCATCCTTTAGGACTAGGCTTAAATGTCACCTCCCCAGAGGGGCCTCCCTGCAACTCCTGAACCAAAGTTTTAGTCTCTATCTCAGCCTCCTATTTGGACTCCTACTTAATCCTCATCACCCTTTGCAGTAACATGTTTTATTTGTATGCCCGTCTTTTTGTCTGTCTTCCCCACTGGACCACAAGGCCTAGGACGACAGGAACCACTTCTGTCATGTTCACCATTGTATCCTTGCACCCAGCACAGCTCTTGATACATAGCAGACCCTCATCACACACTGGAATGAATGAATGAATGAATGAATGAATGAGTGAAGATCTTGAATAGAGTGTTTTCTTTCTGATAAACTCCTAAAAATAGAGACCAAGCTCTCTCGACTTGGAATTCAAGGTCCTGCATCTTCAGAGACACCCCCATGACCTTAGACAGAATTTCTAGATGCTTGGCTTATCAGGGAGAGCAACAACACAGAATGTCTTTCCTCTTGTGTGGTAGGGGTAGGTGGTAGGGGTAGAGCAGGACCAGAGGAGCCATCCCAAACCCTTGGCCATGAGCAGGGGGGAGAGCCATGGAATCTGTGATGGGGGAGGGTAAGTGCCACAGAGCACTAGAGATGGATTCAGGGAATTGGAGCTCTAGCCCTGCTCTGCCCCTGTCCTGCCGTGTGTCCTTGGGAAAGTCCCTTGGAACCTGTGTGCCTCAGTTTCCTCATCTGTGAAAAGGGAATAAGAATCTCCAGCTTGCAGGATAGATGCGAGGATGAAATGCTCATGGCATAGGCACCCCTCTCCAAGGATCAAGTCCAGGGCCAGTTCAATGAGGATCAGGTCTCCATTATTTCTTCTTCCCCGCAAAGGTTCAGGGTGTTTCCCTTCCTTTTCATACCTTCTCTGGAGCACTCATCACTCTGGATCTATTTCCTAGCGGCCCAGGGTTGCCAGACACTCTCATGTCAGACCAGGGAGTTGCACCTACTGCAGACAATTGAAGTCATTTCTGAGCAAGTGTAGGATGTTACTCAGCACCATCCCTAAGCCCGTGGACAGACTGGGGAAATGGTAGGAACATCGGCAAACACTGGCAAACAAGGCCCTTAAAGTTGGCCTGCTGATCCCTCCATGTCCAACAACTGAGTGTGGGGAAGAGAGTTAAACATATTGAGCACCCACTGGTGGCCTGACCCTCTGCTACACACATTTCCTAGTGCAAGTCTCACAATAATCCTATTAGTATCATCCCCATTTTACAGATCAAGAAGCTGAGGCTCGGGGACATCAGGTGTCTTTAGTCACTGCCCAACTTTTATACAAATGACCTGCTGAAAATGTGTTAAGTTAAATGTCATAAGAGGTGAAGGAGGGGAGGCTTCCTCCCAGTTGCAGAAACACAGTGGAATTTCTAGTCATGCATCATCTTTGATGATGTGGGTCCCTTACTTTGTACGTGTTCTTTCATCTTATTCTTTTCCTTCACCAATGGATATGGTCGGTCAGCTTACATCAGTAAGCGTCAACATGAGGCTGAAAATCCACTGATTTGTCTGCTCCATGTTCTCCCTCTTGGTTCTTAATATTGTGTTACATTTCTGAGAGCCATGTTTCTTAGTACTAATACCAATGTTATCAATTTTCTATTTTCCACTCATTTTTGTAGAACAATGAGGGCAAAATGAAATAAAGTAGCTAACGTTCATTAAGCGCCTTACTGTTCTGTGCACTACCCGTAAAAAATGTGTAGTGCATTCCCAGTCACGTGTGCTGCATGATCAAGTATTTTCCTGAAAAGAGAGAAATTCTGGTTTGATTAGACTTGGCTGAGAACCCAGTCCTCCACTAAGAAATTGACATGTCTGATGCTTTAAGGAATTTTCCGCAGACAGGGCAATGCCTTGCTACATTTTAAGCCTGTTTCTCCCTGCCACCACTTGCTTCCAGTGCCAGGCTCTGTAGGACACTTTCCTGGCACTGTGTCATCTTTAGCCCTACACCTTCAGGTTACGATGATGGACGGGTGCCACAGTGGGTCATAGGAGTGCTCTGGAAGCCATTCCCACACTAGGTGGCAGGCAATAGCCTAACCACACACATATAAGACTGTGAACCGCAAAAATATACCCCTGGAACCAAATTAAATCGTTCCTCTTAGGCCAGACCCCCAAAATGCCCGTGACCATTTCAATGCCTGCTGCATGAGGGGAAGTAGGAGGAAAAGGAGGTATTGTTAAAATATATTTCTTATGCAAATCAAATATATCTATATCTGTATATATCTCCCTCTGCAATTGCTAGAGACCCACCTAGGGCCTTAGAAGAAGCCTGTACAAGTGCCCTGATGTAGCTGAAGCTTCAATAGCTTCATAGTAATCTTCCTGTGCTGTCACAACTGAACTGAAGTCATCTGGACTCTGTATGTCAACAGGAATGGGCGTGGTTGTAGCAGGTGGTAGAAGCGATGGGAGAGCTAATAGGAGAAGCAAGTGAGTGATGACATAGTGCAGAGGTCAGCAGACTATATGGCCCACAAACCAAGTCAGGCCCACTGCCTGTTTCTGCAAATAAAGTTTTATTGGAACACAGCTACACTCATTGTCATGGCGAGCTTTGCACTGCAATGGCAGAGTGGAATCATTGTACCAGAGACTTGTCCGTGAAGCTGAAAATATTGACTATCTGGCCTTTTATATTAAAAGTTTGGGGAAAATTAAGAAGGTCTTGAAATAGAAGAAAATGAGGCAAGAAGAAGCTAGCGCTAGATTCAAATTATTGAGATTTGATTCTGGCTCCATCATTTCATAACTATGTGACTTTGGGCAAGTTATTCAAGTTTTATGAACCTCAATTTCCTAATCTGTAAAAGGGGATAACAGTTCTTCTAAGGAAGCAGGAGGTGGGATCAGAGAACGGGAGGAGGAACAACCCTCACAAACTTTCTATGAGGATTAAGTGAAACCCTGTGTGTAAAGTGCTAGCACAGTGCCTGACATAAACCCGGGGCTCAATACATGTCATTGGCTATTATTAGCTGACAGCCATCAAGATACCAGTTTTTATTGTTGGTCCAGGTAGAGGATTTTATGTGTGCCATGAAGGCCTATGGTTCAATGCCAGTGCTTTTTCCCTTGCGAAGTTCTCATTGCTGCATTCCTGTTGTCTCTCCACCAATTCATGGCTCCATGTCACAACCAAAGTCTAGATCATTTTCCTCTTCTTTAGGACCCTCACCATTTTCCCAGAGGCAAGTGAATTCTGCAACTCATTCATTCATTCACCTCATCTTAGAAGAATGACTGGATTTTCCAAGGAAACATCAGCTGTGCAGACCCAATTGTTCTGCAGTTACCACCTTGCCTTTCCTTTCTTTTCTTATCCCAGACCGATCTTCTTCATCTAATGCATAACAGAGAATGGGGTTGGCAGATGAAACCTTTTAAGAAATAAATCTGTATCAGTTAAAACACTTCGGGTTACAAATAAAAGAAAGCCCAACTAAATTTGGCTTACGGAATAAGAACATTTATTAGTTTGTTAGCTCTTAAAACCCTAAATGCAGAGATAGGGTACTTCCAGAGTTGGAAACTCAGGTAGCTCAGAAACATCAACAAGCATGTGTTCCTTCCGTTGTGTTGGCTCATTCTCTTGGGCTGGCTCCCCTCATGGTCCCAGGATAGCTGCCCCAGCTCCAGTCATCACATGTTGATGGCAACATCAAGAGCAGAGGCAGATTGCCATGAAGCTAATGAAACTTAAGCTTCAGTGTCCCTCACTTTCATAGGACCCTTCAAGGCTTAGCAATGTACTCAAATGACCATATGCTTTTGTGAAATTTTCAAAAATAAAAAGTATATGTATTCTTTTACATAAAGAAGGTGTTTCAAATTATGTAAGCTTTATGCTCCACAAAATCTGGACCTATCCCTAGTGCTAAGACAGAAAAAAAATTGTCCTACCCTGAATCCCTTTTCTAAGAACAAAGACAAGCTTCCTGGAAGCTGCTCCTCCCACCCAACTTTGCTTTGCATTGCATTGGCCAAAATTGTATCACATGCCTACACTTTAATTGTTACTTGGTGTGTTGGTTCAGGTTCTCTAAGAAGCACATGCTGAGACAGGATTAAACAAGCTAGAAATTTATTAGGGGAAATGCCTGTGAGAGAAAATGGGGAGGGAGCTGGAGTCTGGGAGAGCCATCAGATAGAAATGTAGGTCTGACCCTGAGTGAAGAGGGGAGAGAAGCAAGGAAGGTTGGGTGAAAGCATCTTACCCTGCAGCGCAGCCTAAGGAAAGTTTGGCAAAACCTTTGGGGAGCACTCAAGGTGAACTGACCTGCCGGAGAGTCCTGTGTCTCCCAGGAACAAGCCTGCCTTAATATCCCTGCCACATACTGTCATTGGCAGGGAGCAGCCCATGGGAAGCATGAGTCATGACCAAATCAATGACGGCTTTTCAAGCACAGCAGGTGGGCCGATGTCCAGTTATGCTCCCTGCATTAGAGGATCTAAGAGATGCATTCTCATGGCCACCACAGTTACCAAGGAGAACAAGAACCCACAGCTGTCGAAGACCAATAAAGAGTCATCCCTGGGGCAAAGAAGGGCCCGGTCTGCACAGGGACTTGGCCATTCAGAGCAGAGAGGATAAAGGTGAGGATTCCCCTTAGTGGAAGGAAGAGAGGAGTGGTGATGGGGAGGCAACAAGAGTGTCTGCCCAGGGAGATCAGACTTGTGGTTGCCAAGGGGGAGGGGGTCAGGAGAGGGATGGACTGGGAGTTTGGGGTTGGTAGGTGCCAACTAGTACATTTAGAATGGATAAACACAAGGTGCTACTGTATAGCACAGAAAAGTGTATCCGATCTCCTGGGATAAATCATAATGGAAAAGGATATTAAAAAAAGAATGTCTATACGTGTATAACTGAATCACTTTGCTGTACAGCAGAGATTGCCACAACATTGTAAATCAACTAGACTTGAATTTAAAAAAAAAAAAAAAAAAAGAGTGTCTGCCAACCTCTTCCCCCGACTCCACCACTCAACAAATCTCTGGTACCAATAGATGGCCATTGAGTACATCTGTCTCAGCCAGACCCAATCAGATATGACTGCCAATTATCAGGAGACTTTCCTGACCCCAGGGCCAGCTTAATATGTGCAGTAGAAGGGGGAAAATATCTCTTCTTTTTGGCTATCCAAATCTCAATATTTGTGATGCACCCCTTCTATCATGAAGTCAACAAAAACCCTTGATCCCAGGTCTTCTCTGCAGATCACCTGAGTCTGGGGCTGGGCTGCTTTTGCTTTTGATTTTTGTAGGGGGTGTGAGCCTTGTTGTTCTGTGTCTATTCTAATTTGGCTAATTGCATGTTGCCTATTTAAAATCTCCCCCACTCTTTCAATTAGATAAGGACTTCTTCATATTCTGCTTGACAAGTCAGGTTGCAAAGCACTTGGGGTCCTCCCCTTTGGAGGGGAGGTGGGTATCATTAATTGTGCATGAGGTGTGGTGGGTTGAATAAATCATTTGAGTAATGTTGTCATACTCTTGTCGATAATTTGGAAAGCAAGGAAACATTTTATGTGGCACAAACCTGGATTATTGCAGTTGTCTCCTAACTGGTCTCCAGGCTTTCACTCTTACCCCCCACTCTCTATTTTCTATTCTCTACTCAACACCCAGAGCGATCCTGGTAAGATGCAATTCAGATCATGTCACTCCTATGCTCCTACCAATCGCTAACCAGTTACTTCTAGTAAAAGCCAAGGTCCTTATACTGATCTACAAGGCCCTGCATTAGATCAGCAAACTATGACCCTCCAGCCAAATCCAGCTGCCTGCTGCCTGCTTTCGTAAATAAAGTTTGGGAACGTGGCCACGCCCATTTGTTTACTTAGTGTCTACGGCTGCTTTCTTGTAGAGTTGAGCTGTTGCAGCAAAGACCACGTGGGCTGCAAAGACTAAAATCAAACGGCCCTTTACAGCAAAGGCTTGCCAACCCCTGCCCTATACGATCGCCTCATCCATACTCCCCACGGTCACCTCTCAGACCCCTGTCCTCCTACCCTGCTCACTTTGCTCCATCCACGCACTCGGGTCTATGCTAGTCCCCTAACTTAGGACACATCTTTCTACCTCAGCCTTGAAAGGCTGGTCCACATCTGTGGGGATATCCTTCCCCTCAGTATCCTCATGACTTGCTCCCTAACTGCCTGCAGGTCTTGATTCAATGAGTCTCCTCACCAAAGACTTTCCCGGTCACCCCATTTAAATTGCAACCCTTCCTCTCCCAACAGCCTCCATCCTCCTTTCATGGTTTACTTTCCTCCTTAGAGCTGTGCACTAACGTAATACATATTTCACTGCTTGTCTTGTTTATACCCTTGACCCCAAAAGTAAGCTCCTTGAAGACAAGTATTTTTGTCTTTTTTGCTCTGCTCTATCCCCAGGGCTTAGAATAGTGCCTGGCACATAGTAGGCGCTCATTAAATGTTTGTCAGATGGATAAATATAACATCAAAGGCTCATAATTCTGCTGCCCAACAGAAGACCCAAACAATAGTGGCTTATTCAGTGATATCATATGACATTTGTCTTGCTCTGTCTGACTTACTTCACTCAGTATGACAATCTCTAGGTCCATCCGTGTCGCTGCAAATGGCATTATTTCATTCTTTTTTATGGCTGAGTAATGTTCCAATATATATCTTTAATATAGTGGCTTTTTCAGGTCGTAGGGCGGCTTCGCCATCAGGACCCCTTGGCCCCTCCTCCACCTCCCCTCCCTGCCATCTTTGGTGGGTGGCTTTCTTTTCCCTATGGTGTCCTCTTGAACACAGGATGTTCACTCCACTCTGGCCTCCCCTTCATGCTGGTTAAAGTAGGAGGTGACAGGGAGGAGGAGGTGACACTTACATCAGGAAAGAAATCCTTCCCAGAAATGCCTAGCATGCTCCTGCTGACATCTCTTAGGCCAGAACCAAGTCCCACAGCCACCCTCAGCTGCAGGAGAGGTTAGGAAATGTGGTCTTACAGCAGGACACATGACTATCCTAAAGAACATATCAAGTTTCTAGGAGTAAGGAGAAAAGAGAAATGGATATTGGAGAGGTGACTTATAGCATTTGCCTCATCTGCCTTTTGATTTTTTTTTTCTCAGCTGGGAGAAGTATAGAGGGTGGGACTTGGGAGAACTTCCAGGACTTTGGAAGTTCTGATTGCTGATTTTATAAGAGTTCAGCCCAAACTTTCCCTGTAGTGTAGTCTCCTAGCTTGCTGAACGTCCCTTGTCATCCTACTTCTTGTGAGCTTTATGTCATGCTCGCCACGAAGCATGTCCTCAGCAGTGTGTGTCCCATGAGGTAGATGCTCAAGAACTATTTCTACATGAGTTAATAAATGAAGTGAAATGTGTATACACCCTGAGGAGTGTATACACACACATAGGTACATATATGTGGGTGTCTAAATGCCTATATTTCATTTATTGCATGTTTCCTATATGCCGTCACATATATTCAATTCTGCCAACAATCCTGGGAAACCAATAATAGCATCTCCATTTTTGTGGTGAGGTGTCTCTGTTCCAAGGCTCAGTAACCATAAGGAACGTGTACAGCAGCACACAGCTAATAAATGTTAGAGGCAAGACTCAAACCCTAAGTCACTGAATCTAAAGCTTATGTGCCCCTGATCACATTCATTCAGTGAATCATTCAACAAATATATACTCACTGCTTCCTGTGCGCCAGGTACTGTTGTAATAATCATATTTCCTGTGTCAAGAAAATATTGCTCAAATCAAAAGACAAATTTTGATAAGTGCAGTACGAAGAGATTAAAATATACATGCCGTATCTCTTTTTTTTTTTTTTTTCGGTACGCGGGCCTCTCACTGTTGTGGCCTCTCCCATTGCAGAGCACAGGCTCCGGACGTGCAGGCTCAGCGGCCATGGCTCATGAGCCCAGCCGCTCCGCGGCATGTGGGATCCTCCTGGACCGGGGCACGAACCTGTGTCCCCTGCATCGGCAGATGGACTCTCAACCACTGCGCCACCAGGGAAGCCCCCTATCTCTTTTTTATCTGTGTGTTTCTTCTGCACATTTCTAGGTAAAGAACCCACCCATGTGCCTTCAGGGTCACATGACTTATTTTAAATTTCTTAACTAGTTTCATTTAATTAGTTTAACTTAGTTTGTCTTAACTTGTCTTAACTTAGTTTCATTTAATTCTCAACCTGTATGCATATTATTTGTTTAAAGAGATTGTAGGTTACTTGAGATGAGGTGTGTCTTATTCATTACTGAGTTCCAATTTTAAACTTGCCTGAAGTTAAGACAATGATAGGCACTCTGGGCTCAATAGACTCCTATTGCATGAAACAGAACTAACTGGTATTAGGCAGGGTTTGGGGCTGCAAGCCATGGAAACCTGTCCTGAGTGATTTATGCAGGAAAGGGATTTATTGGAAGGATATAGCTTGCAGGAAGGAAGCAGGAAGGAAGTGAGTGTAGGTAGAAAAAATACAGCCAATATCGTGGCTGGTTAAGCTACTACCACTGGCAGCACCACTGCTGGACACTCAATCTACCATTTGCTGGACACTGAATGCTGATGTTCACTGCTGGACTACTGTATCAGTGAGATTATGCTGCAGTGACAAACAGCCCCAACATCTCAATGGCTTAGATGACAGAGGTTCATTTCTCACTCCCGTTATATGTCTACAATCATGGGCCCAGGCCAGCGGACGCCTCACGCTTCCATGATCTCAGAAACTGGAAAAGGGAAAGGCATGAAGCCAATTGCAGCTAGCCAACCTAACAGCTCTTAAAGCTTCTTTCTGATGTAGCACATGCTACTTTCCCTCACATCTAACTGACCAAAGCAAGGGAGGCCTAATCTTTTACAGGATGAGAAAATACAATTCTACTAAGCACCCAGATTGAGAATTTTTATACTTGTCATCAGCTTTAATGACTCTGACAGTTCCAATACCACTTCTACCATGAACACTTGCTCACTAGCTTTGCACTTTATGTGACTCATTTAGAATTCAAAATGCTGGTGGGAGCATCCCACCAGCCAAGGTAAGGTCATGTTCAGTGCTCCGTCAAGAAGGCACATGAGGGAGGGCACATGCTAGTCAGTCAGAAGGCTACAACATGATAGAATCCTTCCCCATCTTTTTCGGTTGGAATCTGTACTGCTGATCAATTAAGCCTGCTTCTTCTAGGATGATGCATTCTCAGAGGGACTCCTCAAATATGAGCTAAACTCTGAGCTCTTCAAGGAGGCAGTGCTACATACTCAAAACATATATATATATTTTAAAAAAGAATAAATTTTAAAATGAATTGTCTTATATATTCTTATGTCTTAGGATCTAGCACTCAATACATACTAGTTTTGCATGTTTCCTGAAGTGTTTTTCTGAAGTGTTTTTAAAAGCTATTATTTGAAAAAAGTTAGGAGGTCAAATAAGTATGGAAAATGCTGGGTTCTTTCAGTCATTCTTTGTGGTAGGCAGCCTCTAAGCTGGTCAGTGACCCCCATCTCCCAATAATTACACCCTGTGTAAGCCTCTCCCCTGGGGTGTAGGTTGGATTTATTGACACATCTAACAAACAGAATATGACTGAAGTGATGGATGTCAATTCTGATGTTAGGTTATAAAAAGACTGTGGCTTCCGTCCTGGGTATCTTGATCTTTTGCTCAGAGAGCAGCCAGCTGTCATGTTGTGAGCTGCCCACGTGCAAAGAACTGAAGCCTCCAGCCAATAGCCAGTTAGGACCTGCAGGCTTTCAACAGCTGTAACTAGTCTTGAAAGTGGGTCCTCCCCAAACGAGGCTTGAGATGACTGCAGCCCAGCCAACACATTGATTGCAGCCTGGGAGACCCTGAGCTAAGGACCCATCTAAACTGTGCCTGGGTTCCTGATGCACAACTGTGAACTAATAACTGTTTGTTATTTTAAGCAACAGATAAAGAATTCAATAAATATCTAACAGCAGTATGTGAAGCTCTTGTGACACATTAATGGGCACAACAGACCTGACTTATGCCCTTATGGAGTTTAAATTAATTTAAATGTGTTTCTATGCTGCGGGAATAGACAGAGCCTTTAATATGCAAGTGTACACCATCAGTCTCTAAGAGGGGGGGGATGGGTCTCTTACTTTTAAACTCTTTTTTTTTTGCTCTACATTTCATAGGGCTAATGTTTTATGGAATACACACTGGAAAATTCTCTTATTAGCTAAATGAGTAAATGAATTAAAGTTGTAATTTTAAAGGTTTAAGCTCCCCTGCAAAAATTTCAGAGTATGCCACCCTTTGTTCATTATAGACTTAATAGCTATTCTTCTTTTCCTGGACCCCATGCACATTTTCACTAATTTACTTAAGCAAACATTGACCGATTATCTACTGCAGGCACCGAATAGTTACTTGGGCGATGGGGCTGCTGTATTTCTCCTGAAGTGTATTTGGAAATGCACTAATTGTTTCGTTTTGTGAGTAATGGTTTCAGCCACAATATTTGGACAAAGAGCCAAGGAGAGAAAGAATGGGATTGGTTAATGTTAAAATCAAAGCTTTGCTGAAAACTGTAATGTGTATTGAAGCAAAGCATTGTGCTCAAGGAGAGAAGACATAATCGGTATTGAAACAGTGCCTGAAACACTTCATCGGACTGTATTTAAAATGTTTGAGGAACTCTTGGAACAAATAAAGCCCTGAAAAGTTCTTTCAAATTGAAATGAATTCTTGGCATGCTTTCCCCTCAACTACCACCGCTCTCCACACAATACCTGCTTCAGAGAAGCCTGTGGAAGCAGGACTTTTGTCTTAATTGTCAAACATGTGTCAAGTGTTTCATATTTTAGGTGAAAAGCAGGAGAGAAAAAAGGTACCTCATTTATGAAACAGATTGAAATGGCAATCCTATTTTGTCTTTGGTGCACCGCTCCTTGGGATTGCACGTGACATTTCCAGATTTAATGAAGTAAGAGATGTCCCGGGACCAACCCCTCAGCAAACTGTGTCCCATTTCTATCCCTGGTAGGCATGAGGCAATGCCGGTGTTGGCAAAGACACAGAGAAATGGGATGGGTTGAAGATTTAAAAGTAAAATGTGAAGATGTAAGATAGGATAATATTTATCCTCTTGGGAGGAAGGCAGACTTTTCTAACTTACCAACATTAAATAAAAGAATTGACAATTTTGGGCTTCCCTGGTGGCGCAGTGGTTGAGAGTCCGCCTGCCGATGCAGGGGACACGGGTTCGTGCCCCGGTCTGGGAAGATCCCACATGCCGCAGAGCGGTTGGGCCCGTGAGCCATGGCCGCTGAGCCTGCGCGTCCGGAGCCTGTGCTCTGCAATGGGAGAGGCCACAACAGTGAGAGGCCCGCATACCGCAAAAAAAAAAAAAAAAAAGAATTGACAATTTTAACTGTGAGAAAATTAAAATCTTATGCTAAACAAACAAATAAATAAATACAAATGGCAAACCATGGAGCATTACCGGCAGTGTATATGACAGAGAGAGTATTTTTATTCTGTAAGTGGTTCCTAAAAGTCATTAGGAAAAAGACAAACATCTTAGGATGCTCCCTCCCCACTACAAAAAGAGAAATGACATAAACAGGGAATTCTTATGGGCAAAGATATAAAAGACAAACAAGTGAAAAAATTCAACTTCTGGGGTGATTAAGTAAATGTTAGACTCTATATTGAAAGGTAAGAGCATAAAGCAAATAGTGGCACAGTCTTTGGATTCAGGCTGCCTGGGTTGCTGCCTCAGTCTCCTCATTGATATCATACAATTGTAATAGTGCCTGGCACACAAGGAGTGGTATATAAATGCTAGTTATTATTTCTCTTATTAAATTGATAAATACAAAAATGATAATGGCCAGTGGTATCAAAGGAGTGAGACAGGCACTCTTGTACACTGCTGGGGGGTATAAATTGGTACAATCTTCTTGGAGGGCAATTTGGCTCTGTGCATTAAGCTCTTAGAATGCTACATTGCCTTGTGCCAAACTCCATGGTAGGCATTTTCCCCAAGGAAATGAGAGGTCAAATATATAAAGAAAAAGCTGCTGTAAAGACTTTTCTTCTGATCTGGATATAATTGTGCAATGCTGGAAAGAACTTAAATGTCTAACAATAGATTCATTGAACAAATTACTGGACATCCATTAGGTAGAATTCTACGTAGTCATCAAATGACATAAAGACCCACTGAAAGGGCATTTGGGGAACAATTGAAATATGACTTAGATAATGTTATTGTATCAGTGCCGTTTCTTGAGTGTGATAATGGTCCTCCAGCTCTTTGTAGGAAAATGTAGGATACATGCTGAAATGCCATGATGTTTACAGCTTACTTTCAAATGGTTCAGGAAAAAAAGAACATAACACACCATACACACACACACACACACATCATATATATATCCATAAATATCTCACAGAGAGAGAAAGCAATGGTGAATCTGGGTGAAAGGTAGATAGGATGTTTATTTTATCTATCAACATTTCTGTCTGTTTGAAATTTTTCAAAATAAAAAGTTGGAAAAATGTAAGAAAACATTTAAGGACAGGAAGAAATGATATATTTTAAGGAAAAATGTAGTTTACAAAACAGTATATGCAATATGATCTCAATTTTTTTGTTGAAAGATTAGGATTAGCTGGTATTTATTGGAGCCTTCCCACATGCCAGACACTGTGTTAAGTGTGCGTTGTCTCACGTAGCTAAAACCCTATGAAGTTCTGAGACATTATGATTTTCCCTACATAAAAGATTAACAGATAGAAATTCAGAGATTAAAATCTTACTAAAGGGGATTCCCTGGCGGTCCAGTGGTTAAGACTTGGTGCTTTCACTGCTGTGGCCCAGGTTCAATCCCTGGTTGGGGAACTAAGATCCTGCAAGCTGTGCTGCATGGCCAAAAAAAAATAAAAATAAAAAATAAAAACTTACTAAAATCACATGGCCAGCCACTTGTACTCAAACGTGGGTCTTTATGACCTCAAGTCCACACTCTCTTTTTTTTAATTGAATGAACGATTCTTTAAATTTTATAGTGCTTTACAATTTTCAAAAGTTTCACACACATGATTTCACATAATCCCACAACAACCCTTTTGTTCCCCCTACCCCTATCTTGCCCCTCCCCCCTTCCCTTTTCCCACTGGTAACCACTAGTTTGTTTTCTATATCTGTGAGTCTGCTTCTTTTCTGTTTTATTCACTAGATTGTTGTATTGTTTAGATTCCACATATAAGTGATATCGTACAGTATTTGTCTTTCTGTGTCTGGCTTATTTCGCTCAAGTCCACACTCTTAACTACCACGCTATTGCACAAAGAGCAGGAGGCTGCTGTAGCTGCTGACCGTGATATTGATTATGGCTAAGAATTATTGATAAGGGCTGTAATGGAGATACATAGTCAATGTTTTAAAGAAGCAAAAGCAAAGGGAGAGGCTAGTTCTATCGGGCAGGAGGACAGGAGGAGTGTAGTACTTACTACAGTGGTACCATTTGGGATGAGCTTTGAAGAATCCATAGGAGTACAATAGGGGGAACAGCATGAGTAAAGACACTGTATTTAAGAAAACCAGAATTAGTTTGTAGGGAGTGTAGGGGCAGTTAACCAGGGAAGATGGCAACTTATAAGACTGGACAGGGACCAGCATTCCTCCCTTCTGATGGTGAGGGGAAGTGCTTATGAAAAATGACCCAGGCAGCAGAGTAGTCCAGATGGGAAAGTGAGACTGTTACTAGGGAGACCAAGCGAGGGGCTTTTGGGAACCATCCCAATAGGAGGTGATGAACAATTCTACCAGAGTAAGAACAGTGGGAATGAAGAGGGGACAGAATCGAAGCTTCCTCCTCTGAAAGTTTGCAGTATTACTCGGGGACATGCCATAATAGATACATGTCTTGAAATATCATCTTATCTTCCTAAGTTGGTCCTTTGCTTGTTTGTGCTCATATCCATCTAGTTTGTATCACAGGAACTACCTTTCCCAGACTCTGTCACCCTCCAACTTCTTGGTGGGTTTGGCCAGCGGGAGACACTGGCAGAAGATGTGGGGCAGAAGGAGGGGTGAGCCCGGGGCTTCTCTGTTCCTCTCTGTCTGCTACAGGGCGTGTTCCTGGCAGCAGCTGTGTCTCATCCATGAGCCCAGATCCTGCTGGGCAGCCCCTCCCAACATGGAGCTAGCTCTCCTGCTTGGTCTCCACTGTAGCTCTAGATCCTAACAGACGGCTTGGCTTCTGGGCTCTGGTAACACCATCTTCTCTCTGTCCTTCCAGCCCTGAGCATGGCAGAAGCTTCTTGCTGATGCTACTTTCCCCCTTGTCTCCTTCCTGTCCCATTTAGCTCCTCAGCTCTCCCATCCTCTCTGGAACTGATTCCTTGCATTAGATTCCTTCAGATTGAAACACCTAGAGTATTTCTGTTTCCTGGCTAGACTCCCCACCCAGAGCAGAATTTCCTAATGGACAGGCACTGCATCTCTCCATTTTTATAATTCTACAAGGAGAAAGATAGAATTACTCAAGAAATATTTGATTGATACCTGGCCTTGGATCCCAACAGTAATCCTCATTGGCTCACTTGTGTGGGATCTGAAAAGAGAAGACACGAAAGAAATGAGTTCTAATTCCTTCTTCCAGGTGCTTAGCTTGAATTATGGTGTAGTTTCCACCCATTCATTGATTCATCCAATCAACAAACATGTATTGAGTGCCTAGCAAGTACTAGGCACTTTCCTAGCTGCTGGGGATATAGCAAAGATCCTTTCCTTGAGGAGTTTACATTTTAGTAGAGGACTTTAATGCACCAATAAGCCACTGGGGAGAAGGGGCTGGCTCATTTTTTCTAGTCACTGCCTGGAGATCCCCCATCAGATAATCTGGTTAGGAGATGGAGACTTTCAGGTAGAAAATAAAAATAACAGTAATATCATTTGGGGGGCAGATTCTGTGCTAAGACACCTATCCATCCAATCCAATAAGCATTTCTTGAGTACCCACTATGTAATAGGTAATGTGGTTTACAGAAGTGATCAAGACAAATAGGTCCACACCCTCTGGATCATATAGTCTAGTTGCAATGAAAGACATTAAGCAAATAGTAAGGTGAATATATAATTAAAATTAGGGCACACGCTCTGAAGGGGAAGTAAATGTGCTATGAGAGCTGATGATAGGGGAACTTGACCTAGCCTAGGGGTACTGGTGGTCAGCTAAGGCCCCCCCAGGGAAGTCAAGTTTTGGCTAAGCCTTGAGAGCCCAGTGGGTTGGGTGGTAGAAAGTGTTCTGGAGCAGTTTTCATTTGCCATCTCATTTAACACTGCCATCAGAGGGTCCAGAAACTCAAGAAGCAATTTCCTATTTTCTTACTGCTCTCTAAGGGCTTGTCACCAACATTCTCAGATTTTAACAGACCAGATTGCTTGCAAATAATGAACTTGGAAAGATCAGCATCTCCTCCAGAGTCTGTCAATTAAACTGTCCTCCTATGGAATAACACTCCTAGTAGAGCAAAAGCTGCATTTTTGGTAGCCATTATGATTGTTCACAAATATTCCAGTTTCCTTTCTGGGTACATGTGAGATTATGCTTTCAAGTTCTTTTGCAATTAGATGCAGTCATATGAATGGTGTTAGTCAATGAAACATGGGCGGAAGTGATGTGTGTGTAACTTCCAGGTGAAAACTTTGAAAGTCAAGAGTGTTACTCTTATGTCCTCACCCCTTTTCCTGCCTCATCAATTTTGGAAGCATGTGTTGAGATGGTGCTTCCAGCAGCCTGGGTCCCTAAGTGAACACTGTAAGTAGTGTAGCCAACCCTATCGACCCACATTGCACATTGGAGCCTGAGCAAGAAAGAAACATTTGCTCTTTTAGCCTGCTGAGATTTGGGGACTGTTTGTTACTGAAGCATAACCTAGTATATCCAGACTGATACAGGATTGTTTGTGTATTTTCTTTTCCTCTTCTCAGTGATGAGTGACCAGTTGCTCTCAAACAGACAAGCCAGGCATATTACGTACCTTATGTTAATGAACTCTCCTAACTCTAACAATTTGAGGTAAGCATTATATTTCCCAGTTTTGCAGCTGGAAGTCAAGAGCCATCACAGATAGGGCTGCCACTGGGCTTTGCACACAGGACCCTACAGTATCACCTGGCTCTTAAGGAAGAAGGGCAAGGGGTTTATGGAGCTGAGAAAAGGGAAAACCTTTGGCTTGGGTAAGGCCATTTACAGCTTTACCTAAAATCTCTGGGCTCTTATGGGCGTAAGGCGAATTGGTTCTGAATGATTGTGGTCCTGCCTTCCTTCTCATAGTTAATCTTGTAGGTCTAGTGATTTTTGGATTTCAGGGAGGCAGGGCATATTGGCCAACCGTGGTCTGAAATTGGTTCAGGATTAAGTCCAAACTCCGTAAAATACCCTCTGGGACTTTACGCTTGCCTGTGCCTTCCTTCTCCGTCTCATTTTACAAATCCCTTTTTCTGCCTCTGAGCTCAGCAACACTGACCTTCTGCCAGTTCCTCCAAACGACTGAGTTCTCTTTTGCCCTGGGACCCTTGTATGTGCCATTTCTGCTTTTCGGGAATATTTCCCATAGTGGGTAAGTTCCTACTCGTTCTTAAAGTCTGACCATCTGTGTCACTTCTTCCAGAAATCCATCTCTGACTCATCCACTGTGGGTTAGGATCCCCTCCTCAGAACTCCCTTGGCATACAAAATGTCCCCTATCACAGCCCCGTGGTACTGATTCAGGAAGTGGAATGGAGTTGGAATGTCTGGGTTAAAATTCTATGTCCACATTTCGTAGCTCTTTGACTTTGGGTAAGTTGCTCAGCTTCCTTGCACCTCAACTTTCTCATCTATAAAGTGGGGATTCTGTGGGGAAGGTACATGAACGGTGCATAGAACAGTTGTCTGGCACAAAGTACATTCTCAATAAGGGTTAGAGTTTATAATGATTATCATATTAATTGACAATTAGGACAATTACAGGTGTAATCTTGGGGGTCAGTGAACCCCAGATATTGTACACCAGTTGAATACGAATAATGTTTATGCACACGCATGCAGCTCTACCCGTTTATCAAAGGATGTATGACCCTAAGACATGAAGACTCACTGCCATGAGGGTCATGCTTGCACTGGGATCTGCTCTCAGAGCTGCCTTGTATTAAGAGGTGCAAGTCTACCCCTTGCTTAAAAGTTACCTCTTTATAGCTCCTTGAATTGTGTGACCTATCTGCTCTGCAAATGAGCAAGCCATTACGTTGACTCTGTAATTCTTTCTTTCAGGACAAAGTTCAGAAGAAGTAGGCACATATGTCCCTTTCTGATGTGGAGCAGATTGAAATTGGGTTGGACTCATCAGTAGTCTTCTACCCAGTGATAGAGTCTTCCACTCACAAAGACACTCACATGGCAAAGGGCTCATTGCAGAGCTTTATACACACTGACTGTACATCCAGGAAACAGCTGGTATTTGCCAGGGGCTTGCTCAGAACTGGTGCAGTGAAACATACACAATCTGCTTAATTTGTGTGTGTCATTCTTGAACTTCCTCTTTCCTGAAACTCATTGCACTTGCAGCTTTTATTAACATCTGTCTTTCAACTAAAAGCTCAACAAGGGCAGGACCCAGAAGGAAAGCTGAGTCCACATTGCCCCCAACAACCAGCACTGTGCCTGACCCATAATAGAAGTAACCAACCCTAGTTGAGCATTTACAGTGCTGGCCAGACACTGTTCTAATGATCTCATTTAGTCCTCACAGCCAACCGGTCAAGGTATTGTTATTATCCCCAATTAAAGATGAAGAACGGAGGCATGGAGAGGCACAGAGAGGCTAAGAAACTTGCTCAGGATTACATAGCTAGAAAGTAGTGAAGCCAGGCTTCAAACCCAAGCGGCCCTGTTTGCTCCTGCACAGTAGATGCATAGAAAGCACGTGACGAAGCTCTCAACGCGTGTGACCCTAGCTAAATGAGGCCGGCTCACATTATGGTTGTCGGGTTGGTTGCTATGCTTGCTGCTTGGTTTCTAGAATGCTGAAGGACGAAAGATTATATTAATACTTTGATTGACAGGTAGGCTTCAGAATAATGGGCAGAAAATTATATAATTTTCTTCGGAAAATAGCTTTCCGGCTCTGGTAAAAATGATCCCTATTGTAAAAAGTTCAGAAGTATGAAGAAGAAAGTTAAAAAAAGATCATAAGAAAACAAAAGAAAAAGAAAAAAACATCAGGGATAGAACTAGAATCAATAAAGCTCCTTTAAAAAAAAATCACCAGAAATCCAACAAACTAGTTATAGCTATTATTTCCACCCTTTGAGGCAAGTTTACATATTTATATACATATTTAGCTCTACATAAAGTATTTTACATAAATGGGATCATATTATATGTGCAATTCCAAAACCTATTTTTAAAAACTTCTTCACTCGCCAATATGCTGTGGAAATAAAGATCACCATCATTATTCTTTGCAACTGCTAAATATTTCCTTGTATGAATTAATATAATTCATTTCATCAGGCCTTATTGAAAGACATTTAGGTTGTTTCCCAAAGTCCTGTGTTAAAGCAGCATTACAAAGAACATTGTGTATACTTTTGAAAAATTTACAAGGATCACCTTAGATAATATCAGAAGATATGACTTCTGGGACGTCCCAAGGAGTGCACACTGACATTTTGATACATATTGACAAACTGCCCTCCCAAAAGATTGCCCCAATTTATGTCCCATTGTGACACACATTCATCACGACTGACTTTATAAATCTTTGCTAATCTGATAGGCAAAATAACCCCAGTAATTTATTTCTGTTTTCAAAAAATCTTTAGTATATGTTTATTGTTGATCTGCATTTCTCCGAGGATAACATAGATAAAACTTCTAGTTTTGAAGAAGGGAGTTATTTATGTACAAAGAGGTTCATCCCAGCATTACTTACACCAGTTAACAACCAAATAGGGAATCAACCCACCAGTTAAGGTATAAACATATGTTGGAATATTTCATAGTGACAAAAAAGAATGTTTTGGATGAATATTTACTAGCATGGGGAAATGATTATAGTATCAAGTTTGAGAAAACTTCTTAAGGAAATAGTCGAAATGCAAAATGATTTACAGAATAATTCCAACTCTGTTAAAATATATATGTTAAAAGAAGAAGATGGGAAAAAATTAGAAAGACTTGAAGGAAACACAAATCATTAATGTTGATCTCTGTAAGATGGAATTTGGGATGATTTGAATTTTCTTCAGACTTTTTTGCAGATGCCAAATTTTCTCATAGTATGGGGCTAATATTGAACACATGGTTGGTGTGTTTATTATTCTCAGTGCTTGGGCTCACTTGCCCTCAGTCACTTAGCATTATCATTAATGATCTATTTCAGTAAACTAAACAGACATATGCTTTGGTTTATCCATAAAACTAACTAAGGGACATGCTCGTTAGTACTGGAACTGTGTTGGGGGCAAGGCCTGGCTTTCAAGGAGTGTGACTTCTGAAAGGGGAGAGGAGCCATCTGCACATCTGTAGCACAACAGGCAACAGCATGTCTACTAAGATATGGCAAAGCCTCCTAGACAAGGTGGCATTTCAGCCCAGCCCTGAAGGATCATTTGGATTTTATATGTAACATTTGTCATTTTTTTCTGACTCTATAAGAAATGTGTTTATTACAGAAAATAGGAAAATGTATAAGATAATAACAGACATGTATAGGGTTACTATCATGTGTGGAACACTGCTAAATCCTATATACAGAAAAATCTCATTTAACCCCCCAGCAACCCAAAAAGATGGGTGTGATTATTTGTGCATTTCAAAGGCAAAGGAAGAGACTATAAAAGCGATTGAATATACATGATTGGAAAACTGGCAGAGGCAGTAATGGAACCCAAGTTGACCTGGTGCCATCAAAAAAGTAAATCAATCAATGTTAAGCCCATTGCTTTCAGTCTCTTTTCTTCCCTGTGCATGAGCTTTTCTTGGGTTCTCTTGCTGCTTACACTCTGAGTGGTCATCACTCAAGCATCATCGGCACATAGGTGGGAACTGAAGGCATACAAGTGGACGAGATCACCAGGGAAACACACAGAGAAGAGAAAAGGCTCTGGGAACAAATCCCAAACAACAGAGATGGAGACACCCTCCCAGGTCTGGGCTGGGTGGACAGGAAGCAACATCAGGGAAAACTTCACTGTGGTGGTAACCTTGGAGCTGAATCTTAGAGGATGAGGTTTGCCAGGTTCAGAAGAGGAAGACAAGGTCTTTGAGCAAAGTGAACAAAGGAAAGAACATCTGCAAAGACTTATCGGATGCAAGGGACAACATGTTAACTTGGAAAACCAGCAAGTGATTTCAGTATGGCTAGAACATAAGCGTGTGTGTGTGTGTGTGTCTGTGTGTCTGTGTGTTCATGTGTGTGCAGGTATCTGTGTGGGTGTGGGAGTGCATCTGTGTGTTTATGTGACTGTGAATATGTGTTCAGGAGGCTAGGGTGATGACGGAGAGCCTAGAGGGGGAAGCAGGGTTCAGATCATTAAAGACTGTGTATCCTTGTATTCGATGGTATATGAAAAATACATATAGAAAAAGACTTATTATGAGGAGTTGGTTCATATAATTATGGAGAATGAGAAGTCTCACGATCTGATGTCTGCAAGCTGGAGTCCCAGGAAAGCTGCTGGTATAATTCAGTCCAAGTCCAAAGACCTGAGAACCAGGGGAGCAGGTGATGTAAATTCCAGTCTGAGGGCTGGAGAAGATGAGATGTCCCAGTTCAGTCTGTGATGGGGGGTGGGGAGTGATGAATTCTTCCTGCCTCCACCTTTTGTTTTATTCAGTCCCTCGCAGATTGGATGATGCTCAACCACATTTGGGAGGGCAATTTACTGAGTCCATTGATTCAAATCCTAATCCCACCTGGAGACACCCTCACAGACATACCCAGAAACTATGTTTAATCTGGGCACCTGTGGCCCATTCAAATTGACACATAAAATTAACCATCACAATCCCTTTTAAAAGGTTTGGAATGTTATGGAAAAAGTCTGGGAAGAAAGGGTGGAGATCCTGAAGGCCACTAATCAGTATAAACTTTATTTATTTGGAAGGCAAATGGGAACCTTTGAATTTTTTTCAAGAGAGAAATGACAAAATGAGAATTGGGCTTTTGGAAGATTCTCGGGCTGGATGGTTTGGAGAGGGAAGAGGCAGGAGAGGAGACCAGTTGGTAGAATATTATAATAGTCAATAGAGAGAGGTGATGAGCATATGCATTAGGATGATAGCTACAGGGTGATGGTAGTATACTGGGGTGAAGGGATGGGTGATGGTGGATTTGGGCTGACAGAGATGAGAAACATCAGACAATCTCCTGGGTTATCTGGCAAAATCCATTGTTGAACATCAAACCAACAGTTCAAAATCATGTCCTTCCTTCCTTTCATGCATTTACGACAGATATTTACTGACTGACTACTCTGTGTCAGGCCTATGTATGGGGAACCCCTAGTTCAGTGTGGAATCTAACAAGTAAGCAGACTGTAGTAACCTAGTGTTACAAGGGGCCAGAAATCAACAGCCTCGGAAGTGGGGGAGGCAGCTGAAACACCCAGGACAGTATTGAGTGTTAACAAGATACCAGGCCCCAAATGGAGTCACTTATGCTAAGCTCCACTTCACCAAACTGAGACACTTAATTACAGTTTTGGCTCTCCCAGAAATGGAATCTTAAACTAGTCAATCAGGAATCACCTGATCAGCAGTAGTTAGGTAATCTGCCTTATAGACCCCTGCCATCTCCTAGAGGAAAGTAAACTTGCAATAAGCAACCTGCTTTTTAACCTAGTATGAATTCCTTGTTCCTTCTCCATTGTGTCTATGAAAAGTCTTTCATTTTGTACAGCTCCTCCAAGCTCCCTTCTATCTGCTAGATTGGATACTGCCAGATTCGTGAATTGTTGAATAAAGCCAATAAAGAGCTTTAAAATTTACTCAGTTGAATTTTGTTTTTTAACATGAAGGATATGGGCTACCTTCTTGTAGAATGGCACTTCTAAGCTGGAAACTCAGAGGAGAGTCCCCTACAGGCAGAGACAGTGGGAGCTGGTGATCCCCAGGTGAATAAGATATGGTTTCTGCCCTGGTGGATGGGGACAAATAAATAAGACAATGCCACTGGACATAAATGCAACTAAGTCATGCATATATACCATTCTTTATTCAAAAAACAAAACTCTCCTCTGTGCAAATTTATCCTTTTTAAAGCTGAGCTCTCTGGACCATTACCCACCAGAACGTCAAAGTGGGACATAAGCCTTCCCTCCAGTGTACCCCCAGGCATTTGAAGGATGGGCTCAGCGTCCTCCTTGCTACTGAAGGAACGTAGTTAATGAGTGCTGGTGGCAGACGGCTAACGTCCAGAGACTCAGCCTTCCAGTGATGTCCACTTCCCTGATCCCTCTGCTTGCCTGGTTTCTTAGTTCCCTCCGCTCTGGGGCAAACTGGGGCTGAAAGAGGACCGTATTAATTGGTTTGGGGACCCGAAGGTGGGGGAGGCTGGAGAGGGAGAAAAAATATGCTTTGTGTACTAGAGAAAGAAAAAGGAAAGTGAAATCCGAAACGCAGGGGCAGAAAGCGACCCCAGGCAGACACTTTGTGAACCGCTGGGGGGAGCACAACTCGGTGGGTGGGTGGGTGGGTGGGTCACATGCCCAACCTACCATTCTCCTATTCTGGTATCAAAGCCGAAGGCTCAAGGGCAGGGACAGCAGAGGAGGGGTGGGGTAACATCTGCGTCTCTACGCTCCCACAGGTCCCCCAATTCTCAGGCCCTGGCTCCCCACTTCATGGAGCCTCGGTCACGGGCCGGGGGCGTGTATGAGGGGCGGGGCTGCGTGGAGCTGAGGAATTAAAAGAGGTAATTAGCATCCTCCAATCCCATTGGCTCTCCGCCGGCCCTGCTTTACATACGCCCGCCCCCTTGGGCTGCCCGGGGCTTGCGGGGTTTTGTAGGGTTTGCAGCTGTCGCGGTCGTTGCTGCGCTTCAGTGCCGGGCGGGCGAGCGCCGAGCGAACCCCGGGCCGGGAACCGGGAGCCGGGGAGCCGAGAGCCGAGAGCCAGCTGCCGGCAGAGGTGCTGCCGCGGGCATCTGGGTCGATTTCCGTCCTACGAACACCGAGGCCGGCGCCCAGTGGTTTCTGCGCCCAGCCCGGCCCGGTGGGGAGCGGGTCAGACAGTTTTATTTTATTTTGGAAGAAAGGGACGAGTCCGGCGTGAGCTTCTCCCCCGGCCTGGCTCGCTCCTCAGCGTGTCCCAGCTCCGGCCCGGGCTCTGGAAGATGACTCTCTGCTCTGCCCTGCGTATTGCAGCGGCGACGGCTCGGGGAGGCATCCGAAAGTAGTAACAGTAGGTAGTAGCGTCTGGTGGAAAAGTGAGCCGAGGCGGCGCGGACTCGGTTCTTCCTGCGCCCCGGCGCCCGCTTTTCCTCGCTGCTGCTTCCCCTCGGCTCCCCGGCGGCCGCAGCATGAAGTGGCGCAGCGATGGCCAGGAGAGGTAAGAAACCCGTGGTTCGGACGCTGGAGGATCTGACGCTGGACTCGGGTTATGGTGGCGCGGCGGACTCGGTGCGCTCCTCCAACTTGTCCCTGTGCTGTTCCGACTCGCACCCGGCGTCCCCGTATGGCGGGAGCTGCTGGCCGCCTCTAGCTGACTCCATGCACAGCCGGCACAACAGCTTTGACACTGTCAACACTGCCCTGGTGGAAGACTCCGAGGGGCTGGACTGCGCCGGCCAGCATTGCTCGCGGCTGCTGCCGGACCTCGACGAGGTCCCCTGGACCCTCCAGGAGCTGGAGGCGCTGCTACTGCGCTCGCGGGATCCCCGGGCAGGCTCGGTGCCCCCCAGCGGCCTACCCAAAGACGCGCTGGCCAAGCTGTCGACGCTGGTGAGCCGGGCGCTGGTACGCATCGCCAAAGAGGCGCAGCGCCTGAGCCTGCGCTTCGCTAAGTGCACCAAGTACGAGATCCAGAGCGCCATGGAGATCGTGCTGTCCTGGGGCCTAGCGGCTCACTGCACGGCGGCCGCGCTGGCCGCGCTGTCCCTCTACAACATGAGCAGTGCCGGTGGCGACCGCCTGGGCCGCGGCAAATCGGCGCGCTGCGGCCTCACCTTCTCCGTGGGCCGCGTGTACCGCTGGATGGTGGACAGCCGCGTGGCGCTGCGCATCCACGAGCACGCAGCCATTTACCTGACGGCCTGCATGGAGAGCCTTTTCCGGGACATCTACGCGCGGGTCGTGGCCTCCGGGCTGCCCAGGAGCTGCAGCGGCCCGGGCCCGGGCTCCAGCTCCAGCTCCGGCCCGGGTCAGGGCTCGGGCCCCGGAGCAGCCCCCGTGGCGGATAAGGAGCGGGAGGCGCCGGGAGGGGGAGCGGCGAGCGGCGGCGCCTGCAGCGCAGCCAGCAGCGCCAGCGGGGGCAGCAGCTGTTGCGCCCCGCCGGCCGCCGCTGCCGCCGCCGCCGCCGCCGCAGCCCCACCGGCAGCCGCCGCCAACCACCACCATCACCACCACCACGCGCTCCACGAGGCGCCCAAGTTCACCGTGGAGACGCTGGAGCACACGGTCAACAACGACTCCGAGATCTGGGGGCTGCTGCAGCCCTACCAGCACCTCATCTGCGGGAAGAACGCCAGCGGTAAGTGGCTGCGCGGGTGCTGCCCCCTCCCACCCAACCGGGCCAACTCTCGTCTTAAGTTTGCCTCCCGGCCCCCTCCCGCGCCCTTCCGGTTGCCCGCTGCTGTCTTAAGCCTCCGAGGGAACCGCCGAGCTGGAGGCGGCTAGAAACATCCCTGGTCCCTCCTGCTTTCGGGATCCGCGTACTATACGCCGCTGGTAGGGTCCCAAGTCCGGGAGGGCGCGGTTCCGCCCCGAATTCGGGGCGGGACAGCGGCTGCCTCAGGCAGGCGGTGGGAAGAACCCAGCATCGCTTTGGAGGCACAGGTGTGCGATCATTTGCGCCTAGTACATATTTCTGCCAGAGCCCTGTGTTTCGTTGTTGTTGTTTTTTTCATTTTAAACATTTAATTTATTTAAATTTATTTTTGACCTTGAAGATGCCACATACCCGGGCTCAGGAGTTTGGCTCCTTGGAACTCAGGAGGAGGCGCATTCCGCCCTCGCCGCCCAGTTAGCATACTTCCCCGAGCTCTCGGGGACACCGTCGGTGAGCGCAGGAAGGCAGGGCCCTGCGGCCGTAAAGGCAGAATGTTTGAGAGCTCGCTCGGCCTAGAAAGTCAGGGAGAGGTGGGACCTATAAGCGGGAAGGCTTATAGGTCCCGAGTTTTTTCCGGGGCAGTTTTTGAGGGCCAGAGCTCACAGCTGGTGGCTGCTGCGCAATGGGCAGACCCCCCAGATTCCGACCTCTTGCCTCTGTCGGTTGGCTAGGAGGTGCAGGCGTCACCACTTGGCTTAAGGAGCGCCACAAGGGACCCGGTCAGGATGGGAGTGGGGCGGGGCTCCGAAGGGACTGTCAGTTTAAGAGGTCGTTTCCAGCAGGTTCTGTCATTCCTTCCCGCACCCCTTGTTTTGAAGGCCGGAGCTGGGTGGGTTTGAACCTGCAGTTCTGGTGGCGGAGGGGTGGGGCCCGGGGCTCTTGTTTTGGAGAGCTCCAGCTGGCGGTCCTGCGTGTCTGCGAAAGCCGGAGCTAGACACTTCAAAGCTTCAGTTTTCCACAGGAAATGGTAGAAGCGTAACTGGAGACTCCAAAAGCGAAATAAAACTTTGTTGCATATTCGGCGGTTTGGCTGGAGGTTGCGTGGTTGGAGCTGAAATGCAGTCTTTCTGGGCAGATTTCATTCATGTTGCTGCCTGTCGTTTCCCCGGGGCTGCAGCAGAGATGCAGCGGGCGCGGCCCGGCCTCTTGTGGGTGCCAAGTGTGTGCATAGGAGTGTGTGCGTATTTGTGAGAGTCTGTGTGCGCGCGTCCGTGCGTGTGTATGTAAGTGTGCCTGTGAGTGTGCGCAGAAGCAAGCAGCTCCCGCAGAAGCCCTTCGGAAACAGAACCTCCAGTTGTCAATCCCCTCACCTGGCTTTGGTCATCGTTGGGGGAGGGGAAGGAAGAAGCAAAGCTTGTGTGTGTGTGTGTGTGTGTGTGTGTGTGTGTGTGCGCGCGCGCGCGTGCTCGTGTGGTGGGGGCAGGATGGCGACTTCTGCGTTGATCGCCAAGACTCCTCTGGCCTCCTTGGCAGAGCCCTTCCCCCTCTGCTGCCAGTAGAGGGCTAAACCTCTAAAGGGAGGGTGCCTGTGAGGCTCCCCGTGCCTGCCCACCTCCACCCGTGAACTCCTGATGAAATGGAAACACCTGGGAGAAGGCATTGGTCTTTGTGTGTGCTTCGTCCGGAGGAGGAGTCGGATTCACCTGCAAAACCCAGGAGCTTTGGACTGGACGGTTCTTTGTTTGAAGCCCTACCCCAATAAAAAGTGCAGAGAGGCGTAATTTTCTTCCCTCCGCATGCACCCACCACCCCTGTTCTTACCTCCCCATTACAATCTACTGGCTCCCCAGACCCTTACCTGCTGGAATCTCCTCCCACTCCTGTGTGTCCTTTGGGAAGAAGGAGCATTCCCCTTTGGGCTCCAGTTTGGGATGCTGGGTGCCCTGGTCCAACTCTGCCTTGGCCGTTCTCTTGAAGTTATGACTGTGGGTCATAACTCACTTTCCTTCTCTGGGTCTCAGTCTCCTCATCTATAAAATAAGGGCCTAGATCTGCGATACACCCCCAGGTCCTCTTGTAGCTCTGTCTGTTTTTGTTAGTAGCCTCTGCATTTTTTCAAATTGGTTTTACTTTTATGATCTTTAACATCTTTTAAAGACAGATTTTGTGTTTATCCTTTTTGGAATAAGTATAATTTGAGGAAGGAGAAGACCGCAGAGCTGGTTTGGGGCAGGGTGAATGTGTGGTGGTTAGGGTTTGCTGCCATCACAGCATTTCCCACACCACAGAACTTAACTCCTAGGTTTCAGGGCCCCTTCGCCATCTCTTGGTATGAGATACACTGTAATTTCATTGTGATCTCTTCATCTCTTTTCCTTGGGCTTGTTAAAAATGGCAGGAAGCAGTAAGAAATGAACAGTTAATTTCTTAGGTATCTGAAACATACATTAAACATCAAACCTATTTCTTCAACTACTTTGCATGACATTCTTTCTGATATGCAAGCTTTATTAAGGAGCCCATGCTTTACATAACCTTTTTCCCCTTTTAACTCAATAGCCTCACTTATTCATTTGTGAATTCATTTGTTCATCAATATTTGTTGAGCAGCTACTGAATCTAGGGGCTGCACAAGTACTGACGTACAAGCTAATAACAGCTAACATGCATCCAACACTACTCTATATATTGACCCATTTACTCTTCAACATTCCCTTGAAAAAGTACTGCTATTATCCCCATGATACAGAGGAGGAAACTGAGGCACAGGCAACTTAACTGTTTTTCTCTTTAGTGACAGATGAGTTCCCTGCCTTCAGGCCATCCTCCCTGCCCTTCATTACCTACTCAGTTGACCAAGGCCCTTGATAGCCTGACAGTCCTTCTGTTCTAACACACCATATGTTCCTATTAAACTGAACTGGGCAGTACTGGATTTCACGTTTTTATATCCTCTGTCAAGTCTGAGAGGGCCTGGTACACAGTTGGAGCTTATTAGATGCCTGTTGAGTTGAGCAATCTATTGTGTAATATTGTGCAATGATATCCTGAAAGAAACTATTGAATTCTGAGTTCCTTGAATCATCTTTTCAAGTCTTTTTACCTTGGTTGCCCATTCTTACCGCCGTCTCTGCACCTGTCCGCCTTTCTAATTTGCTGCTGCTATGGCTCGAGGAATCAGGAAACGGATCACATGGGACACATGGGGTGATAGCAATGTCTCTTCTGTCTATAGGGGTGTGGGTTCAGGGGTACTTGCATTTGTCAAAATGCATTGCATTGTAACGTTAAGATATGTGTGTTTCGCTGTATTGCAAATTACACTTCAGTAAAAAAAGGAAACATAAAAAAGCCATAGGCATCCTTGGATGAAATTTTGTTTTAAATGCAGAAAGAATTTGAAGGGAAGACTGCAAGAGGCAGTGTGGTGTGATGAAAGGGAGAAGGGCTTTACACTTAGAGAGATCTAGCCTCAAATTTCGGCTCTGCCACTTTCTAGCAAGTGACTTAATTTTGCTGAATTTGTTTTTCTCATCTGCACAGTAAGGATTACAAAACAAAAAAAGACATGAAAAAGGAAGAAAACCCAAACCTACCTCATAGGGTGATTAAAAGCATTAAATCAGATCAGATATGTGAAAACCACTGTCACATAGTAGGCACTCGATAATAATGGCTCTTCCTTAAAAAACAGATTATTCAGGCTGGTGATGATAATAATAAGGTGATTTGGAATAGTCTCTTTCATTGCTGGGATCCCCAATCACTTTATAAATTTTAATTAACATGAGCCCTCACCTCACCAGCACTGGTTTGGTGGGTAAGTTGGTGTTCAGGTCTTTTGCTCATAAACTAAATGCTTACTCAGCAGTTTTGCTGCCTGCCCCCCCGGCCCCGCCCATCACCCCGTCCACATCCCCGGAGCTGGTCGCACTGTTCCATGGTACAGTGTTGCTGTGCTGGACAAAAACATCACAGAAGAAACCCAGCTTTTTACAAAGGACTGCAAAAGCTATCTCAGCAGCCAGCCATGTCAGTGTCTGTGCTCACAGAGCATGTTTTTAATTAACTAGCTTAATGTAAATTAAAACTTGGAATTCAGGTCAGTGGAGGGTTATTTGGTTTTCTATTCAGATTTGCCAGTTCAGTGCTGGGGCATTTGTAAGTAGAATGTTTCCTGAAACACACCATAAAAATAACAACAAAATAAACAATGGCGGACCAACCTGGAGATCTGGGGTCAGGAGCGGGGTGGCTAATGGCCTTTGAATAGAAGAAAGGCCTCTAATTCTGGGTCTGTTATTATTTGTGACCTTGAGCCAGACACCAAACTTACCTATAAAATGGGTCTGATTATCATTTACTGAGAGGTAAATATAAAATAGTAATTGACTTTGGAGTCAGACACACCCATAACTTGCAGTTTCCCTGTCTGTAAAATGAGTATTATAATAATAATAGCTACACTTGTATAGTGCTTATTATGTGCCAGGCACTGTTCGAAGAGTGCTATATGTTATAATTGTTGTCGTTACATTAGCTATTATAGAAGGCAACCCCCAAATCTTAGGAACTTAACACAATAGAAGGTCCTTTCTTACTCACTAAAGTCTGATTGTGGGAGGAGTGTGGTGGGAGGGTGCTGGAGGGTCATTTAAGTACCACGACTGATGGAGAGAGTGCTTTACCTTCAATATGTGGACTTTAGGGCCTTCCTTGGACATTTATCCAGCCCGTAGGTAGAGAAAGAAGGAGAGTATGGAGGATCTTAAGAAAGGTGTTATGGGCTAAGCCTGAAAGGAACCTTCATCACTATGCCCATATATCATTGGCCAGATGTGTCACTGGCCCCCTTGGCCACCGAATATCTATGTGCCTCCTTCTTCTCACACACAAAACACACACAAAATATCCTTCCCTAAGGGAGGATATTCATGTTCTGGCCAATCAGTGCTTCCAACTTAAAGTGCAAGATCTTTGGGTGAATTCCTGTCCTATCCATGGGATTGAATATGGCTTCTTATGGTTCAGAGACCCATGAGCTAAAAGAGACTCATTATCTTCCCCTCTGTGCCCATATACCATATTGGAGGATAACCCATTAGGAAAAGGCGACAGTGGAAGACGCACAGAAGTCACCGGCCCTTAGTAGTTATGAAATCTTGCCAGGCAAGATCTTGCCAGACACTGTGTGACCATGCCCTGGAAGTGGGTGAGGTTCCTTGCTTAAGCCCTGATTCTGCTCTCTGGAAGCAGTTTCCCGGTTCACTGTCCTCCATGGTCGTGGCTCTGCCCCGTGGCAGGATTTTCTTTGTCCATTATTCCTCTCGGCCAGACTTGAAATGGGTCTTGGGGAATATGACCTCCTTGAGGCTCTAAATCTTGTGTAACCTAGTTCCTTCCCTTGAACTTTAAGGGGCCCAAGGATTGTTTTAATGCTTTAACAGTAAAAGGTTTTTAAAATCCAAGCTTATAGATTTTGCCAGAACGATTCCCACAACAACTTAGCAGGATTTTCACCTATGACGTCTAGTGTGCCGGCAGTCAAAGTTATTTCCTAGACCTAATTCTCAAGCCTGGATTATTTCTTGGCTTTCTTAACCCCATACCTCAATTTCTCACTCAACTTAATGACAGCTACCTTGAGGCCATCAGGCTTATGTGGTGGGAAGCTTATACACTTCATCTGATATTTATTTCACTTAGAAGTCTGCTCAATCTTTACTCTTATTGTTTGGGATCTAGGAATATCGTCTTCTTCATGTCTACACTATTCCTTTCCAGTTTTACTTGCAAACTGACTAATTCATGCCTGAGATCCTCTCTTTCCCTAATACCTTGCTAAACTCAGCCAGGAACGAGCAGCAAACTCTCCTACCATTATTTTTCAGTCCTTTTTCCTCTAGCACTTACAGGCTCAGTAGACATGAGTTCTGCCTTCTAAGTTGTGATAGGTGACAGTTTAAGCAAACCTTTTATTGCTGTATAACATGGTGCTCCAGTTTTCCAGCCTCAAGCATCATAACCCACCATCTGACTTCTAAGCCAATGCCACATATGTAAGGAGCCCACTCACGGTGTCAATTTCTTTATTAGTTAAGGTAATGCAAGCTGTGGCATCAGATAAACCCTAGCATCTTAGAGGCTAAACACAATAAAAGTTGTTGTCTCATTCCTGTTGAGTCCCGTTGAAGGTAGGGGAGGGAGGCGCTGTGTTCCATGGAATCTGATGGAGGGTCTGCCCTCTGGAACACGTGACTCCCAGGAGCTTCCAGTGTGGAGGATGGGGATGTTTTTGTAGGAGAGTCTGGGATGTGCGTATATTAATTGCTTCCACATTCCAGACACCAGAATTGAGTCATGTGGCCTCAACTAGATATCAGAGGCTGGGAATTATGGTCTCTGGCAAGGCAGCCACTCCCAGCCACAATTCTGTACTGTTAGAGGGGCATCAATTTTTGGTAGAGTGCTAGACATCTCCGCCATCATATATTAACTATTTGAATCCTCACCACAACTATATGAAATAGGTGCTATTATTATTATTGTTCCCATTTTACAGGTTAGGAAGTCAATTAGGAAGTAAATTCAAGAATTTGACTAAGGCGACACAGCTAGCAAGTGTTTGGGTCACATTTGAACCGGGGCAGTCTGGCTCTGGACTGCCTTATGGAATGTTTATGAAGATCAAAGTAATATTAAAATAATAATATGGTGGGTGCAACGTGTTTTCCCCAGTGTCTCGTACATGGTACATACTTAACAACTGTTATCCTTTATCTTTATTATTCTTGTTATTATCATCCTGTTCTGGAAGTGGGATGCTATATGGATTAACAACGAATTGGTGTGAAGCTCTCAGGCATGGTTAAAATATGAATCCAAAAGAGTGGGTGCTCCAGGCAAATTGTACTACATGCCTGTCTTCTCCCCTCTGCCACCCCCTGCATTTCATCCGCTCGGGGAACTAACAGTTGCTGAGCCAGGTACTGCATGGGGCCTTTCACACACGTTAGCTCATTTAATCTTCACACTGTTCTTGTGAGGTGGGTGTTTCTTATCCCCATTTTATTGGGGGAGGAAACTGAGGCTCAGACAGGTCCAGTGACCAGTCCGAGATGCCATAGCTACTAAGGGGTAGAGTTGGAATTTGGGGTCCAGAGCCTGTGCTCTGAACAGCTATGGCACAGTGGTGAAATCCACTTCAAATGAGACTCTGAGAGGATCCCAGATGGACTCCAGGGCAGCTTGAGGAGTGTGTGGAGTGGAAGCGGGGCTTGCCCTGGTGCTGGTGGTCATGGTTGATGATGCTCCTTTGTATAATGTGTGGTCCTACGTCTTTTTTTAGCCCCTGCTGGCTTCCTCTTCCCTGGCTGCCCCGTGAGTCACTGCCCAGCTGTCCATGACGTTGCTGTGTGGCCTCTTCAGCCGAGACCCCGGAGCAGCGGGTGGCTTTGTGGCCTCCAGGGGACAGCTCCTTCCATATCCTGTCTAGCTGGGTAGGCTCAGTGCCAGAAGGAGCTCAGGCCTTCTTACCAGAACTGAATGTAGAAATCTGAGGCTTGGTGGGGAATCTGTCCTCCCTGAGAATCACAGACTGAGTTTTCCCAGACTCTGGAATTAGGTGGACCAAGTCTCTACCACCCATAAGCCGGGTGACCATGGGCAAGCCAGTTAATCTTTCTGAGTCTCAGTTTCCTCATCTGTTAAATGAGGATAATGGTAGTGCTCTCCCCTCCACCACTGAGGGTCACTGGGAGCATGAGTTAATTTATGTAAAATCCTCAGAATAATATTGAACGTATCATAAAAACTCACTGTCTGTTAGCAATTATTATTCTTGTTAAATGCTTAAGAAGTACCAGCCTCCTTGCTTAAAGACCTGTCCCCTGTCCCCTGCTTCATTTATTGAGTGAAAGGTTTTAAGTAGTTTGCCAGTAACCAGACTTACATGATTTGACCACTCACTAGCTGTGTGATATTGGGCAAGTTACCTAACCTCTCTGTTATTCAGTCTTCTCTTTTGTTAAATGAGAAAAATAATAAAACCTAATTCTTAGAGCTTTGGGGAGGTGCCTGGCATGTAGAAATTGCTTCACAAATGTTGGCATTGTTGGATTTTATTATGTTCATGAAGACTTTTTCTACAGGCACTGTGTTAGATGTTAAGCAACATGGTCTCTGCCCTCATGGAGATTGCAGGCCTGTAGTGGACTTAGTTTTGTCATCAAACAATCAATCATGCAGATGTAAATTTACAGCTGTGGCAGTAGCTACAAAAGAGAGATGAATGAGGCTGTAAGAGTCTTTACTGAGGCTCTGGATGTAGTCAGGAGTGAGGAAAGGAAGCAAGGAAGAGTGAGGCTTGAATGAGGTTGAAGAATGGTGTATTTGGTTGAAAAGGTAGAAGAGTACTCCATGAATGCAAACAGAATGCGCAAAGGGCCTGTGGCAGAAGGGAGCTCGGTAAGGAGGAAAGCAGCCAGTGTGGCTGGAATGGGAGAACCAAGTGAGTGGAGCTGGTTAGAGGTTGGACTAAGCGTCTGCCAGATTAAGGAGTCTGTCTTTCCCAAGGACACTGGAGAGCCTTTGGAAGCTTTTAAGGAGGGAGATGCTGTGATCAGATTTGTGTTCTAAAAAGCTCATGTTGGCTGCAGTACAGAAAGCAGACAGGAAGGGAAAGGTGAATGTGGGAAGGGCAGTCAGGTATTGTTATCACCTCCATCTTACACAAGAAGAATCTGAGGCTATGAAACATTTAGTAGCTTTCCCAGAGTTGCTAAGACAATAAATGGCAGAGCAGGGATTTGAACTTGAGCCTGAGGGACTTCACATTCCACCTTCCTCCCACCTGTGCCACGCCTCGTCCCAACGGAGCTTCTGGTTCAACTCTCACATTTTACAGATGGGAAAACTGAGGCCCAGAGCGAGATACTGCCTTGCCCAAGGTCACAAGGTCACATGGCAGATCTGGACCAGTATCCCAGGTTTCTGGATTCTTAGCCCATCTCCCCTCCACTGTGATGCATTGTCTCCTCCAAACCAGATCACTCCTGGGAGACAGAGTGGGGTGAGAGGCTGCCTTGACGACAGACAGCAGTTTTGGAGATTAATTTGCCACCTGGGTGTAACATTGTGGGTTTTACTCTACGTACGTCTCACAGCAGAAGGGAATGCTAGTCTGGAAGCTTGCAGAGGTCTCCATAGCTTGAGCCAAGGAAAGCAATTACTGTGCAGATCAGGTGAGCCGAAGGTAGAATCAAATTAGTGGTTCCCCAGCGCGTTAACGTCTGAAAGCAAATCGGAGCGGCAGCTCTACGGGGTGAGTGGAATCTTAAGGAGGCTGAGGTTGCTTGGATTCAGCGGGGGTTCTTGGGTAGCGTGTGCCATTGTTTCTTCCTAATCCCAGCTCACAGTGCCACCCAGGGGCGCAGGATGTGTGTGACCATCGCGCACACACAGATCACCTCCTGCCTCCCTACCACCACCATCACCCCCCCCCCCCCCCCCCCCCCGTCTCCTTCTCTGTCTCCCGCTCTCCGTCTCCCTCTCTCCGTCTCCCTCTCTGTCTCCCACTCTCTCTCTGCCTCTCTGTCTCTGTCCCTGTCTCTCCCTCTCCCTCTGTCTGTCTCTCGATACCTCTAAAATGTCAAGTACTGGGGAGCATACATGGATACATGGTTTTTCCCTCCCTCGGCCTCCTCCCTCAGCCCCTTCACTTTGAGGGTTAGGGCCTGGGTTCACCCTTGTGAGCAAAACTACACATGGTTCCTGCCCTCATGCAGCTTGCAGGCCTGAGGCAGGTTTAGTTTATTCACAAAGTATCCCCCAGATGTAAAACTGCACCCATGGCAGGACCTACTTAGGAGCGGTTCATGGGGCCCGAGGACAAAGCCCCCTCTGATGCGGGCTGAGTCCAGCTGCCCCTCCCTTGTGCTTCTGGGCTGGCTGTGGCCAGCACAGGGAGACTAGACATTTGGGGCCCGGGGTGGGGTTGGGGTTAAGACTCAAAATTCTCTTCCCATGTTGGAGTTTGCCATCAGGGCCGGCAGGGGAGAAGGACCGGGCATCTCCTCCGCGGGTCGGCGTCTCCGAATTCTGCATCTGTTCCTCTGTCTTTAGAAACCTACCCTCACCCCCACTCCTGCTCGCTCCGTCCTGCAGCTGCCGTTTTGGGGGCCAGTTTATGAGTCCCTCGATGCTTCATATTCAGGTCACGGGGGCAGGTGTGGGGCCAAAGGCTCAGTTCCAGGGGCCAGGGGTGGGGCCCCAGCCTCTCTCTGCATCGCGACCTCCCCCACGCCTCCCCACCTGCTTCCACTGCTGTTGCTGATTTGGTTGCTGTTCTAAGTCCTCCTTCCTCCCAGCACGAGAGCTGTGGATTAAGGAACAGACCAAGAGCAAGCTGGTGATTTCATGGCCTCTGATGGTCCCATCATGTGGAACCTCTGGGGGCTTCTGGGAGCCTGGGGAGGGGGGAGGAGGGGGTACAGGATGGGAGATGAGTCCTCCAGTGAGCGGGAAGACCTGGGCTCAGGCGTAGCAGGGGGTACCCATGCTGTGCGACCTTGGACAGGCTGCCATCCCTCTGAACCTGTTTTCTCATGTAAGAATGGGAAATCATGATACTACCAGGTTCTGGTATTCATACAAAGTTATGTGTCAAAAGAGGCAACACTTTGGAAAACCATTACCAGCCCTTAGTAATGGTAAAAGCTAACACTGATTGAGTCATGTGGTTATGGAGGCCAAGAAATCCCACAATTTGCCACCTGCGAGTCAGAGAACCAGGGGCCCAGGGGGTCTCTGGTATAGGTCCTGGAGTCTGAAGACCTGAAAACCAGGATTTGCTGCCCTCGGGTTTCCCAGTAGCCTGTGCAAAAAAGGAGCCGCCGTGAGCAGATACACAATTCAGTGTGATGGATGAGACAGAGCTAAACTAGCTGCTGTAGCTGTTCCTGGGGCTCAGGCCCAAAAGAAATTTCTCAGCAGGAGGCTAGAAGCAGTTATTAAGTTGTACTTGTGACCTCACATTTCAGCCTCTGATTGGTAAGAAAGAACAAGGAGGACCTCTTCTTGTTTTACAGTGTCTCTCTCCGCTCCCTGCTGCCCGCACCTCCTCCCTCATTCCTTACAGAATGTCCAGTTGTGGTGATAATATGTTTTCACAGAAGCCTGGGGGTGGGCAGCATATCAGTGTCCCTCCTGCATTTGGGGTTAGAATCTGGCCTTGGAAGCTGATGTCTCTGTCGCATGGTCCCTAGAAACCAGATATGAGTTCATTTGAGTGAAAGTGTACAAATGCTCCTCTGGGTGGTGGTGGGGGGAAGCATCCTGTGTACTGAGTCTGTAAATGTGGTCCCCAGCAAGCCGGGCTATGAGTTTGGGGAGGCAGGTGGGGCCTGGGCCTTGGAGAGATTGGCACCAGTGTGGTCAGATCAGATGCACTTGAGGGTTTAAGGACAGAAGAGGAGGGCATGAGACCCACTGTGGAACAAGCTGTGTGATCTTAGGCTAGCGATTTAGTCTCTCTGGGCTTGTTTTCTTATCTGAAAAAAAACAGCAGAGTTTTTTTTTTTTTTTTTTTTGGAGCAGAAAAAGATTTATTGCAGGGCCAAGGAAGGAGAATGAGTGGCTCGTGCACAAAAACCCCTGAATTCCTTCAAAGGGTTTCAGCAAAGCATTTTTAAAGGCCAGATGAGGGGGAGGGGGGTCGCAGGGTATGTGATCAGGTCACCCACAATTCTCTGGTTGATGGTGAGGTAACAGGGAGTTAACCTTAACAATCTTTGGGCACCAATAGGTCTGGGGGCTCATGATCATCAACTAGTTAATTTCTTCCATTTGGTGGGGGGTTTTAGCATCTGAAAAACTTAGGAAATATGCGTCAGATACTATTATCTGGGTACTTCAGAGAGGAGCTACAGCAGAGGATATGGCAGGGCGGGGGGTGGGGCCCTGTCCTGGGAAGGCCCCATAGGGTCCTGCTGGGTTACTGGGAGGATTTAATTACCAGCAGTGTTTTGAGGCTCAAATGAGTCCTCAGATGTGAAAGTGATCTGCAAGCTGCAAGATAATCATTCATTCATTCAAAAGATGTTTATTGAGAGCCTATTATGGAAGAGGCACGGTTCTGGGCACTGAGCATACATCAATGCGCAAACAGACAAAAATTCTTGCCTTCATAGGACTTGCATTCTAGTGGAGGGAGGCCCTAAACAATCAACATAAGTGAATAATATAGGACGTTAGAAGTTGATATCTACCATGGAAGAAATAAATCAGAGTAAGGGGGATCTGGAGGGCTGGTGATGGTGGGTTGTAATTATAAATAGTGTGGTCAGGGTGGTCTCACTGACAATGTGATGTTGGTGCAGGGAGAGGTGAAGGTGGTGAGGGATTTGCCATGTGAGTATCTGTGGGAAGAGTGTTCCAGGCAGAGAGAATAACCAGTATAAAGGCTCTGAGGCAGGAATAGCAAAGAAGCCATTGTGATGGAGAGAAGTGAGTGAGCCAAGAGGGATAAGACAGGAAAACAGAGAGTCCCTAGGAGCCAGCTTGGGTAGGTCCTCATAGGCTATTGTAGACTTTGGGTTTTGCTCTCAGTGAACTAGGAAGCCACTGCAGGATTTTGACTCAGGATCTGAAGATCTGACTTAGGATTTAAAAAGAATCACTTTGGGATCTTCCCTGGTGGCACAGTGGTTAAGAATCCACCTGCCAATTCAGGGGAACACGGGTTTGAGCCTTGGTCCAGGAAGATCCCACATGCCAGGGAGCAACTAGGCCCACGCGCCACAACTGCTGAAGCCTGTGTGCTAGAGCCCGTGCTCCGCAACAAGAGAAGCCACCGCAATGAGAAGCCCGCGCACCGCAACGAAGAGTAGCCCCCGCTCGCCGCAACTAGAGAAAAGCCCACGCACAGCAATGGAGACCAACGCAGCCAAAAATAAATAAATAAATAAAAGAAGATCCCATTCTTCCTTTAAAAATAAAATAAAAAGAATCACTTTGGCTGCTGGTCAAAAGTAGACTCTAGAAGAGCAGAAGGGAAGGCAGGGAGGCCGGTGTGTGGAGGCTCTTACAGTAATCCAGACAGGAGATGATGGTGGCCTGGACCAGGGGGGTAGCAGTGCAGGTGTGCTAAGAAGTGACTGGATTTGGGTCATTATGGAAAGGAAGAGTCAGCAAGATGTTGCCGCACTGGGTGTGGGGTGTGAGAGAACTAGAGGAGTCAAGGATGCCTCCAGGGACAGTGTGGAGAAAAGGGAACCTCCTATACTGTTGGTGGGAATGTAAATTGGTGCAGCCACTATGGAAAACTGTGGAGCTTCCTTAGAAAACTAAAATCAGAGTTACCATATGATCCATCAATCCCACTCCTGGGTATGTATACAGAAAACTCTAATTCGAAAAGATACACGCACCCCAATGTTCATAGTCGTACTATTTATAATTGCCAAGACATGGAAGCACCCTAAGTCTCCATCAACAGCTGAATGGATAAAGATGTGGCACATATATACAATGGAATATTGCTCAGCCATAAAAAGAATGAAATAATGCCACTTGCAGCAACATGGATGGACCTAGAGATGATCATACTAAGTGAAGTAAGCCAGACAGAGAAAGACAAATATATGACATCACTTATATGTGGAATCTAAAAAATAGTGCAAATGAACTCATTTACCAAACAGAAGCAAACTCACAGACATAGAAAACAAACTTGTGGTTACCAAAGGGAGGGGGGGATAACTTGGGGAAAAAAAAAGGATGTCTCCAGGGTTCAGTCTGAACAAAGGGAAGGGTAGAGTTGCCATAAACTAGGTGGGAAAGACCTTGGAAAGAGCAGGTTTGGAATAGTGGAAAGATCTGAAGTCCAGATCGGGATGTACTAAGTTTGAGGTGCCTTTCAGACATCCAGGTGGAGATGTCAGGTAGTAGTTGGATAGCCACGGCTGGTGTTCAGGAGAGAGGATGGTTTGGAGATACAAATTTGGGAGCTGGGAGCATGCGAGTTGTTTTAAAAGCCATGAGACAGGACAAGGTCACCTAAGGAGTGAAGGTAGAAGAGACCGGAGGACCAAGGATGGAGCCCTTCCTTGACCTGTGCAGAAGAGGAGAACCCAGCAAAGGAGACTGAGAAGGAACAGCCAGTAAGATGGAGAGCCAGAAATATCCTAAAAGTCAACAGAAGAAAATACCTAGGAGGAGGAAGTGATCAACTGTGTCATGTGACAAGAGAGGTCGTTCCCACCACTGCTCCCCGAGCTGTGGGAGTATTTCTGTCTGCTACCCCTGGGCACTGTTTGAGGCCCAGTGAACAAGCATCATTGATGTGCTTAATGGGAATCACACTAACCATAGTGAACCAGAAAGATGTTTTGGATGTTTTCTCAAAGGGATGGAGGCAAAATGGCCTCAGTGTGTCATCTATAAATTGAGGGAATTAGGCCAAATTGGTGACTTCAGTCTGGGCTTTCTTGAGTCTTAGGTTCCTGTAAAGGGCCTTAGGGAGTCCTATAGGGGTCACATGGGGAGACTCCCCGCACACACACACATTTCATCAGAGTTGCTACGCTTTCATCTGTTTTTATATTGGACTTTTGCCTAAGATGCATTTGAAAAAGGGATTCTGTTGCCAGATCAAGTTTGAAAGGCACTGGCCTGGAGGATTAGCAAGTCCTTGCTGCTCTGACATCCCAGGAGGCTCAGGCTACCCAGGGAGCAGGGAATCACACAGTGTGCTTTGGCTTTGGCTGTGGAGACAATCCAGGAGAGCGTGTCCCGCTGAGGCTTGGAGAAGCACTGAGCGAGGTTGGGTGGCGAGAGGGGAGAAAGCTAAGTGCTGTGCTTGGAATCTTGTAGAGCTCCTGAACCCAAAAGAGATGGAAAAGAGAAAAAGGGAATGAGGAGAACCAATACTGGGAAGAGACAGAACTGGTAGAATGCAGGGTCCACTAACCAGATGTTTCAGAGTCGAATGTGACTCTCCTCTCCCCATCCTCACAATTATTTGCAGCTCTGCGTGCTGCCTGATGCAAAGCTCTTCTTTTTGTTCCTCCTCTGCTGACTGCTGCATCCTCACCTCCCAGGTGGCATTTCTGATACGAGGGAGCAGAGGTAGAACTCTGCTATCAAAGCCGTCTTGTTACCCAAAATAACCCTGTCCAGCCAGACACATTCCAACTTTCCACGCCAAAGGGCTTGCTTTCATTTGTTGAAGTCGGCACATTCACCTGTGGTTTTCAAAGGTCTGAGGTTCAAACTGGCTTGCCTCTGTATTAAAGAAACATGTATATTTTTTTTTCTAAGGGGTTTTGTGGCTAAACCAATTTTACATAAACAGAAAGGATCAGTCCTGAATTCCTAAACCCCGACATAGGAGATGGTGACTTTAGGATATTGTGACTCACGGGCTATTAAGTTATCTACTCACCAACATGTCTAATCTGGTTGGTGGTTTGGAGAGCAGTCAACATGGTGTATCATGTCATGTAAGCAAGGGTCTGAGGCCAGAAGCCTGGGTGCCCATCCCAGTGCCATCCCTTACTGGCTGTGCCACCTTGGACAAGGTCTTCTCTCTCAGCCTCAGTTTCCTCCTCTGTAAGAGTGGCCACCTCGTAGGAGTATCTTGGGGATAAAAAATGAAGTGACATGACATTTATATGCACTGAGTTTGGGGTAGTGAGAGTGCCCGATGCATGTCAGCTGTTATTGTTGGGATTATCATTCCCCAGTCATCTGAAACCTCCATTATTATTGCACTCGTCAGGTTATACTGAACAGTTCACTCGCCTGTTAATCCTTACAAGTCAGACTATATCTTCTTCATCTTTGCATCTCTGGTACCACATCTGGCACATAGTAGGCACTTAAACATATTTGTTCAATGAATGAAGGAGGCCATAGAATGTAAGCTCCATTCAAGCAGGGGAGCTTGTCTGATTCATTCACCACAATCACCTGGCATATAGTGGGCATGGAATAGATACTTGTGGTCTGTGAAATGAACCATGAATCAATGGAACTTCATGGACAGGAAGGCCGGTGCTAACCATTGGCTAACTGGCTGGGTGTCTTCCTCTGTTTCTGAATTCTCCGCACTGAAAATCTCTCCTTTTCAAAGCATGCTTCTCTTTGAAGAACAGAAAAGAAATGATTGCTCGTTATTCCTTTATACCCGGTTTCTTCCTGTGAGATGGCACCTTGCTCTAATTCAAAGTTGAAAGCTGTGTCTGCAGAGACTCTTGCATCTTAGAACTGGAAGGAGCCTGCCCAGCTCTCCTGATGCAGCATAGTCTGGGTATCAGGCGGATGTTTCAAAGCAGACACCTGAGAACCACAGGGATGAATAGACATGTGTGAGGCCACACAGCCACCGGCAGATGAGCGAGCTCTGTGGGTGAGACAAGATCCCGAGTTTCAGAGGTAGAAAGTTCTGAGTTCATGGTGGGGCCAGCCTCAGCTCCCTGAACCCCCAGATTGGCATCTCTCCACAGTGCCATGCTGCCCCAGGAACAAAACAAACACGGCTTTGTTTTCTTTCCTTAGTTGTGAGTAACCCCGGGTCCCGTTTATGGAGGTCTGCCGCGCCAGGATTTGTGCTGAGCAGTTTCCCGGTATTCTCTCATTAAGCCCTCCAACCCCGCCGTTGAGGTCAGTGTTGTTAGTTCCACGCCTCAGTCAGGGAAACCGACTCAGACAAGCTCAGGGACTCACTCCAGGCCACGCACTGGGGGAGCAGGAACTGGGATTCCCACCCCAGTCACCTGTGCGTTATCCTCAGGCGTTCCCGTTAACCCTGTTGGCTGCTCTCTCTGTGCTTCCCAATACCACTCCATGAGCATTCTTGGCGCTCAAGTATTTTGAGAACTTGGATTGACTATCCCAAGGGGATGTGTGAATAGTACACAGCGGCCCCACCTGAAGACTCATCAGGAGGTAGAGATTAGCCCAGCCTTTGGATCCCCCAACCTTTGGATGTATGGAGTTATTCTCTCCCTCCCCTGCATCCTCTCAGGTCTCAGTGGAACCTTGAGTCTGACCCTGACTCCCACCTTTCCATTTTCAGCCGTAGGAGGGCCCACCCAGACCATTCTGATTTGGGCTTCAGGTGCTGCTCCTTGAAGGTCATTAAGTGTGTGGAGTGTCCACTCAGAAAGAAGAGAGAAGGGACCGTGGGAGGAGGTAACCTCTGGATTATCAAAGCTTCTGTGGGCTCTGCAGACTGCAGATGGACCCTTCACCAACTTCCCACTGGCCCCAAAGGAAGGGGCCTCCATCGTGGGCCACTTGAGCCTCCCCCATAGTGGAACTTTCTAGAGGAACAGGTGGCCCAGCCTGAGCTCACTCTTGCTGAAGGAAAACGCGTGTAGAGGCTCACAAAGCCCAGGGTGCTCAGCTCAGCTGTAAAATCCATTCCGTCCCCACACCAAAGAGGTCTTTCCTGGCTACCTGGAAAGATGGGTGTGCCCTGTGGTAGACACGCTGCCGGCTAGGTCTTCAATTTGCCAAAAGTTTTCCATTGCAAGGACTGTCACAGTCAGAAATCCTTATGTATTCCATCCACAGGGTCTCTGTTATGGATCTTAATCACTCATCATGTTTGCCTTAAAGTAAAATGAGTTTTCTATGAAAAGAGAAGTGGGAGGTTATTGATCATGCGTCGTACATCAAGGAAAGCTTCAGTTTGTTTTCGTTTGGATAAAGTGAAGGAAAGTAGTTGTTACTGCAGCAGAGACCCGGGAAACAGGCAGCCACTGTGTGTGTGTGTGTGTGTGTGTGTACGCACGCACATGCACAAGTGCCTACATCAGCTCAGCAGAATTGTCAGAAATCAAACATTTGCCATATCTTCTGAGTTTTGATAGCTAACATTTTGTAGACTGTCATATAGGTGGTTTTAACATTTTCCAAAACTCTAGCCACCCTATCTTTGGAGGGACCATCCTGTGTCACCCTCAAACATACCCGTTAAGTGTGTGTTATGGCTGGAAAAAATTGTACTGGTTTTGCTTTGAGAATTATTTTGCTCTGTGTGTATCTTACCTGTTTTACCATGGGCTTTGATTTCTCTCCCATCGTCACGTGTCCTCAGGAATTCTCACAAAATGAGAAAAACCTAACCAGCTTCCCTACCCTCACCCCAACAGTAATGAGACTGTTAAGAATATTGAAGTCAGCAATTCATGATGTTGATTTCATGGTACGTATTTTAGTCACTTAATTACACTTAATTACAGTTATTAATTATGGCCTTGCAGTTTTCTTTTCATGTTTTATAGCCGATAATTTTAACTTATAAGGCATCAGATAGTTTAGTAGGCCCAAGAAGAGGCCCTAAAACTGAGTTGCCCAGTGGAAAGAAAAGGCCCTGTGCGGTGACATCAAGAAACTGAGTTGAGATTGGCCTCAGAAAGGTCATTCTGAGAGTTTCAATGCCCAACTGAGGTATCACACACACACACACACACACACACACACACACACACACACGCTATATAGTTGTTGAGGTCATTGGAATCTCATGCAAAGTCAATAGTGAGTCCTCTCCTGCATCTCCCGCTCCCTGTGGGTGGTGCGGCGTGTCTTCTACAAATCTGGATAGGAAGTCTCATTCTACAGGTGTTTGGGCTCAGAGATGTGGAATGAAAACACAGTTGGTGCCTGCAATGTGATTCCTTGTTTATACACTTCACCGGGCTCTTTTCCTACAACTACATGGAGCATTGATGCTGCCCTCAGGGGTTGATTAAGGCCAACCTTCCCATTTTAGAGAGAAGAAGAGAAATGAACACTCAGGCAGGAAAAAAAAAAAAAAAAAAAAAAAACACTCCTGGGAGATTCACCAGAGATTTCCCAGGATGGAGAATTTTTCTAGCTTAGTAACTTTACCATCTGCACATTCTCAACTGCATTTTCAAAGACTTGCCAAATGTTTGTAAAAGATCACGAATTTGGTGAAGAGAAGCAGAAAGGCAGTGCTGAGTGCCTGTTCTCGGCCAGGCTTGGTGCTGGAGAGACACGATGGATGTGATGCAGTTGGTGCCCTTGACGAGCTTGAACCATTACTCAAGCATAGGATGCCGTGAGCTGTAATGCAGGTTGGAGACAGTGGCGTGGGAAGGCCTGGGGCACAGACTCCAAGCCCTGCCATAGGTAACTGGGAACTCTGAGTCAAGGAGCCAAGGATGCCCTGTTAACCACGTGCCCGAGCTCGGTCGCCTGCAATGACTGGGCGCGGTCCAGGCTTGAGTAACCGTGGCTCTGCCACTGTTGCACTGAAAGCCGTCTCCAGCCCCTTTCAGTCATAGCTCTGTTTAGTAGATGCTTATGGAGCACCCACCTTGTGGTGGGTTTTGTGCCAGGAGCTGGGGGTCCAGCAGTGAATGGGAATAGCCTTGCCCCAAACTTGTGAGGCTGTCTGGGAAATGTAAATGTTAGCTGAGTCATTACAAGTTCAATGGGGGTGACAGAAAAAGGGAGTGCACCGTTCAGTGGGCTTCAGTAAGATGAGGGATTTGCTTTTAAAATCGCTCTGGTGGGTAAAGGGACTCTAAAAGAAATTAGCATTGGACCAGAGTTGTTTGTCGGTGGCTTTCAGACTTGGTGGTGACCCTTTGGCTTGGAATACAGCTTTTTGGGGAACATAAGGACGTGAAACAGGAAAAAGCAGAGTTGTTTTGCTTTGTGTATAGGGGACCCTACTGCTGTACTGAACCCACTTTGAAAACTGGTGGGTGAGATGGTCCTTCAGGAGCCTTCCAGGAGCCCATGCTATTCTAGAATTCTGTGACTTCTTGATGACAGATGAGGTCCCTTCCATTCCAAGTCATCACGATCTTGTGTCTGGAATCCTGAACTGTCAGTTGGAGCAGGGCTGGCTAGCATCTTTCTTTCTGTATGGATGCCAGACTCACACTCTTTATTCTTCCTTGGGGGACTGGAGGAGTATGAATGTCAAAGCTTCCATCCAAGGAGCCTGCCTGCAGGGGAGGAGAAGAGGGATGATGTGCAGTCAGTTTGCTCTGTCCCTCTAGCTGTCCAGAGTGACCCTCAGCCGGACAGACCGTGGTGGTACCGTTGCTCCTGTCATCCCATCTGCTACACTGGCCCCACCCCCACTCACAATGTCCCAGGAGCCCACAGACCACAGTCAGCCTCCTTACTGGAGCCTCACCTTAGTCTTGTTTTCCGCCTCCTCCTCGTCTCAGTCTATTCTTCCTGACACCCCCGATTAGCCTTGCTCTGATAGTATGGTTTCCGTCTTGGCTGCACGGTCAAGTCCAAGCTCCTCATCCTGGCACCTCCTAATCCTGCCTCAGTGGAACCTCTGTAGCCTCCAAGGCTACTCTCATCCTCCCGTGAACACTTTCATTCCTTCTTCTAAGCTTCTCCTCAGGCTGTTTGTCCACCTGGAATGGCTCCTTTCCTACCTCCTTTCAGTTGCACTGCTCCAGGCCAAGCCCTTCCTTTGTCCTGGGGCTGCCCCAGGACAAGCAGCTTTCCCTGTCTTTGAAGTCCCGCAGCATTTGCTTACTGTCTGAAACACGTCGGCTGTGGGTCATACAGGTCCTTATGCTGTTGGAAATCTTTTGCTGTGACTGTGACCTGCCTCTCCCATTAGACCATAAACTCGTTGAGGGAAGAGTCTGGATCTTCCAGTTCTTTTGTCCCCTTTTCTGCCCTATACTCACTGAAGCTATTACTTGATCAGCTCGCCCTGAACTGGAGCACAAACCAGTGTATTCAGTTAGAGCATTCTGATTGCTAAAGGTGACCAGAGGTGAAGGTGCCATCCTTGACCAATAAGAACACTTGATTTTAACTGGCCAACTGATGTCAGATTGTATTTGACTGCTAAGTGTCAGAGACCAAACTAACAGTGGCTTAAACAAGACAGCGAGGTGGTCTTCTCTTTTATAACAGTCCAAGGCATGTAGGCAGTCCAAGATCAGGAAGGTGGTTCTACAACATCTCAGGATCCTTTGTCTTTCTTCTCTGCCATCCTTAGCGTGTGGTTTGCATTCTTAAGGTACCCTTGTGGTCCCAAGATGGCTGCTACAGCTCCAGTCATCACTTCTACATCTTAAGCAGGATGAAGAGTGATGAAGGGTGGGGGAAAGGGTGCCTGCCGGTGGAGTCAGCCCTTCTTTTAAGGAACTTCACCGATGCCTCACCCAGTAATCCTGCTTTTTATCTTTCTGGCCAACAGTTAGCCCCCCAGCCACCATTTTTCCAAGGGAGGCTAAGAAATGTAGTTCTTTAGCTGGACGTATTTTTCTCATCACCACTACTCAGTCGGAGGTCTCTTAGTAAGGAAGAAGGCAGGGAGGAATATTGATTGGGTTGGCAGCCAGCTGCTGTAGCTGGTTAATGACACTGTTGTGTTTCAGGCTGAGTAGGTGTCTGTCAAAGAAGGCAACAGATTTGTCCAGTCCGTACTTTGCAGTTTTCTGCCAGTGAATCCAAGGACTTCAAAGGTTGGGTTTCTCCACAACCTCATCCTCAGATGAGTGTTTCTTGAATGATTCACCCTGAGCCCCCAAAGTCACTGAACTGTAATTGCCCTCGTAAAGGGGTGATGGCTGACACCCTTGTCATGGCCGGCTCAGCCTTTAGCACTAAGGAACGGTCCTGGTGTTCTGGATCACTTTAAAGATTTGCTAAAGCCAGGCCACACCCTCTACATTAAATTCATTGTCCCTAGTACTTGATTATGAGCATAATCTTGATTACACACAACTATGAGCTTCAACAAAGATTTCCTTTAATATTTCTGTAGATTTTAATTTGACAACCTGATTAACAAGAGTAAATTTTGATTTTTAAAAATGATCGATTTGCTTTTAAAATCACTCTGGTGGGTAAAAGGACTCTAAAAGAAATTAGCATTGGACCAGAAAGCACCCCAACTCATGATTTTATGGTCAGACCTTGTTTATTTCCAAAGGAAGACAATGATCTTCCAGCCTGTCGTTTCATTCCAGCTCACCGAATAAGCCTTCAGCTGGACCCCACCCCTGCTTTTACCATTGCTTATTATGTTCTCTGCCTGGAAGGAGAGTCCCTTTTTACCCATCTCTGTTTTCTGTTTGCAGGGCGTTTAGTGTTGAGAGATGAGAGTAAAGTATCTTGTTTGTGGATTACCATGGTTTGTCTCAAGGTTGAAAAGATGGGCAAAATCAAGTGTGATGGAGGCAAGAGATCCTTTATAAACAAGCAGACACTTCGGTGGGCCTGAAAAATGTATCTGTGAGGCCACTTGTAAGAGAAGTAGATGCTTCATTCCCTGGCTTTAGAGCTCTCTGTGAAGGAAGAGTTCTATAGGATTTGTCCGGCAAAGAGAATTGGTTTTGTCCTTGGATAAAAAGGGCCTTGTGTCTTCGGATTCTTTCAGATGCGAGTGATGAAATATCCAACCCAAACATCCATGTAAGGGAGATACTGGCTCATGTAAATGAGAGGTCCAGAGACAGGGCTGGTTCAGGGGCTGCTGGATTGAGGCTCCATCATGTCCTCGGGCCTCAGCTGCTCTTGGTACCTTTCAGCGGCCCCTTCTTCCCTGTGTGGGTTTATCTTCAGCTCGTCTTCTCACGTGCTAGCCAGATGGCTGTCAATACCCCAGACCTGACTCCCTCCTATCATATCAGGAGGAGAGAATGACCTTCCCCTCCCCAGACATCCTGATAAACATCTGGTGTTCACTGGTCCTGACCGAGTATTGGTCGGGCCCATCCCTGACCCAGTCAGTGTGGTAGGGGGGTTACCCATGCTGGAATGAGGTTTCCTCCAAAAGGAGGGTGGCCCCAGAGAGCTGGAGACCAAACAGTTCCAACATCCAGAAATCCCAGAAGATGGAATTGGGATCTAGAATGGCCAAGAAGGGAAGTTTTGTGGGGCCCCAGAGCCTGCAGCAAGAAAGCCGTTCCTTCAGGGTGTCGTGTGCTCTGTTCTCACCAGCGTGTCCATTCATTCATTCATTCAATTGTTTGTTCATTCACCGCCCTGCCCCACACAAATGCTGGACCCCTGCTCAGGCCAGACCCTGTGCTAGGCTCTGGGACTATGAAGATGAAACATTCATTCCCTGACTCTGAGAACTTACAGCTAAGTGGAGGAGACAGGGCACCTGGGCAAGTGCGATAAAAGACTCAAAAGTGTGGATTAGCAGCGTGGAAAGGGAGATCGGGAGATGGGGGGTGGCGGGATGAAGGAAGTTCTGTATTAGACCAATCAGGCTTTGAGGAGGGAAGCAGAAAGGCAGGGGTGCCTTCTCCCCCCTAATTTGAACTGACATTGGGCAGGTATTGGGGGTGGGCCTCGGGGGGTGGGCAGAGCGCAGAGGGAGCTAAGCAAGAACACTGGGGAGAAGAAAATGAAGGGTGAACCGGACAGACTGCTCATAAGCGGGGAGATGGTCTCCCACTCCTGGTCTGTGCTGTCTGTTCAGCTAGAGCAGCTCCTTTCATTGAACATTTACTACCTTCTAAGCGTTTCACAAGACGTTATCTCACGCAATCTTCACAGTAGTCCCCTGAGGTATGAGCTGTCCTTGGCCCCCATGGACCCAGTGAGGTCACGTGACTTGTCTCAGGTTCCATCGTCTGTAAGTAGCAGAATCGGGACTCACACCTGGGGCTACTGAGATGGAGTTTGTACCTGTTCCCTCTGCCGCCCAGCACACCAGAAGTGTCCGGTTGAAAAAGGCCGGGGCTCCTGAGCAAGGATTCGACCAGGCCCTGGCATAGGGGGCCCCGAGGGCCCTTTTGGTGCTGAGTTTATGATTTGGAGGAAGATGGAAGGTCTGGATTTGGGTGGGGCTGAACTGAGAGGACTTGGGAGGCATGCTGGTGCAGAGCATGGCCTTGTGATGGTCCAACAAAGGCATCCTGTAGCCAGATCTCTCAGCTACAGGCGGTATCCCATGACAGGAAGCCCTTCTAATTGAGGCTGCCTCTAAATTTTTACCAATAAAAAGCAAATGCAGGGCTTCCCTGGTGGCGCAGTGGTTGAGAGTCCGCCTGCCGATGCAGGGGACATGGGTTCGTGCCGCGGTCTGGGAAGATCCCACATGCTGCGGAGCGGCTGGGCCCGTGAGCCATGGCTGCTGAGCCTGCGCGTCCGGAGCCTGTGCTCTGCAACAGGAGAGGCCACAGCAGTGAGAGGCCCGCGTAACGCAAAAAACAAACAAACAAAAAAAAAGCAAATGTAATTTTCCTGGAGGCAGACACCCTGACTTGCCAGACAGACTCTGTCTCTGAATGCCTGGGAGTAAATAGCCAAGGCCATAGGAACACATCTCCATTCTGGTCCTGCAGGCAATGAAGAAATTGTCAGGGCTTCCTAGTACCAGACACAAAAATGGGGTATTTTTATGCGATGTTTTTATAGTAACTGTCATAACCGGCAATATTCCTAAAACTTACTGGGGGTAATCATGGTTTTACTTCATCCCTACAAAAGTCTTTTGTTTAGAGCAGTGAATAATATCCTGTAAATCTCCGTATAAATGCTACCCATTCATTTTTCACACGGGCCAGGTAGTAGCTTCAGCTCATTGCTGAGGACAGTTTAGTTTTATTTATTGAAGTAGTCCTCCTAACTTGGGGAAAATTTAACACATCATTACTTGTATTTAATGTTTTATATGTGTGTGTATGTGGCTGTATATAAATATATGTGTATATTTACATAGGTGTATATAAATATACATATACACATACCCATATGTGTGTGTGTGTGTATATATATGTGTGTGTGTATATATATATATATATGTATATATATATACACATAAAATTTTTTTTACACCGAGACCTCCGTTCAGTCTTTCACTCAGCAAACATGTCCTGAGCGCCTAATGTATGCCAGACAGTGTTCTAGATGCTGAGGATGTGGTGGTGAGGAAAACAAAAGCGGTGAACAAGAGGCTGTTCTTGGAGCTTACATGTTATGCGGGAGACCAGCAGTGAACAAGTGGACATTTCATTCGTGATGTGATTTCGGGTGGTGCTGAGCCATAAGGTGGAGATCTTATCTGTTTTAGACTGAGCAGCTGGAAAGCCTCTCTTGGGAGGTGACACTTAAGCAAAAGTGGGGATGCTCTTGGGCAGAGAATTCTGGGAAGAGGGAACAGCAGGGCCTGTGTGAACTGCTTCGGCACGTATTGTCCACCTCGCACCCTGGTTCTCTCTGTAAACCTGCCTTGTTGCACCGTGGGCTCTCTGAGGTCACAGGCTAGAGCGAGGGGCGGGGGACCCCTGTTCGGAGCTCTGCTGCTCTGAGCCAGAGGAGGGCAGCTGCAGGTGGGGGATGGTCAGCTTCCAGGCCTCGAGCTCCAGGGCGATGGCTTCCCAGGGTAGTGAGCAGCCTGTTCTGTCCAGACACCCGCCCCCCCCCGCCGCCCCCCGCTGTTCTGGCACCAGGAGATTTGCTTTCACTTAGGGAGAACCTGACCTCATCTACAGCATCAGTGTTGTTCTCGGGAAGCTGGCCCTTTCCCAAGAGGAGGAATGTGGGGCAGGGTCATTGCGGTGAGCAATCTTGCTAATAAGGAAGTGTGGCTGGGATTCCAGAGAGGGAGGGAATGATGACTCAGAGCAAGGCGCATAACAGGTTCTCTAGCTACTTATCTTCTGCAGGTGTGCATTCATTCGTTCATTCTCCAAACCGTCTACCGAGCATGTAGATGGAAAGTTAGAGGTTCAAATTCAGCTCTGCCACCTACTAGCTGTGGAATCTCAGCAGGTTGTTTAGCCTCTCTAAGCTTTTGTTTCTTTAACTACAAAATGAGTATTATACCTATTTTTCAGAGCTGTGAGGATCAGATGAGAAGAAGCCCTGGGGATAAGATTGCCAGATTTAGCAAATAGAAAGGATGGGATGCCAATGAAATTTGAATGTCAGATAAACAAGGGGTATTTTTTAGTATAAGTTATGTGCCCAATATTGCATGCTTATCTGACGTTCACTTTTAACTGTTCATCCAGTATTTTAACCAGCAACCCTACCCGGGGATAAAGATGACGGAAAAAAAAATGCCTGCCTTTGAGGAGCCCGTGGTAGTGGTCGGACAGGCATGAAGAACGTCACTGCCGTGCTGGGTGACGTGAGTCATGTCAGAGGTGCAGACAGAGTGCGGTGGAAACAGACATCCCCCTCTGGGCTCTTAAGAAATCCAGACTCACTCACCCTTGCGGATTGCTGCCTTGCTCGTTGAGCCCCCACAGTGACCGTAGGATTGACGCCACGAGAGCACAGGGTGTGAGCAATTAACTGAGACGGACAATTGAAGTTTGCTTTTCTATCAAGTCATCGGGAAGATGAACTCTTCTTCCCTCTCAAAGCAAAGGGTGATTTTTTTGATCAGGAAACAGACAATCCGTTACTTATACTCTTTTTCTATAAGCTATTTAAAAATAAAATGAAATTAATTTGAGGGGATTGTTGCCCGACTTTATGGTCTGTGCATCTCTCAGATAAAATGCTGATAATTCATTATTCTGCTTCCCTGCAGATCTAGAGATAAATTTGCCATGCGCCACCCAGGGATCTAATAGGAGACACACAATTGGAGTCTGGCTCCAAACTACAGTCTACCCAAAGCCTCTCTGGGTAAAGCTGCAAGCATCAAAACGCGGGGAGGAGAGTTTGGGAATATTTTGCAGAAGGTGAAGCTGCCAGACACATTCTTGTCTCCCCTTGCAGATGCACCGCCTGGGCTGGAACGTGGTCTGATCAGCATTACTGAAGGCTCCCTCTTCTTTCCCAGATGTGGCAGGGGATAGTTTAGTTTTTTTTAAATTTTTTTTGCTGTTTTTTTTTTTAACATCTTTATTGGAGTATAATTGCTTTACAATGGTGTGTTAGTTTCTGCTTTATAACAAAGTGAATCAGCTATACATATACATATATTCCCATAGCCCCTCCCTCTTGCGTCTCCCTCCCACCCTCCCTATCCCACCCCTCTAGGTGGTCACAAAGCACCGATCTGATCTCCCTGTGCTATGCAGCTGCTTCCCACCAGCTATCTACTTTACATTTGGTAGTGTATATATGTCCGTGCCACTCTCTCACTTCGTCCCAGCTTACCCTTCCCCCTCCCCGTGTCCTCAAGTCCATTTTCTACATCTGCGTCTTTTTTCCTGTCCAGCAGGAGATATTTTAGATAGAGGGTTTTTTTTTTTTTTTTGAAAACCCTGGAAGCCTCAAGGCCATTTTGGAGTCCCCTCAGTTGCCTGAAGCTGCCCTCAGAAACCGAACCCCTGTGAGGTTTGAGTTTTCCCCCGTACCACGGTGAGGGATGGGAGGGAGTCAAAGGTAGGATTTGTGCTGATGGGATTGGCAAAGGGGAGAAAGCAGGGCCTGGGGTTGAGTCCGGGGTGGAGGGAGGGTGCATCATGGGGTTATAAAAAGCATTGTTCCGTTACAGGATTCACAGATAGTTTTAATTGACTAGTAAGTGTCCGGCACTGTGCTAAGTGCTTTTCATACAGCATCTCTTTGATCCCACTCATACCTCATACAGTAGGTGCCTGGGTTCCGTTTTACAGAGTGGAGACTCAGTGTTCAAATTAGCTGCCCAAGGAAACATGGTTAATAAGTAGCCCCGGGCTTTCTGATTGCAAAGCTCTTGTGCTTAACCACTGTGTTCTACTGCATTTTGCCATCAGAGTTTCTCTAAAGGAGTGTTCCGTGTGCTTCAGGTACTTCTGCTGTCTCTGTCTGCTGTGGTAGGTGGAGGATTGGCCTGGCTTCTAATGCCCTCTCCCAATGGACCGCACATGCGTGACCTGAGGAAAGACGTGGAACCTCCCTAAGGCGTCAGCCTCCTTCTCCATAAAATGATGGGTCAGGCTGAGTTAGTAGGAGTCTTCTGATCCAAAATCCTGGCGTGTCCTACCAATGACAAGCAATTTTGTTTCATTCACTTACCTCTTCATTCGTTGATGAATTCATTTATTCAATAAATGTCTCCCTTGTGCCAAGTATGTGCCCCAGATACAAGGGTGAATTGGTGAATAAGCAGCTGGTTCTCGCCCTTGCAGAGCAGTGGGTCTGGGGGAGAGACAGCAGAGTAAACAGGCTATCGTGGTACTGGGTGAAAAGAGCTATAGGAGGGAGGTGCCAGGTGCCCTGGGGTCACCCATCTAGGACTTGGTGGGGTGAGGGGAGGCTCTAGTGAAGTGGGGGACATCTAAGGTAAGGGCTGAGGGATGTGCAGGACTTGGCCGGGCTTGGAGGGAACAGTTTGTGCAAAGGGAGGGCACGCATGGAATGCTTGGGGGATTGAGAACTGTGCTGACTGTCTGGATGGAGAATGGAGCAGTGGGGAGGGAACAGACTGGAGGGGGAAGAGCATGCAGAAATAGACAGGGACCACATTGTGCAGGACCTCAGGATCCCCTGGCAGGAGTTTGGTGTTTGTTCTCAGAGCAGTAGGCAGACACTGTAGGTCAGGGCCACCCTGGGCGGTTTCCCAGGTTGTGTCCTGCACAAGGGTGCCAGCTAAGGGGAGCCCCTCTACCCACCAGGGCATGGGCCCCAGTGTAGGGCCCGTGTCTGCCTGGAGGAGGGCACCTTTTTCTCATTCTTATCAAGGAAGCTTAAGGGTAGGTGCTTTCCTTGATATCAGGAGAATGATGTGATCAGATTTGTGTTTTTGACCCTTTTCTCTGGTTGCAGCATTTGCTGGATGATGGATCAGGAGGGAGGGGGAGAATGGTGGGGTGGGGGGAGGGTTGGGCATGGAAGAGATGGTGGCAGCCTGGGAGGCAGTTAGGATGGAAACAGGTGAATGGGTCTGAGATGCAGAAGTCGTGGCCTGTACGAACCACCTGGTTCTCATTGCCTCCTATGACTTAACGAGATGAGGACATTCTTTCTGGAGCAGAAATACTAAATCACGAAGGAACACAGCCTACAGGATTAGTGTTTCGCCCCCTGGCTCCTGAGAGAGCCAGAGTTAGGTGTGGTCCCCTGCTGTCCAGCTCACACTCAGGTATTTGATCCAACGGTAGGAGGCCCATCAGATGGTGACTGTGTGGTCTAGTGGCCAGACTCAAGGCCGAGTGCCAGGGGACCCAGGCATGGGGTTCATCGTAGCTCTTCTACATTTCTGAATGGCATTTTCCCTGCCTGTCTTTCGTTATCCCCTGATAATACCCAAACATTCGTGCACTGCCTGCTAAGTGCCTGGCTGTGTGCCCAGCGCAGTGGGGGATACAGAGTCCAGAGGCATGGTCTTGGCCCTCAAGGGACTCACCAGTGGGGCAGTAATGAGACTTCTGAGAGGTGCACAAGGAATGTTCCAGTTTATCAGTGTGCAGGCGGGCAGAGCACGTGGGATCTGGAGTCAGAACTGAGTTCAGAATCTGGCTTTGAAAACATTTCCTAGTTGTGATCCTGGGCCAGTCACACAGCCTCTCTGAGCCTCAGTTTGCCCACCTGTAACATGGGGATAGTAATACTTCAGTGGTTTGAGGATTAAATAATTCGAGGCATATAAGGTACTTAGCAGAGTGTCTACTAGAGGGCAACCGTTTTTAATACCGATTAGGTTAGGCTTTTTTTTTTTGTAGCTTTGGTGTAGAGTTCTGAATTTTGACAAGTTCATAATCATGTAACCAGTACCACAAACAAGATACACATTATTCTACGACCTCCCTCCAGATTCCCTTGTCTTATCCCTTTGTAGTAAACCCTCCCCCTACTCTTGTTTTCTTTGTGATAATTTATTCTCTTAGTTTTTGCAACAGCTTTCTTGAGATGTAATTCACACACTGTACAGTTCACTTATTTAAAGTGTACAGTTCTGTGGTTTTGCAGTACCTTCACAGAATTGTACAGCCATCAGCACAATTTTAGGACAGTTTCATCGCTGCCACAAGAAACCCTGGACGCCTTAGCGGTCACAGTCCTTTCCTGTGAGCTCTCCCCTCCTCCCCTGCCCCAGCCCCCGACAAACACTGACCTACTTTCTATGGATTTGCCTACTCTGGACACTTCACATAAAGGGAATCATACACTATCTGGTCTTCTGTGACTGGCTTCTTTCACTGAGCAGGATAGTTTTCAGGGTTCACCCATGTTGTAGCATGTATCAGGACTGCATTCCTTTTTATTGCTGAATGATATTCTATTTTATATGGATATACAGCATGGGTGGTTTCTGCTTTTTGGCTGTTATAAATAATGCTGCTGTGAACATTAGTGTACAAATTTTTATGTGGACATATGTTTTCCTGTGGAATTGCTGGGTCATAGGGTAACTATGTATAACCTTTTAGAGGAACTGCCAGACTGTCTTCCACAGCAGCTGCAACATTTTACAGTCTCTCGAGCAGTGTCTGAGGGCTCCAACCTCTCCACATCCTTGCCAATACCTGTTATTATCTGTATTTTTTATCCTAGCCATCCTAGTGCTTGTGAAGTGGTGTCTCAGTGTATAATCTCCCCATACATGTCCTTCTTCCCTGGCAACCACTGATTTACTCTCTGGTCCTCTCGTTTTGCCTTTTCCAGAAGGTGATAGCTGTAATCATACACGATGTAGCCTTCCGACTCTCCTTCTTCCCCCCCAGCATAAGCCCCTGGAGATCCATCCATGTGGTTGTGCGCCTTTTCATGGCTGAATTGCATTCCTTCCCTCGCATGGATGTACCACCATAGGAACCCCTGCCCCTATGCACAGTAGAGTTAGACGGACCCCTTGCCCAGGGAATCAAAGACTAAGCCTCACTCCTTGCCAGGGCCTTTTATAGTTTGGGAGGCCTTTTCCCAGCCTCCCTGGGCTGCCAGCATCGCAGGACACCCAGGCTGTTCCTCTTAGAGGTCCCTCTGAGCTGCAGAGCTGAGTCCAGTGAGCTGGAGCCGCTAGGGAGTGGAGACCCACCCGGGATTAGAATTTCTGTATCGTGGCTCTGACATGCCATTCTTGGCACGACGCCTCTGTATGGGGGCTGCAGCCCAGTGAGACAGGTGGGCCTCGACCACTGAGGCAGCTGCTGCTGCGGACCCTGGGCCTCCGCTGCCCAGCTGTCTCCCTTCTCATCAGGGAGCCCCAGAAGCTCCTTGGGCTCATAAATAAAGCCCTTTTCTTGTTCCCTTATCTGTCTGCATGGCTGGTGCACAATTTGGAGCATTTGCCAGCCCCCTGCCCCAAGTACAACAGCTTCCCAACTCTGTTGTAGGCACAGGGAGAATATGATGTAATGATGATAAACTAATAATGACTTTGCACCTACCAGGTTTATTATCTACAGCAGAATCCACAAGGTAGACATAATCACTTTATGCAGGAAGAAATCAAGGTCCCAGGTGGGGAAATAACAAGTTCAAAGTCACCCTGCTGGTAAGCAGCAGACTTGGGATTTGAACCCGCCATCTGCGCTTTCATCCACTCCCGGTGGGTTTCAGACCTCAGTCATCTGCATCCCACCTTTGTGAGTTCCTTCTACCACCTGCGCTCTAGTTATCTAACATTTTTATTATCATCAACTTTGCAAGAACGGTTTTTGTTCATCAAAAACAAGGCCAGTGCACAAATTCACATAACACAGAGGGTTTGATGTGCTCGTTGTGCTTTGGGGGGATTCTACATGAAAACAAACACATAACTCAAGATAAAAATGTTCATCCATATATCACCTAAAACCAGCTCATGTCTACCAGTGCTATGTGGATCACACTTTGGGGAAAGAAACACATGATGTGCAGTGATTTGCTTACAGGGCTGTCTTTCCCCCTCGATGAGGAGTGACAAGTAGGCTGTGCCTGGGATTTATTCATCTTGGCATCTTCAGCATCCAGCGCCGTAACAGACCCATTATAGGCGCTTGCTACATGAATAATGGGTACATGACAGAATGAATGGAGCCATAAAGAGGAAGGGGAAGAGTGAGTGGCGTTTCCCCTTCCTTATGGAGAAGACCGGAAGAAAGCCTCTTTCCCTGACCGTTGATGAGATGGGGAGGCTGGCAGGGAGCTGGAGCCTTAGCACCAGGGGTACAAGAGTGCTTAGAAGCTACGATGCCTGTGGTCACCACGGAGGTGTTGGGAGGCTGACATTCTCCACGTGAAGTCCTTCCTGCTCTCTCAAGCTCTTGGTTTGTGGGACCGTGGACACTGTCATCTTCCTCCAGTCCATCCAGCCGCTTTGATCTGTGGATGTGGAAGGATCAGCCTGCTTCTGGCTGTTTCTCTTGCCAAAAGAGTTCCCACCCTGTGTACCACTGGCTGCTTTCCTTCCTCCTCCAGCCTCTTCACAAAGTCTGACAGTGTTCCAGGCAGATTCTGCACCATCTCCCCTAGTGGAAAATGCAGCAGCAACTATTTCAAGAGCTGGTGAGACCACAGAGTCCTGTTCGATATCTGGATGAGTCAGAAGATCTGTCAGTGAACTCACCAGCCAACATTTATTGAGGACCTACTATGTGCCAAGCACTGGGCTAAGTGCCCCTAATTCTCTCCTACTTTAGGATCAGACCATCTAGGCATAGACGTTGAAGCCAGAACTTGATTTCTGAGTTGAAAAGGGAAAATCTCAGCTCAACAAATATTTATTGAAGCCCAACTGTATGGGGGTGGGAAGGCTGAACTCAGACTTGAGAATACAAAGGTAATAAGTACCCGCCCTCAAGGAGCTCAGAGGACCCTGAGGAATCTTGTTGACTTACAGCTTGGGAAGTTGTATGTGTGTTGGGCAGTGTCTTGAAATGTCATCATACTTGCACCCTTAGACAGCCAGCATATTATGGGCACATTCAACAGGCAAATGTCATTCATGGGTTCAACCAACACTTACGGGGCATCTTCTGGCAAGTGTATGGCTCACGCGTGCTCCCATTGTCACCATCTGCCCCACAGTGGGGGTCCTGGAGGTGGCCTCTGCATCCTTTAGTACCCCAGGCATTCAGAGTTGGTATTTGAGGTGAAATCTACAGCCCTTTCTCTGATACTTGAAAGGCGCTGGGACTAAAATGTCCTTTCTTTAATGAAATGATGGTGCTCAGAACACTGTGTGGCACCACGCGTGCTGTGTATCGTCCAATTCCTGGGGCACTATTCACTCAGGCTACCATGTGCTCAGCAGCCTCTGGTCCACCCTGCGGGGTCCTGAAGGGATAGGAGATGGTAATTGATGTTTCTGGGCTTTTAAAGCACTTACTCGGCAAAATAACAAAGTCAGTACCCACACTGTTGATCTGCAGCTATTACAAGAATATTACTTGTCTGTGAAATTCCTTTCTTCCTCCTTTGCTTCCTTCTTCCCTTCTCACTCTTTTTCCCTCCTTCCTTCTCTTCTCTCTCTTCCTCTCTTCCTTGCAGCCCTTTGCCCTTTTCTCTCTTCCTTCCACAAATGCTAGATTATCTACAATATACCAGATACTATTCTGGGATACAGCAGTAAATAAAATAGACAACCCCCCTTGCCCTCATGGAGCCCACATTCTGGTGGGGTGATACAAAAATAAATACAATCAATGATATAAAATATATAGTATGGGGACTTCCCTGGTGGTCCAGTGGTTAAAACTCCACGCTCCCAATACAGGGGACCTGGGTTCGATCCCTGGTCAGGGAACTAGATCCCGCATGCGAGCAGCAACTAAGAGTCTGCATGCTGCAACTAAAGATCCCGTGTGCCACCACTAAGACATGGCATAGCCAAATAAATAAATATAAAATAAAATAAAATAAATAGTATGTTATGCGGGGATAAGTGCTACAGAGAAAACAAAGCAGGGAATGGGGATAGTAAATGTTGGGAGATGGTGATTGTAGATAGGGCGGCAGGGGAAAGCCTCATTGACAGATTGACATTTTAGTAAAGACCTTTAAAGAGGTTAGGGAATGAGCTATACAGGTAACTAAGGAAGGGCCCTCTAGGCAATGGGACAGCACATGCAAAGGCCCCGTGCCTGGCATGTTTGAAGAATAGTGAGGAGGAACAAGGGGAAAGTGTAGGAGACGACTTCACGCAGGTAATGAGGGATGAGGGCCAGACCTTGCAAGGGTTTGGGAATTCTATCCAAATTAATGGTTCTCAAAGTGTTGTCTCTGAACCACCCCAGATCCACTGAATCAGAAACTCTGGGGGTGGGGTCCACAATCTTTGTTTAAAGAAACCCTCCAGGGGGTTTCTGATGCCCGCTGAAACGTGAGAGCCACTGATAGCGAACATCTGGGCCACTCCTGACCATCCCCGCATGGTCCACCGTTCCCTCCAGTGTGCGGTATAAAACAGAGGGGGTAATCATCACTGACCTGACCTCCTCACCCCCAGAAATGCCATCATCTTAGTGTCTGGACGTTGACATTGAGACTAGTAAAAAGAAGTCAGACGCTGCGCCTGTGCTCAAACTGAGGTCAGGCGAGTTCGAGGGACGGAAGGTAGGAAGAGAAGGCAGGGATGGGTGGCCCAGTGCCTCTGCGCTGGGATCATTGATTGTCAGGGTGAAGAGACCCTGAGGACATCCGGTCCTGTCCCCAGATTTGTCAGAAAAGGCTGAGGCCTAGAAGGGGGAAAGGACTGCTAATTGGATACACGGTGGGTTCCTGAGGGCCCTCTGGACTTCTAGGCACCTGCTCTGTTTCAGATTGTGCCTGTAGGCTCAGAGCTTTGTGGCACCCAGACACCATTGCTGCTGGATAGATGTAGGGGATGTCAGCAGTGTAGGTAGCTGTAGGGGGCATTAGTGGTGTAGGTAAGTGTAGGGGATGTAGGTGGTGCGGGATCAGAAAGAGGTGGAGGATGATGAGAAGAAACACTGCGTCAGGGGCTTTGAGGGACCGGTGTCTGGACCATTTGAGGAATGGCTAGAGCTTTGTGGAGCTGAGCCAGTGGGGTAAGGATGAGGGCCAGATCCAAAGGCCACGAATGTCGTGCTAAATGGATGGGACTTTAACCTTTGGCGGTGAAGGCCCCAAAGTCCCAGGTGCCCATTTCCTGATAGTTGTTTCCAGGCTGTTCTCAGCCCCTTGCTTGGGTCACCACCTCCCCTACTCGGCCACGACTGACTGTCCCACAGGGCTCCTACGGAACCCTGCCCCGACTTCTATCAGAACAGTCAGAACAACCAGACCTCAACTGATAAGTCAGGGAGGACCCCAGACGATCTGAGCACAGTCCCGTTTACCTAATGGCTCTGTTTCCAAAACGAGGCCATGTCCATCTGTGGCTGAGAAGTACAGGTTGAGCTCTCTGAAGGAGTTCTTGCCACCAGCCACTGCACCCTTGGCTTTTGAAAAATGAAAAATACGTTCTTTTCTTATTTTGAAGGAAACACATGTACGTTAGGGGAAAAAGCATTTACATAAGCAATAAAAGAAAAAATTTAAATGACCCACCATCTCACCATCTAGAGAGAAAGTGTTAACAGCTTGTTGTATATCCTTTCCAAACGTTTTTACGCATTTCATGTTTTCCTTACAAAATAGAATCATCTCGTACATATTGTTCTGTACTTGCTTTGTTCACTTAGATTATGAACATCTTTACATGCTGTTACATACTGTTTGGTAGCATCGCTTTAAATGGCTGTATGATGTGCTATCTCACAGTCAGTTCCCTAATGTTGGACATTTAGGTTGTTTCCCATTTTTCGATTCTATAATCAGCTCTGTCGTGAATTGCCCTGTAATATAACTTTCACGTGGGATTGCTTATATGCTAAGGTTAAATTTCTAAATGTGGGATTGCTGGATCCGACCAGCCAGCTCATAAAAGGCCTTGAATGCCCACCAGAAAGATTGCAGTGACCATAATCGAGGTTGGAGGCAATCCAATAAACAGCATTTCTTTCTCTACACCAGTTCTCATATAACTGAGATAGACACGGGAGAGATCAGGTAGATGGAGGTGAAAATGCTGCTTTTATTATTAATAAAGACTAGTTAGGAGAACGTGGCTTAGATGTGCAGCTACGATTGGCTTTCTAATACTGGACCCTGCCACTCATCAGAGGTGAGCACCTACTCGTGGGCTGTGCTGGAAGACTGCAGACCTCACCCTGGAAAACTATGGCAGAGCAGGAGCTCAGAGGACCACTCCCTTCTTGTAGGCAGCTGGCTTCCGGGAGAAGGTAGGAGGAGCTAAGCGAGGCCTGCCCAGCACCTCCTCCCACGCTCGCTAACAGGATGAGTCATTCCACCTCCCCAGGGAAGGAGTAAGAGGGTAAAGAAAAGCCAAGATTGTTATACAAATGGATGTCCCTCCACATGGCAGGAAAAGAGCAAGGGAGGGCAATAACCATTCTCTAGTAATAATTATAAAAATGATAGCTCATTTGTGTTGAGTACTACGCTAGGCTTTGTGCATGCATCTTCTCCTTCGATCCTTCTAACAATGAAATAGCCATTCTGGCCATGTCTACCTTGTAAATGAGGAAACAGGCTTAGAGGATTAAGTAAGATGTCCCCAGTGTTCTAGCTGAGGGGGAGGGGGAGCTGGGATTTGAACCCAGACAGTGCGACTCCAGAGACCAGTCATTAGGAATCTGCTTCCCACCATCAGCATCACCTGACTTTTGAAAGGTTGACAACCCCTAAACTTAGAGGAAGAGTGAGCTAAGAGCCAGACCTGCCAGCCTGTGAGTGTCCCCAGGTTGAAAAGGCATGCCCCTCACTGGCAGACCTTCTGACCAGCCCTGTTCCCATGGAATTCATTAATTGCTTTTGAGAGAACCACTTAACCAAGTGTCCTGAATTACAACGAACGGCAATTATGATGGACCGCACAGGACAGAGAGGACCTTGACAAGTGTCCTTTTTCACAGAGAACTCAGACACATTCAAGTTCACGATGTGAGGTTTCTGATGATTCCATTCTATCTTAAGGATCTCAGCAATTCGTTAAGGATTTGCTTGGATTTAGGGAGAAAATAATGAATCTGTTAAAGAAAAATTTTTTTCAATCAGAAAGAAAACATGTAATTTGGGGGGATGGGGTGAGAACACTAATTATACTTTTAATTGTATCTATTGCCCTTTAGGGTAAACTCTAAGGAATTGGGTAAAGAAAGAGAAACTGAGTTTTTCTTTAAGTGGCTTACGATCGTTCCAGGCAATTCCCTAAAGAACAGTCACCTCTGTTGCAACCCATTTTTGGTTTTAATTGCTTTACAAGCAGAAGCTAGGCTTTTGTCTTCTTCTTCTTTTTTAAAGCAAGCAATTTTGGTGCTTCTTTAATTATATGTTCTTATAATTCCTTTGTTCTTTAAACATTGGCTAAGATTTACCAAGAAACTTATAGACCTTGATCTTTATGCATTAGTATATCTGACTGGTAAAAATGTTAGTGAGGAAGGGTAGGGTACTGACTAAGAACCTCCATTCTTGAGGTTCACAGCTGCTCTACCTTTTATTAGCTGTGTGATCTTTGGCAAGTGACCTAACTTCTCTGTGCTTTAGTTTCTTGTCTATAAAATGGGCATAGCAACAGCACCCCCATCATAGTTGTTACAAGGATTCAAGATAGTCAAGATGGGCTAGCTTATGCTGCAGTAACAAATCTCAAATCTCAGAAGTTCGTTGCTACCAAAGTGTATTTCTCACTCCTGCAGAGTCCTCCAAAGATCTGGATGATTCTCAGTGCAGTTGCTGTCCATGTGTTGGCTCAACATATTCTAGGCCGCTTCAGTTTTACAGCCCCTTCATATCAACATGCTTCCATGCTTGCTACAGTGGAGAAGACAGATGGGGAATTATGTACTGGCTCTCAAAGGTTTTGACAGGCAGTGACACAAATCATTTCTGCTTGTGTTTCATTGGGGAAAGCAAACTGCATGGTGATACATAAATTCAAGGTGGCAGAAAGGGGCTAGAAGCAGAGGAAAACCAGGGACATGGGTGAGCAGCGGTATGTCCACCACCATGTGCATAGCGCTTGTTAGAAATAAGCATGAAATAAGAGTAAGCTGTCATTGCTAATGGCTAGCACTGCCAAAATATAATTTTAATTTCTATTGAGGCTGTTTTTTTCTTTTTTAAAAAATAAATATATATTTATTTATTTTCAGCTGCATTGGGTCTTTGTTGCTGCGGGTGGGCTTTCTCTAGTTGCAGTGAGCGGGGGCTACTGTTCGTTGCGGTGCATGGGCTTCTCATCGCGGTGGCTTCTCTTGTTGCAGAGCACGGGCTCTAGGTGCATGGACTTCAGTAGTTGTGGCATGCAGGCTCAGTAGTTGTGGCTTGCAGGCTCTAGAGAACAGGCTCAGTAGTTGCGGTGCACGGGCTTAGTTGCTCTGTGGCATGTGAGATATTCCCAGACCAGGGCTTGAACGTGTCCCCTGCATTGGCAGGTGGATTCTTAACCACTGTACCACCAGGGAAGTCCCGAGGCTGTTTTATCTTTCTTTTTAGATTTGGTCTAAGGAATGACTTCTACATACTCAAAGAGGCCCAAATAGACTCCCCTGGGAGGTAGTGGGTGTAGCTACTGTCACAGTGGTTGCTTTAGTGTCCTGTCACTTAGTAGGTGGCACATATTTGAAAGGTAGCATTAGTTGTGTTTGAGAACGTGGGCTTAGCGTCAGGTGGACTTGCATTTGAATCCCAGAACTAACACCTACTGAATGTAATCTTGACAAGGTGATTTAACCTTTCCTGGACTCAGTGACTTCCCAGTTAAATGGGGTCGTCTTTCTAATTTTGTTATTCATTTTTCATTATGTCCTTTTTAATATCTGTCTTTTATTTTTCATTGGTTTATTTTTCATTATTTTATCTTTTATGGCAAAATTGCCTTACAGCCAATTAGTTATGCAGTGAAAATGTTGGTGGCAAAAATGTTGGCAGCAAAGATGTTTACAGCAAAGAAGTTCACAGAGGTAATACAGGACACAGATTAACAATTTCCTGAACCCTCAGCTTGCTCATCTGCAAAATGAGAATAATAACGCTAACAGTTTAGAGCTTTTTAGATCACATACGTGGACGCTTAATACACAAAGTGAACACCAAAAAAATGTTTTTTCCCTCTCTCTCCACCTGCTTCGTAATTGTGTCGGACTGTGATCCTGATCTAGCTGTAGGAGAGCCATTTGGGACATGTGCAACTCTTCCCTGCCTCTCAAGGTTGCTGAGGGGTAAACGAGCTGATATAAACATTTACCAGTGTGGGTGCATAGCAGCTGCTCAGTAGATGTTGTTTTCCATCACTTTCCTCCGTCCCATCATGTCCTCTTACTACAATGCTCTTCCCTCAATGGGATGGAGTTGCAGACATCAGGGAGGGAGATGTTTCACGACATTGGGTGAGTCCAGCTTGGCACTGCACACATCTCACCAGACAACTGCCCGTTCCACCTGCTGCAGTGAATTGACCCAGCACAAAGTGAAAGGTTATATTTCACTCACAAATGGGCGGCATTCATGGAATTCGACTGCCTTTGAAAGAATACTGGCAGCCAGCAACCACCTCACACTAAGACTGACCAGTAGTTGGCTGAGGTGCCCACGGGTACCCATGGGAGCTGATGAAGCCAGAGTGAGGATCATGTAACGTGAGAACACATCACACATCCCTGATAACATTCCTACCACCAGCACCTTTCCACACTGTGTCTTCTAGAAGGCTTCTGAGAATGTTCCCCGCTTCTCTGAAGCCCTTTCCTCCCCTTCCCGGCCAGTCGGCCACTCCTTGCTTTGTGCCCTACTTAAACATCTGGTCAGTATCCATCAGTGAGCCTTCTGGAGGGGAGCTGGATCTCATTCATCTTGGCACCCCAGACACTAGCACACAGTAGGCAGTTAACAGATGATTATTGAATGAATAATTACGGGAGGAAATCAGGGACCTTGAAAACAGCGATTTTCCAGAGAAAACATCTTACATAAGCCCTTTGGATATAATGAGTCTCCTGAGAAGAGAAGAGTGAATATTTTCCTTCTCATCTAATTTTTTTTTTTTTAAAAAGGAAGAAAATGAAAGTAAAAAAGGAAAAACTTACCACCAGGAAACTCTGCAGGGTACCATTTGAGGCTGCGGAAAAGGTTCAGTGATTGATTAGTCATGCCTGCTGGGGAGAGGGCAGGGAGGAGGGCAGCATTCATGCCTGACAGATGCCATCTCTCTTAAACCTTTAACTAGTGACCAAATTAGTGAAAATGCAGCTTAAACAGTGAAGTATGGCCTTTCCTTCAATGTTTAATTGGGACATTTAACAAATGTGTTTTACTATTAGAATGAAAATGGGGTGGAAAAGAAACTTCATTTTATAATCCATTTTGAGTATATATTGGTACCCTATCAACAGAAAAGATTCTGAGAAGGAATGCAGCCCCCTATATCTGAATGACTGATTATTCTTTCTGGCTAGAAAGGGATCTGATGATAGTCCTGGGGACAGGGAGGAGGAACGTTGCTTGTACGCCAATAGCCACCTATAGGGGTGGGTCAGTATCCCACGTTATCCTTGGCCTTAAAATCACAACACCTATGTTTTCCTCCCAACTTTTTTTTAATCGAAAAATTTCAGACCTACAGAAAAGTTGAAGGACTAGTACAGTAAATACCTGTATACCCCTTATCTTTAGCTTGATTCACAAACTGTTAGCATTTTGTCCCATTTGTATGCCCCCCTCCCTTTCTCTCTCTTTACACATACACACGCACACACATTTCTCTTTTGCTGAACCATTTAAAAGTAAGTTTGAGGTATCATGACACTTTATCCCTCATCTTCACTGCATATGTTTCAGCTGCTTTTCCTCACGACATGGATATTCTCCTACATAATTATAAGACCATTACCACAATCAAGAGATTTAACATTAATACAATATTATCATGCCTCAGAAAATTATTTATTCATTATTCATACTGAATGAAAATTATTCATTCAGTCATGTCATCTGCTATTCAGTCTTTATTTAATTTTCCTGAAATGGCCCAAGAATGATTTTTATAATTTTTAACAAATCTAGGAAGCAACGTATTACATTTGATTATGAGATCTCTTTAGTCTCTTTAAACCTAAAACACCTCCCCTGCCTTTTTATGTTTTCATGACACTTTTTTTTTTTTTTTTTTTTTTTACTTTTTGGCCACACCATACAGCATGCGGGCTCTTAGTTCCTCGACCAGGGATTGAACCTGCACGCCCTGCAGTGGAAGCCCGGAGTCTTAACCTCTGGACCTCCAGGGAAGTGCCTTCATGATGCTGTTTTTGAGGAAGAACAGACCGCGTGTCTTGTAGAGGGTCTCACGTTCTGGATTTGTCTGATGGTTTCCTCGTGGTTATAGTAACGTGAAACACGTTTGGCAGGAATACCCACAGGTGTTGCTTTGTATTTGTTAATACATCCCTTTGGGAGCACATAGCATCGGGTTGTCCCACAGTTGGAGACATTAAGTTTGATTTCTTGGCTAAAGGTAGCGACAGCAAGAGCTCGCCACTGTAAAGACACATTTCCCTTTGTAACTATTAACCTGTGAGTGATATTTTCAGAGCATGTGAATATCCTGTTCTCCAACAGTTTTCCTCCCAGAAGTCTTAGCCTCTGTTGATGATTCTGACCTGAGTCAATGATTACGCTGAAGATTGCAAAAGGGTGATTTTTCTAGTTCTATTATTTCTTCCACATTGATTAGCTTACATTCCAGAAAACTGTGGGTTGATTACTTACCCTCTTTGAGCTTTACCCTACTTATCTATATAAAAAGCATAATAAAAGAGTGTTGATATAAGTATTAATCTTGATAGTGAAGAACCTTGTATCACATGTTTGACAATTGAAAGGAATTACTATTATTTACATTCTTTGGGGGGGTGCCTCAAATAAAATGAATGCATTTATCTAAGTTGGTGGTTTCTAAAAGAAAATGAATTAGAAGCATACAAACAGTTCAGTTCAATTCAGCAAATATGTATAAGCTTCTGCTGTGTGCCTGACACAGTGCTAGGCATAGAGATGAATAGCTGCAATGTCCTGAGTTAATTGGATGCCTAGGGGGAAAGAAGATGTGTAAACTAGAGATCATTGGAAGAAAAATTAATTTGTTAATCAGTCAAGTCATTTGCTCATTCATTAGTTTATTCATTCAATAGACATTTGATGAGGTGCTAGGGATGTTAAGTCAAATAATCCCTGGTCCCTGCCCCCAGAGAGCCAACAGTCTGGTGCAGAGACTTACAGCTTCTTTCTGGGGCACCCCCTGAATTCAGACTCAGGTCTGCCTGACTCCAAGCCCAGCTTCTTTACAGTACTCCAAGGAAAGAAACGATGAACTGTTTGGGCTGAGCTGTGTTTGTTGCACAGTCACTGCTGTAATGTGTCTACATGGTGGATTTCCAAGCCAGCCTACTCCTGAACCCCACTTCCTCTTGGGACCCAGCAAATTCAGGCTGAAAGTCTTGCATCATCTCCTGCCTCAGGTGCGCACCTGAGCATGACTTGCTGGCTCACCCACTGGCTGACCATTTGTTCTCAGCTGAGATCCTCTCAGGAGCCGGGATCACTCCCCACAAGGGGGGATGGAGCCCATCAAAGCCATCGACTTGTGCCATTCGGGTCTTGCTTCTCCATTCCGCTTGTTTGCTGCTCTGTTCCCTCACAGGGGTGCCTTTCCTTAGATCACGGTGAAATGAGGTATTGGCAGTAGCTGCTGTGGCTGTAATCTTTGTACCAAGGAAGCGTAGTAACCGTGGAGGTTGTGAAGTGAAAGTCTGTCTGGGTCAACTAAAACTTGGTGGGGAAAGGGAAACTCCGTGCTTTCAAGTCTCATTGGCATGAAGACTGATTGGCATAAAATGCATACAGAAATTAAATAAGGAAAGTTATGTACACCTCTTCCCCTTGCCTTTTCTCCTTTGATCTCAGATATAATGCAGAGTTGAGTAATTCATACTCATAAGTTTATGGAAGTTTCATTTTGATCAATGCAAAGTTCTCTCTTGTTTTAGTTCTTAATTTTTTTGTCTTCATCTGTGATCCCCACTCCGCTATAGGTACCCATGTCAGGTGTCTAATATATGCCCTCAAAAGGGCCTGTGTCTGAAAAAATACAGTATTGTTTTGTGTGTGTGTATTAATGATTTATAGAAAGGATATTCTGTCAAGGACCTTGTTTCTGTTCTTACCATTTTCACCCATGTTCTCACTCAGGTTTTAGAATCTATCCATGTTGTTGGCTGTACATCTAGTTTATTGCTTCTAACAGCTGCATAGTTGTCTCAATCAAGGTAGGCTATGTTATGGTACAGTAACAACACCAAATTCTTAATGGCTTAAAATGTTAAAGGTTTACTGCTTGGCCATACTACGTGTCCATCAGGTCAGCGCGAACTTTGCTTCACATCTCACTCAGGTCATAGGCTGATGGCGCTTCCACCATTCACCATGGCAGGGAGAGGAGAAAGTGGCAAATAACACACTGACTTGTAAAGACTCTGTCCAGAAGGTAGCAGATAGCACACTGGTCCACAGGTGGCCACAACAAGTCACATGGCCGTTCCCAGTTTCATAAGGGATGGGAAGTATAATCCTACCATGAACCTAGAAGGAGGAAAACTGGAAATAATTGGTGAAAGGTGCTGATAACTACCACAAAGTAGGTGCCCACCATATTTTGCGTTTATCCATTCTTTAGCCATAGGCAACTAGTTGCTTCCAATTCCCCATCACCACGAGCAGTGCTATCACAAATACCCTTTGCTTGTCCCCTTATAAACCTGTGCAGGTATCTCTCTGAGCTCTATCCCCAAGTGTGTGTGTTTAGTCATAGGGTTTATACGCACTTGGTTTCAGTAATCACTGCCAGATGAGTCTCTAGAATGGTCACACCAATCTAGACTCCCACCAGTGGTGCGTGGGTTCCCATTTACCCATACCCTCTCCAACATTCAGTATTAAACATTCTAATTTTGCCAATCTGTTGGGTGTAATGAGGAGTCTCGTCATTGCTTTCATTTTCATTTCTCTCATTACCATGAATTTGAGCATTTTCTATATATCTGTTGAGCAAGCTAGAATTCTAGTTTCCACTTTTTTGTACTGCCTATTCATATTCACAGACCATTGTTCTGTTGTTTCCTGTTGATTTATTGGTGTTTCTTGAGTAGCTGAATGTTAATCGTTTGTTGGGTGTAGATGTTGAAAAATCTATATCTTTTTATACTATGCCACTTCTCTGTTAACTTTATCCATAGTGCCTTTTGTTGAATGGAAGCCCTTCATTTTGATGTAATCAAATCCATCTTTTTTTTTTTTTTTTGCTTTATGAATTGTGCTTTGGGAATCTTGTTTAAGAGGTTCCCCCATACCCTAAGTTCATGAATATAGTCTCTCACACTTTCTTCTATTAGCTTATAGATTTCTTTCTCCACATCTATGTTTTTTATTCATTTGGAGTCTACCTTTATATATGTGGGGTATGGGAGGTATCCAAATTCATTTAGTGAGTCAGTTTTCTCAACATTATTAAAGAGTCGGTCCTTTCTCCATTGATATAAGAAGCAACTTTATCATAAATCAGGTTCTTGTGTGCATGGGTTTGTTTCTGAGCTTTTTATTCTCTTCTGAGATCTCTGAACCTTACCATTTGAAAACTAAAGAAGAATGAGGTTTTTGTTTTGCACAATTTGTACGTTGTGTCCTGAGCAAGGGAGCCTTGACAATTTCCTGTAATGCTGAGAGGTGGTGAGGCATAACGAAAGCAGCAGGGTTCTTGGGGTCAGATAAACCTGCCCTCAGCCCTGGCTTCACCACTTCCCAGCCACGTGAACTTGAGCAACCCCTCTGAGCCTCCATTTCTTCATCTGTAAAACAGGGAGGATAATATGCACCTCCTAGGATTATTGTAAGAATTAAAAGCTATAATGTATACGAATGCATAACACTCAATAAATGTTATTTCCCCTCAGATCATCATCATCAATGACTTAAAAAATTTTTTTTAATTGAAATATAGTTGATTTATAACGTTGTGTTAGTTTCAGGTGTACAGCAAAGTGATTTAGTTTTATTATGTGTGTATACGTATGTATAATATACATATATATACACATACATATATTCTTTTTCAGATTCTTTTCCATTATAGGTTATTACAAGATATTGAATATAGTTCCCTGTGCTATACAGTAGGTCCTTGTTGTTTATTTTATATACAGTAATGTGTATCTGTTAATCCCAAACTCCTAATTTATCCCTCCACCTGCTATCCCCTTTGGTAACTATAAGTTTGTTTTTTATGTCTGTGGGTCTATTTCTGTTTTGTAAATAAGTTCATTTGTATCATTTTTTTAGATTCCATGTATAAGTGATATCATATGGTATTTGTCTTTCTCTGTAAGTGTTTAACTTACTTCACTTAGTACGATACTGTCTAGGTCCATCCATGTTGCTGCAAATGGCATTATTTCATTCTTTTTCATGGCTGAGTAGTATTCCATTGTATATATGTACCACATCCTCTTTATCCATTCATCTCAGACAGTGCCTTTAAGGGTGCTCTGAGCTATTTCCCCAGGCCTCACCAAGGTGTGGGTATAAATTGGGGAGCATGTTACCCTCAATCCCCCCAATGTCATTGCCTCTTGCCCCCACCTGCTAATCCATGACTTCCACTCAATTATTTCTGGTGTCCCATGTTGTCCCACGTGGGCTCGTGAAAGCTTCCGCTGGCCTTTCCACCAGCACGTCTGTGGGCACCGCCAAGGCCTCCACAGAGCACCTGCTCTGTCCAGCCCCATGGGGCTCTGAGACGAGGGCCTGGCACACGGCAGATGCTTAGCTGGGCCCGTGGGATGAATCATCCGGATGCTCGTCTTGCCTGGCTATTTCTGCACGTGGGCTTCAGGAACACGTAGTATTTCTGCTTGGCTCCCCTGCCCCTCTCAGCCCTTTCTCCTGAAATGAAAATAAAAATAGAAACAAAATAAAGCAGGGTCTCTGGGCCACAGGTTTGAGAGCAGCACCAACGACTTCACACCCAGGCTCTGGGCTGCTCAGCCTGTGCCTCTGGAAATAGTTTGGTTTAAAGGTGGCACAGAGCTGGCTCTGTGAAGGCACTTTTTTTTGGCTGCCTTTCAAAAAAGGACTTTTTGAAAAAACTTTTGTGATTTAAGCTTTTGATCCCTTGGTTGCGGCTCTGTTCTGTCCCCTTCTTTCCTGAGCTTTGGAGGGCTGTCCCTCTAGGTGAGAGGACACATGGTTCCTCTTCACTTGGCGCACTGGCCAGCAAGGGCGACTGCCCCCTCCCAGCACGGCTGCGCTTGGAGGGCGAAGGGCGTGCCTCTGGGGGATCCCCCGACCCTTCTCTCCCCTCCCTTCCCATTGTGTGTGTGTGTTTTCCCCATTGTGTTTTGAAGTACCGCTGGCACAGCAGAGCCAGAACCCTCTCTTTCCCCTTTCACTTTGCGATATTAATAAAGCAATTCCATCTCTCTCTGGATCCTGAGACCCGTGTGCTGCCTTTGGCTCAGTCCCAGCTTGCCTAGCAAGTGGGAATATCATTCTGGAGCTTTGTTGTGTCAGAATCAGACTCAATCCCATCTCTGGGCTGCTGTTCTTTTTTTTTTTTTTTTTGCGGTACGCGGGCCTCTCACCGCTGTGGCCTCTCCCGTTGCGGAGCACAGGCTCCGGACGCGCAGACTCAGCGACCATGGTTCACGGACCCAGCCGCTCCGCGGCATGTGGGATCTTCCCAGACCGGGGCACGAACCCGTGTCCCCTGCATCGGCAGGCGGACTCTCGACCACTGTGCCACCAGGGAAGCCCTGGGCTGCTGTTCTTGAAACAGCCTGAAAAAAGGGCAGTGGACAGAATCCCAGAGATAGGAGACTTGGGAAGTTGGCCCCAAACCTGTTGCTGAGCAAGTTTGTGAAGGACCAGGCAATAGCAGGGTATCTTGTCCTGTCTCTCCAGGCCCTGGGAGGGAAGGATTTGACTGGCAAACCCAGTTCTCAGAAGAGATTTCACTGCTTTCCTGCCAGACTCCTCAGTACGGCCTCCTGTGGAGCTCTGGGGAGAAGAGGTGGCAGGGTGAGGTGTCTGGGGCGGGATCCTCTGTCCGGAGCTCGGCCCCCTGATTTTAAGTGGTGACACCTTGGCCGAGTCTTACTTGTAATTAGTCATTTAGTAGCAGAGAATTCCTTGCTCTCTCTCTTATTTCTTAAATACTCCTAGAGTTGAAGAGGTAAATAAATGTACACTCAATGTTATGAAATTGAGTTTTTTATGCTCCTCTATTTCCACTTCAGTAGTGTAGCATATTAATTATATTTCTATGTTCATCATGAAAAGGAAGGACATAATTCACTTTTAAAGCTACATTTCCACTTATTTGGTCTCCACTTAAGCTTGGATGACAAAAAATACTTGGACTGTCTGCCACCTGGCTTCCTTGTTCATAGCAGACCCAAGTAATTAAGCACAGCACTTTTTCTCACTGAGTTCATATAGGATATCAGAAGTCTTCTTAACACTGTTCTAGGCACCTCTGTTGATCAGTTGGCAAGTGAGATGAAAGCTTATGCTATCCAGCTTTATATGTAGTCATCTGTTCTTCATAGTTCTTTGTTACTTCTCTTCAACTGGTACTTTGTACCTTATATTATTAATTAGATATACATTTTAACTTTTCTACTACCCCATAAGTTGCTGGAGAGAAGAATCTGTGCGTGATTCATTGTTGCATTACCCCAGCTCTGCCCTGAGGTTATCTCCAATAACTACTTGTTGGATCAGTGAATAGATAGATACGTCTTCTCATTAGGACTAAGAGGACAGTGCAGAAATTCTATTCACAACCAGCTCTGGGGCTTGTGACTCCCTCCTCAGTGATACTTATCATTATATTCTCTCTCCTGAAATGAATGAAAGCCAACCAGCAATCACAAAATGAAAACTAAAAGCACATTTAAACTCATTTCCTGCCCAAACCAGAACAAAGTAGGGGCAATTTGTCTTATGCAAATTTCACAATACAGGAAACTGCCTTCCCTGAGCCAAAATACAACTCAGCTTGGCGTCTTCCTCAGCTTGGGTCCAGCAAGTGTGTGGCACTGAGAGGTTGCATACAAGGGCATGACCTCTGTCCTCAAGGAGTGCACCACCCCTGGGGGCCAGAAGATATCCACACAACTAAATAAATTGTCCCAGTCACTTTCTGACCTCATGTCCGACCACTCACTCCCGGCTCACGGGCCTCCTGCTTCACCTGAGGATGCTCATGTGTCCTACCCGGGGCTTTTGCCCATCACATCAGGCAGCTATTGGTTCACTCCTCATTCCCCTCTGGTCTCTCCTCAATGTCCCCTTTGTCCCTGGTGAACGTGTCACTCTTCCCTCCTGTCCTACTGTGTTTTTCTCCTTAGCGCTTTGTGCCGACAGACCCCATTTTCTGTCCACTGTTCTGGGATGTGAGCTCCAGGAACACTGGCCTGTTTGGTGCACCACTGGATCCCCAGGGCCTGGAGCAGAGTTTCTCAGCCTCCGCACTACTGACACTTTGGACCAGATAGTTCCCTGTTGTCGGGGGGCCGCCCTATGCTTTGTGAGATGTTGAGCAGCATTCCTGGCCTCTACCCACTAGATGCCAGTAGCACTGCCCCCTCCGAGTCATGACTTTGGATTCCAGGTGCCTGGGCTGTACGTGCTTGAGAAAGGGATGATCTTGTAACTCAGCATCCTTCACAGCTCCCAGCCCAGTGCCTTCTTCATGCTCAATAAATATTTGTGGAAGAATTGAGTGCACAACCCAACAAATAAAAGGGACAAAATCACCTCTGGTTGAGAACCACTGGCCTAGAAATATGTCACACATAGTAAACATGAGTATGTGTCTAGAGAATGAATTAATTCAGCATTTATTCACACTCCTACCATGTGCCAAGCACCGTGCAAGATCACTCCCATTTACCATTGCGTCTGTGTGCAGGCGGAGCAATTCCCACTTTGTGGGGTGATGGCAGGGTTTAGGAATCATATCCATAAAGCAACTGGAACAGTTCTGGACACTTACTAGTAGGTGCTCAATAAATGGCAATTATGATGTTGTGCAATGGCCCTGACCTGACCCCTATTTGCCCTTTAGGCTTATCACTCCATATCCCCACCTCCAAGGCCCTCCATTCTACAGAAAAAGAACTGAAATTGAGACAGCTGGAGGAATTTCTTCAAGGTCACACAGTTAGGAAGTCTTGGAGCTGGACTTTGGATCCCAGGTGCCTGGGCTGTACCTCCTTGAGAGAGAGATGACCTTGTAACTCAGCCTCCTTCACAGCCCCCAGCCCAGAGCCTTATTCATGCTCAATAAATATTTGTGGAAGAATTGAGTGCATGACTCAGCAAATAAAAGTCAGACAGGATAAATGCTGGAGTGGAGTTTATGCAGGGAGCTCAGGATACGCGGGAGGGAGATATTCTGGCAGAGAGGACTTGTAGTGAATTATTATTATTATTATTATTTTGTGGTACGCGGGCCTCTCACTGTTGTGGCCTCTCCTGTTGCGGATCACAGGCTCCGGACGCGCAGGCTCAGCGGCCATGGCTCACGGGCCCACCCGCTCCGCGGCATGTGGGATCTTCCCGGACCGGGGCCCGAACCCGTGTCCCCTGCATCGGCAGGCGGACTCTCAACCACTGTGCCACCAGGGAAGCCCTAGTGAATTATTAGTGAGTGTCCTGGGCAGCAGCCTGGCCTCGGGTCTCCGTGTGTCTCCACGGTAGGAAGGGATGCTCGGCTCCTGTACCACTTAGCCCCGGTGTCTGTGGGCGTGGGCAGGGGAGAGGCTGCTGGCAACTCTGCCTCTGCTCAGCCTGCCTCCCCAGCGCCCCTCCCCCTGCTTCATCAGAGCAATTCTTTATTCTTCCCCCTCTGCTCCTTTTCCAAATCAGAAGCTTTGAGTCCCGCTTGGTCCTTTAGCGCATTCTACTTCCTGTCGCTTACGGCCGCTGCCTGACTTCCCGACAGGCAAGCCCCAGCTTCAGAACTGCCCTAGATGCCTAACCTACATTTCCTTCCCCTGCTGCGCGCACCTGTCAGGCCCCTCCTGGAGCTGCGAATGATTTCTGCCCTGCTCCACAGTGCGGGGTAGATTCCAAGGCCTTGCGCACATCCTCACATCGTTTCCCTGCTCCTCGCCCTGCAGGGCTGGGACCCTCCCCACCCTGAGCCCAAGACTGGGCTTTCAAACCTTTGCACGTGGGTGGGCTGGGCGGGGAGAGGGGGGTGTGTTGACGGGTGGACTTTTCCTCAGTGCTCTCCTTCCTCCTGGCCTTCTCCAAAGGAGCTGCTGTGTTCCCGGTCCCTGACATGGTAGCCCCTCCCATTCTGTTGGGACAGGGGTTCTCCGCTGCCCTGCTTGCAAGTGATGCTTAATGTACAGAAAGTGACCCTCAGGGGTGCATTTGCTTTCTGGGCCCTGGCAGAGTAAGATGGACTCAAACGAGCGGCTTCATGGCTTATGGCCCTGAATCTTCTCATGCCTTTCTCCGCAGGCACCCCTCAGCTGGAACAGTTAGGAGCAGAGCCCCTCCGTGGTGAATTGTCTGATTATTTCATACGTTGGAGACTCTCTGGTAGCCACACTCACCTGAGAGTTGGGCTGTTTTCTCTCTTGGGTCCTGGGCTGGACCCACGGATGGAGGAAGCAGGCAGCTCTGGGGAAAGGTTAAGTCTTTTTGGCCTCCTCCCATGTTTGGAACAGAGAGTGTCTGGTCAGAGGCCACAGAGAAACCATTTAACTGGCACCTCAGCTGCTGTGACTGAGGAACCTCCCTGAAATGTTTCTTTTTACAGCTTACGTTAGTGTTAGGGCTTGCCTTAGAACAGAACGGCAACAGCAACAAAAACCGAAACCCGTTCTGTCCTCAGCGTGGGCTGGCTGGCGGAGCACTTCCAGAGGAGAAGAGAGAGTCCTGGCCCCCGTTCTGCCTCTCACTGGCCACAGAACCCTCGGCAGATCTCTTGACGTCTCTGGGCGTTACTCCTCCACCACATGGCGATATTCATCCCTTAGTTGCTGGAAGGCAAGCAGCTGGGCCAGATGCTCTCAGGAGAGTTCTTACTGCTCTGGGATCTGGGATCCTCTCCCTTCTTCCTCCACTGACGGGCGATTTTTCGTTATGGGACTTCTCTTGTGTCCTGGAATCCCATGCACCCCAGCAGGGTTCCTCTCCTGCTCAAAAACTTGCCAGGGGCTTCCTTCCCATCACCCTTGGAGGAGGATCCAGAGTTCTCACCCGGCCTGAGGCTCTGTATGGTCCAGCCGAGCTGCCTCTTCAGCCCCAGGGCCCTCCCCCTTGTTTATGGTTTTCCGAGCCCTGGGGGCCCTTTTTGACATTCCCGGAATATGACAGGCAGCTCCCAACCACCAGGAAGGCGTCCCCCAGACACCCTGCGGCTCCCTTCCTCACTTCCGTCTGGAGTTTGCTCACTGCCTGAGATGCTTCCCTGATCATTCTGTCCAAAACAGCCCTCCCCTTCCCCACCATTCCGCCCCCAGCCAGCCCCCTCTGTCCTCTTGCCTGGCTATGTGTTCCTTCTTAGGGCCTGTGTTACAAACATACAGTAAGTCCCCTACGTATGAACCTTCAAGTTGCGAACGTTCAAAGATGCGAACGTGCGTTCACATGTCCAATCACATAATCACAGTTAGTTCACGTGTCTGGTGTACAATCACATAAATTAGTTCACGTGTCTGGTGTACATTGTCACATGTGTGCATCCTCTACCAGTGGTTGTGCTTTTGTATACTTTACTGTGCAGTATTGTATAGAGTACAGGAGTACAGTATCTTTATTTCAAGCCCAGGATGTCCAGAAGCAAGCGTAAAAGCAGCGGTGATGTAGCTGGTACTGCTAAGAAGCGGCAAGAGAGACAAGAGGAAGAGGTAACTGAAGAACTGAAGAGATTCACGACGCAGGGAATGGCGAGGGGATTTTCTTTATTTGACGAGGCACTGTTAGTTTTTGAGGCACAGGATCCGAACGTAGAACAGTGCACGAAGGTTGCAGCAGCCATTCAGAATGCAATCCAGTGCTACTGTGTCATCTATGACGAGAAAAAGAGCTACTACCCAGATATCACTGGGTCATTTTTTCAAGAGGGTGGAGAGAATTGAATCCAGCAAGGAACCAGAACCTGTGCCATCCACGTCAGGTGTGAGTGGAATTGCAGCTTGCCCTCCGTCTCCTATTGCTGACGATCCTTCAGCTCTACCATCTCCCACCTCCCCTCCCTCCAACAGTCAGTCACTCTTCTTGCCTGTTCACGGGATGCCAGCCCCTGTATGCCAGCTGTTATACTGTACTACTGTACTTTTCAAGGGACTGTACTGTAAGATTAAAAATGTTTTCTTGGGCTTCCCTGGTGGCACAGTGGTTGGGAGTCCGCCTGCCGATGCAGGGGACGCGGGTTCGTGCCCCGGTCCGAGAGGATCCCACGTACCGCGGAGCGGCTGGGCCCGTGAGCCATGGCCGCTGGGCCTGCGCGTCCGGAGCCTGTGCTCCACAGTGGGAGGGGCCGCGGCAGTGAGAGGCCCGCGTACCGCAAAAAAAAAAGTTTTCTTTATTTTTTGTGTTTGCTTGTTTTTTTATGTATTATTTGTGTGAAAGGTATTATAAACCTATTACAGTACAGGACTATATAGCTGTACAGTATGCTACTATATAGTTGGGTACCTAGGCTAACATTGTTGGACTTACGAACATGCTCTCAGAACGGAACTCGTTCACGTGTAGGGGACTTACTGTATTGGTTCTTTTGTTCCACTCAACTCCATGAGGGCCAGGCTTTCTCCATGGGTCACTACAGTACTCCTGGCACCTAGAATTGTTCCCTGTATATAATTGTAGGCCCTGAATAAATTTCTGATGGATTTGTACATATGCTGCAGACCCTGTGAGACTAAGAAATACACGACTGCTGTGCCCTGAAGTAAGCAGTGTCTGCCTCCATTGTGGGCTTGTAACAATGACCAGAGTTGCCTTTTATGGAGTGATTGCTGTTTTCAGGCACGTGTGTTGTCTTATCCAGTCCTACAGCAGCTGAATGTGGAGATGTTATTAGTGGCCCCCTTTTACAGGTGAGGGGCTTAGAGGTGTAACGGGCAGGTTCTCCACTGGAGCCCAAGCCTGTCTGATTCCAGAGCTCAACATCTCAACCACTGCCCTGTTTTGCTCTTCAATGGGGAAAAAGAGTCAGTGGCTGTCCCTAGGGCTCTCAGACCAGGGGTGTGCTACTGGGGACCCCTTCAGGACTGAAGGCCACTCCTCGCTGTTTGAAGTGCTGCTGGTACAGCCCTGGGCTTGCAGCCGTCTTTGGAAATTGCCTCTGTTCAGAAGAGTATCTGGGCCTGCATGGTATCACTTATATGTGGAATCTAAAAATTACAACAAACTGGTGAATATAATGAAAAAGAAGCAGACTCACAGGCAGAGAGAACAAACTAGTGGTTACCAGTGGGGAGAGGGAAGTGGGGAGGGGAAATATCAGGGTGGGGGAGAAAAGAGTTATTATGGGATTATGTGAAATCAGGCATGTGAAACTTTTGAAAACTGTAAAGCACTGAAGAATTTAAAGAATCTTTCATTCAATTTTAAAAAAAAAAAAAGAGTATCTAGGCCAAAGTCATGTCCCTTCTATAGGCAGCCCTCACTCAGCGACCGTGAGTCTGCTTGTTTTTTGTTTTATGTCGGGGATCTAAAACCTGGGCCGCCACTCACCAGCTCAGGACAGCTCTGAAGGGTCACCCCAGCTTCTGAGCACCCAGTGGGCTGGGCTGAGGCCTCCGCTGAGACCGCATCGCAGCCCAACTTCTGCCACTGCCCAATCTTGCTTCTCACCTTCCCTTACGCGGGGCCGAGCCCAAGAGCACTGCTTTGTCTCTGTGCGCCTAAGTCCTACAGATACACCTCCACATGCTCAACTCCATCTGCTTTTCTGCTTCTCAGGGAACCCACCTTGCTACGTGACTCCCCCCTGCATCCCCTCAGAAGTGTCTTGAGTCTTGGAGGGCCAGCATGTGCTGGTTGAAGCCTTGCGACTGTTCATTGGTAGCGATGACCAGAGGGAGGGGACCGTCGAGTGTAAGACTCAGCATAGTTTCTCTTGCGGTTCTGAGTTGTGATGGTCTACTGATGAGATGAATAACTCTTTGCTGTGAGCCACTGTGAGCCCATACTTTGGTCTCCTTAGGAAATGCTTGTTGAGGGAACAAGAGAGGCAGAAATGAAATTGCTCTTTTAAGATTTCACACACAGCCCGCACAGGAGAGGGAAAGACCTTATTTTGGGTGGGCAGTGGGATGTGGCCAAGTGGAATGCATAGGTCACCTTCTGGTTGTTCAATGCTTATGTCCGGTTGCTTCATTTTCAGCCCTGTCCCAGACTCCTTTTAATACTCTTCTAGTTTCCAGCAGTACCACACCAATAGATGGTGTGGGAGCATCTATTGGTCTCCACCACCAATAGATGCTCAAGAAGTGTGGGAAGAAGATCAATGAATCAGCAGGGAGGGGAGTCATGGGAGACCAAGCCAAGGGAGAAAGTAGGGAATATAATCTCACCATGGACTTTGGGAGACCCACCACTTGGACATTTCTCAAACCTTGGTGGAGTGCTCACTCTGCAAAGGCGATGTCAGGGGCTGGAATATCAGATGATTCAGCCGCGGTCCCTGCCCAGAAAATGCTGTGACTCAGCCTTGGGCATGTTCCTTAATGACGGTCTTTGCCTTGGCTGTATTCAGACGTAGTCTGTTAACCTCATGTCACTTAAAGCTTGGGGGGTGATGCCACTGCACCTTCTTCCATCTCACCTGCTCATGCCTTTGCCTCCCCTTACTTTATACACCAGTTACATGACTGGACCACCACCACTGTTACTGGTTGAGCACTTCCCATATGCCAGCTCCTGTGCTTGAAGCAGTTTATATACACTATTGAATCCTTATAACAGCTCTGTAAGGTAGGTACTATTATTATCCCCATTTTACAGATGAGCGCCTGGAGCTCTGGGAGGTCCAAGGTCTCACAGCAAGTGAGTAGCCAATTGATGTAGCCCATTCTCTTGGTGCTTCTTCATCCGTCGAACCTCCTGGTTCCAGCTCCACACACTGGCTTGTCTTCCCTCTTTTTCCTTTCTCATCTGCGTCCTGACTGTTCATGCCCAAATCTACAACTGCGCTGGCTCCTTTTGCCTTTGGGAATGAGAGTGGATCTTCTGTCACTTGTGAGAATGTCCCCTGACAGGGCTTTGGCTGCACGCCCTGCCCTGTAGACAGACACTGGGGTTCCCCAGGGGTATCCCAGGAGTCACCGAGGTGCTGTCTCCACCTGGTGTGAGAGCTGCTCCCACCCTTACAGCACAGAGTAGCAGAGTGTGCCGGAAAGAACTCAAGAAGCACGGTTTCTGCTCCCAGTGGCAGGCAGGGTGGGGTGGTGGTTAAGCATCGGAGCTGTCAGAGCTGACGTTCTGGGTTGACCACGTACCTGCTGAGTGACCTTGGGCAAGTTACTGAACCTCTCTGTGCCTCCATTTCCCCTTCCCCTTCTAAACAATGGGGATTACAACAGTACCCTCCCCAGAGACTGCTGGAAAGAGTAGCAGAGACATTGCTTTTAAAGCACTGGTTGCTCCAGCTGATGTGAGGTAAGGGTTCTGTGAACGATTGTTTTTAGCACTGTTCTTGGTATTGGCAGACAAGACATAAACTGAATTTCCCTCTCTCATCTCCCTCCATCCCTTCCTCAATGTTAGTCACCTTCTTCTACCAGCAAAGCCTTGTGCTGGGGAGTGAGAGGCAGAGATGACAAAGACCGACTCAGCCTTGAGCTTACAGAGCCTTCCAAGGAGAATGAGGATTCGTGGGTCAGGCTGCCGGGAAGCCTTGGCCTTAAGTCTCGCCTCCACTCCTCGCTGTGTAACTCTGGGACAAGTTGGTTTCTTGGTGCCCCAGGTTCCTGAACCTAACAATGGGCTTTACTCGCATCCACCCTAACCCCTCACAGTACTGTCTGGCCACAGTCCAGGGATCCAGCAAACGTCCACCATCTACATACTTTGCAGCAACAGAATTCCCAGGCCCCTGGCATCCCTGGCGTTGACGAGGCTGAGATTCACCTGTGACACTTAAAGGACCTGCCCTTAACCCCAGCGGGCGTGCAGAACAACAGAACGGGTTCTCAGCGCCAGCAAATGTGCTCTGAACGGAACGCCAATAAGCGGACCTGGGATTTCTGAATGGGCGTCACTGGCCTGCTGTTTTGCGTTTTATCACCAAAGAATTATGGAAGATTGGGAGCTCTTATTTCAGCGGATGCTTTATGGTTTTCATTACTCTCTTGAATCTCTGCATAATTCGCTGGGGTTAGAGATGGAGTGCCTTTGTTTCTTTGTTTGCATTTTTTTCCCTTTCTGTGTAAACCAGTAAAAATCAACAAAAGGCCAGCAAATGAAAGCCCTGCCCACACCAGAGCTTGGTTGAGTGTTGCTTCAGGACCAAGTGGGCCCCCTTCTAGGTCGGAGAACAGTGGTGCGGTTCAGGTTGAGGGAACCTCAGCCTGGGTCTCTGGGCCCTTGGGGATTTAGACCACACCCTGCGTTTACAGATGGGGAAACTGAGACCAAGAATTAGGAAATGACTGTCTGGGGCTGACTTACCTAGCGTCTACTGAACCCCATTTCCTGAGTCACCTGACAGATTATTTTGGGGTGTCTGCTACGTTGAATTAGCCAGGATCAGGGAGTGGCCTCGTTACTTTGCGGTTTTCCTTTTTAACACTAAGTGGAGCTGACATTCTGGCACGGAGGCCTCTCAATCAGGGTACACGCGTGAGTGTGCAGGATGAGGCACCAGGAGGAACGTTCCAGAACGCCTCTTCCTCGTCATTTTTTCCTCATCCTTGTGGTATTTCTATATTTTGTGTCTATTTTATAATGAACTGTAGAACAGAGTAGTACGGCAGTGATGAGGATAGTCTATGATTAAGTATGTGTTCATATACTGGAGAGGTACCCTCAAGAATTATAGGGTAGATTCCATACAGACTTGAGGACACCGGGAGGGGGAAGGGTAAGCTGGGAGGAAGTGAGAGAGTGGCACGGACATATATACACTACCAAACGTAAAACAGATAGCTAGTGGGAAGCAGCCGTATAGCACAGGGAGATCAGCTCGTGCTTTGTGTCCACCTGGAGGGGTGGGATAGGGAGGGTGGGAGGGAGACGCAAGAGGGAGGAGATATGGGGATGTATGTATACGTATAGCTGATTCACCCTGTTATACAGCGGAAACTGACACACCATTGTAAAGCAATTATACTCCAATAAAGGTGTTTTAAAAAAAGAATTATAGGGTATATGATCAAAAAAATTTGGAGACCATTGGTTTAGTGAGTGGATGGCCATCCCCAACCATGCTAATATAGCCTCACCCCATTACTCTCTTTCCCTCTCCTCTGCCTTTGTCTCCGTCGTTCTCCCTGACATGATATTATATTTTTGTTTCTTTCTTATGCGTCTCCTGCATTAGAACGTCAGGTCTGCATGGTTGGAGATTTTGGTTTGCACGCTGCTGTCTCCCCAGCACCTGCAAGGCTGGGCATGTAGTAGGCATGCAGTAAATATCTGCTGAAACAAATGAATGGTTGGGGAGCCACTGCAGATGGGTGAACACACATGCCCACTAGAGTGGGCTACACACAGGGTTTGGGGGAGTGCAGGGTCCTAGGAGGATGCCAAGGGGGCACCTGACCCAAGCCTTTGGGGAAGCTTGCTAAGCTGGAACCCTGAGCTGGAACCTGCAGAGTAAGAAAGGAGTTGGTCAAGAAAGATGAGAGCTCCAGGTAGAGAACGGCAAAGGCAAATGGCAGAAACAACAAAGGACAGGGTCTTCCAGAAGTTTCCTCGGGACTGGAACTTAGTGTGTGCATCAGGGAATGGCCAGAATGAGGCTGGAAAGGAGACTAGATCTGATCACCAAAGGCTTCCTCATCATGTCAGGGAGTTGAGGCTGCATCCTGAGGGCTAGTGGGAACTATTCGAACCCCTGTGTGGTGTGGAGCAAGGACTTGGCAAGCAGACTGCCTGGATTCTCATCCTGGTTCTGTCATTTAGGCAAGATATTTAACCCCTTCTGCCTCCACTCCCTCATCTGTAAAATGGGGAGGTAATTAAGACCAGCTGCAGCAGGGTGACGTGAGGATTAAATGAGCTAATTCATGTTCATCACAGAGCTTGTTCCTGGCGTGGAATAACTGCTCTGCAAGTCTTATTATAATTCATTCAACTAATATTAACTGCATATCCTACCGTTTTCCAGGCTGGGGTTACATCGTGACCAAATTATACATAAACCATCGTGGCATGGAGCTTGCATTCTAATTAGGGGAGAAAAATAATAGATGAATAAATAAATGAACAGGAACAAATCAGCCAGCGATAAGACTAAGGGGAGAACTAGAGCAGGGATGTACAGAGGTGCAGGGGGCTCCCTTGGGTTTGGTGTCCAGGAAGGGCCTCCCGGAGGAGGTGACTTATCTGCAGTGAGATTGTGAGATTGGGTATATGCGAGGGCCCAGAAGAATCAGAGTGTTGGAGATGAAGCAGGGGAGGGGGAGGGAGGCCAGGACCTGGTCTGTGAAGGTAAGGGGTTCGGGTAGAAATGCACTGGAGGGCTTAGGAGGTGATGGGATTTGGCTCCTTTTATTTTCTTTCCATTTTAGAAGTTATTTAATGAATAATTTGCATATGTAGTCTCATGTAGAAATGAGTACAGGTTTCACATTTGACTTGATCAATTAATAGAGTCTAATATTAACATTGTCAGACTCTTCAGTACATTTCTTTTTTTTTTTTTTTTTTTTTTGCGGCACGCGGGCCTCTCACTGTTGTGGCCTCTCCCGCTGCGGAGCACAGGCTCCGGACGCACAGGCTCAGCGGCCATGGCTCACGGGCCCAGCCGCTCCGCGGCATGTGGGATCTTCCCGGACCGGGGCACGAACCCGTGTCCCCTGCATCGGCAGGCGGACTCCCAACCACTGCGCCACCAGGGAAGCCCTCTTCAGTACATTTTAAAATCACTAATCATGTCTTAAGTTGAAATTTAGCTGTAAAATAATATATATATTTTTTAAGTATGAAAATTTACTACAAGGAAAATAGCACATATATTTTACAATAGCTATTAAATATTTCAGTTTAGTCAGTCCTCCCTACCCCCTTTTTTCTTAACATCTTTATTGGAGTATAATTGCTTTACAATGTTGTATTAGTTTCTGCTATATAACAAAGTGAATCAGCTATATGTATACGCATATCCCCATATCTCCTCCCTCTTGCGTCTCCCTCCCACCCTCCTTAACCCACCCCTCTAGGTGGTCACAAAGCACCGAGCTGATCTCCCTGTGCTGAGCTAATCTCCCTGTGCTATGCGGCTGCTTCTCACTAGCTATCTGTTTTACATTTGGTAGTGTATATATGTCCATGCCACTCTCTCACTTGGTCCCAGCTCACCCTTTCCCCTCCCTGTGTCCTCAAGTCCATTCTCTACATCTGATTCTTTATTCCTGTCCTTTTGGCTGCTTTTAAAAAGACGCTTGTGGCTGCTGCCTGGACTCATTGCAGAATGGGAAGCAAAGATGAGATGGAGAGAAAGACGTGTTTATCTGTGTCGCTCTTGCGATGGCACTTGGCCTGCCATTGCTACCAGTGCTACCATGACCCCGTGTCATGCTCTGATGCTCATTCAGGCAAAGATCTGAATGTCGTCAGTAGCCTACTTAGTGGCTCTTGGTTTGAGGCAAGATCAGCCGGCAAGTGAAAGCCACGTTTGGGGCACAGACCCAGTCCTGAAGCTGGGGTCGTAGGACTCCCCTGCTCCTGCATGGTTAGCTGGTCTGAGACTGTCACCCTCTCTGACATGTCTTCTATCCACAGCTCTGACTTTTGCATTTGTCCCTGGTGACACTTTGCCTCTTGGGTTTGGGGAGGCCACCAGCTGCAGGGAGTAAATGAGCAGTCCGCTGGGTCAGGGCCTGCTTCCACTCCTGCTGGCTGGGTGACCTCGGCAAATTCCTTAACCTCTCCAGATCTTAGTTGCCTCTGTACAGTGAGGATAACAATAGAGGTAACCACTTCACAGAGTTATAAGTGAATTAAAATTTACAAAGCCCTTGAAACAGGGCCCCGCGCAGAATAAGTGGTCGGTGAGTATTGTATTTGCCATTACTGTCAGTATTATTTTCCTACCTATTCAAGGGGAGAAGCGCCTGTTCTCTGCCTACCTTTCAGAGATGGCTACAGGATTAATGAGATAATGATTGTTGACTGTCTGGAGGTTTGCAGAACAAAGGCACTGCATAAATACACATGATTATCATTGTCATCTTTATGCTTTGTGGACAGGCCGATTGTGTGGTTGGTTGATTTATGGAAATGGCGTGTCCCTAGTTGATCTGAATCAGTGATAAGCAAATTTCAGACAGTTCAAATAACAGTATTTTCCATGTGCTCCGGGTCTTTCATTCTGAAAGCTTCTAGAAGGCTGCTAAGGAGGAACAGCAAGAGGACACCCATGCAAGCGTTGCTCCTAGCATCTAGGCATCACTCCCAGCATCTAGGCCTGCGCGCATTCATTTACCATCCACCCAGTGATGAGCGTCAGGCCCAGGCTGTGGTGGGCTTGTCGGGCTGCACCCCTGCATACCTGCACCCCTGCACATTGGCACCCCTGCACCCTGCACACCTGCACCCCTGCACACCGGCACCCCTGCATACCTGCACCCCTGCACATTGGCACCCCTGCACACCGGCACCCCTGCACACTAGCACCCCTGCACACCGGCACCCCTGCACCCTGCACCCCTGCACCCCTGCAGTCCCTCTAGGAGAGAAAAGACAAACATACACCTTGTAGAACTGGCCACAGCTAAGAGCTAATGTGTCTGGGGCGCTTGCAGTGTGACGGGCTGTGTTCTGAAGACTTCCTATGTATTGATGTGTGTGATCTTCAATGTCCTGTGACAGAGGATTTCGTTTTACGAAGGAGAAGACAGAAAAGACTTAGGCATAGGCTCATGTAGCCAGGAAGGGTGAAGCTGAGTTTTGAATTCAGGCAGCCTGGCTCCAGAGGCAACTATGTCCTTAACTAGCCCAAGGCCATTTCTAGCCAAAAACAAAAAGCCCCCAGGTCTCAGTGGGCTGAGGAACGGGTTGCCTGGGAGCCATGGCACTGACCCAAAATTGAGGTCCTGGTCGGGTTTCCTTGGTTTCCAAAGTGCATCTTGGGAGGTGTCTTAGGTTGGGTTTCCTGGCAAGGAGACTCTCGGATTTGCCTTCAGGAGGATGGGTGGAGCGTGCTCCTGGGATCGACATGGGGAAGCAGAAATGGACAGATGCGGAGGTTGAACTGCAATAGAGGTCTCTGCTAGTGCCCTGGGGAGCTCCAAAGCTGGAATGTCCCTTCAGGGCTGTCCCCAATTCAGGGAAGGGGGCCAGGCCATTGTACCTCCATGTGGACCAGTCATTAGACACAGCTGTCCTGTGCTGGGACATGATCGTGGGCAAGGCCCTTCCTTACGCTGAGCAGTTCCTGGAAAGGGTTTCAGCAGCTGGGGGCAGGGTGCCTTGAATCTGAAAAGGGGGTCTTGGGAGGAAGCCCTACAGACTCCATCTACTACATGAGGCATTACTGACTCTGACCAATTTTGTATCTTTTATTCACTATGGAGTCACTGTGGAATCAGGAGTCATAATCAGAAACCAAGAGAATAGCTTGGACTTCGTGTCTTTCTCAGCCCTGTGCTGCACCACCAAGTCATGCCATTTCTCCTCGGGCACATCCTTCCTTGCCGCCACTCCTCCGCATCACCATCCTTGGGCTGGGTTCAGCACTTCTCCCTGGACTGGACGTAGGCTCCGAAGCTTACTGGGCATTGGGAATAAGTCCAGCCTTTCGGGGGGTGATGCGTGTTAGTGGGATAATGTATAAAGCTCTCCCAGCCCAGGGCCTGGCACGTGTACAAACTCCACACTAGTTATCTTTCTTCCTTCCTTGAAGGCAACCTCCCTCCCCCCTCCCTCCTTCCCTCCTCCCTCCCTTCCTTCCTTCCTTCCTTTCTCTTTCTTTTTATTGTTCACTCATTCCACAGCTATTTACAGAGTAAGTGCCCGGTTCTGGGATACAGCAGTGAGAAGGCAGGCAATATGGGCTGTCTTCATGGCGTTTACCTTCTCCTGGCAGACAAGTTAACACGTGGGATAATTTCCAGCAGTGATGAGTGCTGTGATGAAAATAAAGCAAGGTGTTGGGGGTAGTGACTGGAGGGCCTCTCGGAGACAGAGACAAGTTTGTGGCTTACGCATCTTTGCATTCCCTGCTGCCTAATGCAGTCTCCCCTTACATGATAAATATTCATCATTTGAGTGTAGCTGAATGACAGGCTGGCTTAACTGCCATTGTCAAGGCTGGGAAGCCTGTCTTTCCTTCCTGCTGGCTGGGGTGGGGCTCCACAAAGCTGCTCCGGGGGTGTGGTGCCGGCTCACTGGGCTGTCCTCTGCCTGGCAGGGCTGAGATGCTCCTTGGAAAACCTCCCACCTTGGTCCTTGCCCAATGCCTCATGTAGTGCCCTAGAAGTGAGGATCAGAGCAGCTCTGCCATGAAGACAGCTCTTGGGGCCTGATGGCGACACATACCCTCCCCACCACCCTCCCCAAGGCCAAACACAAGTTGGGCAATCTTGTGAGAATGGGCGTTCTCTGCTGTTTCCTGCTTCTCGCTGGCCTGGAATGCCTTGTGAGAACAGCCCTGCCCCTACCCTGCTGCCATCCCCACCAGCACGCCCAACCTAGCCTGAGCCAGGACCATGGCAGACCCGGAAAGGGGATCCTGGGGGCTTTGAAGATTTCATGGAGTTTCACAAAACCAGATTTTGAGTCAGAACTCTGGGTCTGATCCTGATTCTGCTGTGTGGTTCTCTGGGTTTTAGTCCCTCATCTGTAAAATGGGGATAAGGTGAACACAGCCTTACCTGCCTCCCAAGGTATTCTTTCCTGCCTCAGTGCCTTTGCACAGGCTCTTCTCTCTGTTAGAATGCTCTTCCTCACCCCTTTCCCTTTTACCTAATGGATCCCATTCCTCCTTCATGTCTCAGTCAATCATCACACCTGCCTAAGCGGGTCAGTTCCCCATTATCCACTCTCATGGGCCTCCACAGAGCTGCATTCCTTCTCCTGGTCACTGGTCAGTTGCCAGCCGGCATTTGTTTGTGGGATTCTTGGATCAGTGACATCCTTCTTTGCCCCATGGAAGGCAGGCACCTTGTTGTCTTGTCCGTGGCTATATCCCCAGCATGCAGCAGAGTGCTTGGCGTATAGTAGATGCCCAATAAATGTTTGTTGCTGAATGCCTATTCAGATGAGATTATGTAGGTGAAGACCCTTGTAAATGAAAAACACTAAACAAAAGGGAGATGTGTTATCAACAAGATCGTAACATCGACCTGGGGGAAGCATCTCAGTAGCTTCAGGGGTTTGGGTAATTCGTCTAGAACCTAAAAGAACACTTGTCCAACTCTGTCTTGTGTCAGCCTGTGCTCAGTGAGCTGACAGTACTGCCCAATCATTCCTTGGCCCTTGTTGCAGCCCGGGCGAGGGCTGTTCCCGCGGCCCTGGCAGATGGGCTTGCTCAGCCGCTCCCACTCCATCGTTTGACTGCAGCTGCTACACACAGTTTTCTAATTGCATCATGTCACAGCGATATCCTTGGTATGTCACAGCAGCCTGGGCCTCCCGGGGTGGGAGGCTGAGAAGTCAAAGGAAATGGAAAGTGTGTGTGTGTGTGTGTGTGTGTGTGTGTGTGTGTGTGTGTGTGGTGTGGTGTGGCGTGGCGTGGCGTGGATAAGACACGCAGCTGCATTCCAAACCCACGTTAAACCTTCACATCTTCGCAAGCCCGATCCTGCAGACAGGGCTCTTCTGCCCCTCTTCATATTAGGCAGTCTCTGTCCCTAAGTCAGTGCGTATCAGTGAGTACTGTGTGTCAGGTGCCTGACTAGGTGCGGAGGACTCCCTGGTGACAACACAGGCAGGATTCTTGCCAGCCTGCAGGGGACTATTCAGTGAGAAGACAGATGTTAAACGAATCACCAGATGTAGTTGTGATTCAGTCTCAAGGTATCAAGTGTTCCAGGTGCTGCAAAGAAAGGCGACAGGGTAGGTCCGTTGTTTTTAAGTTCATCCGTTCATTTGTTCAACAATCTCTTGAAGCACCCACTCTGCCAGGAAGTGTGTTAGATAATTAATAAGCACATTTCCTTCTGGAAGCTTCCTAGACCACCAGGCCAGAGTAATAGCTCCCTTTCCTCTGAATAGCCCACATCAGCTGCATCTCCCATTTGAGATGTGGGAACTTTTGACTTTGCCAATTAGCACTGATTTAGCACTGATATAAGCATGCATATATATTGAGAACAGTCAACACATCAGGCCCTAAGTTCTGGGAGATGAAGATGTGTAAGAGCCTTTCCTGTCCTCCAGCATCTTGTACAAGAGCTTTGTTGCCTTTTTCGTAGGTTTGGTTTTTATTCCACCAAAGAGTTTGAGGATCCCTTCTTCCTTCTCTTCCTCTTCCCCCTTCTCCTCTTCCTCCCTCCTCCCCTCTTTTTTTTTTTTTTTTTTTTGCGGTACGCGGGCCTCTCACTGTTGTGGCCTCTCCCATTGCGGAGCACAGGCTCCGGACGCGCAGGCCCAGCAGCGATGGCTCATGGGCCCAGCCGCTCCGCGGAACGTGGGATCCTCCCAGACCGGGGCACGAACCCGCGTCCCCCGCATTGGCAGGCGGACTCTCAACCACTGCGCCGCCAGGGAAGCCCCTCCCCCTCTTTTTCTCCCCCTCATCCTCCCTTCTTCTGGAGTCCTGGCCCAGCTGTTCTTGAGCTCTTGATGGCCTCTGCTGGGGGCTGGGTGAGTGTCATCTGTGTAGCACCGAAAGGTCTCCTTTGCTGAGTGTTCCTTATCTCCCCAACGTCCATATCCTGGATGGCCCCAGGGCTCTATTAATAGATATAAAGTGCTTTGCTCAGTGTCTGGCGCATAGTCAGTACTGATCATGTTGGTTATTAGGAACCAAGGTTTCCTCTTCAGTTCTTTCATGGATACGTTCCTTTAACAAAGATCAGATAGGTTTCTCAGATCTTGTGTTCCTTGAGGGAAAAGCATTCAGTGTTTATGTTTTTCATGTTGGGGTGAATCAACATTAAACATCAGAGTTCAACTTTTTGGATTTCGTTTTTCAAAGAAACAGGCATGGGCTGCAGATGAGTATTAACCCATGGTAATTGGGGCTACACCTCTGTACCTTGGACATCACAAGCCAGCTCTGTTTGCATGCTTGGGGATGGGAAATGGAGCCAGAGGGTAATGGGATTGACCTCAATAAATTTGCAACAATATTTGGGAAAATTTTTTTAATTAAACAAAGACTCTTCAGAGAAGCTGTATCATTCAAGCTGTAACTCCCTACTTCCTCCAGTCTTTTCCCCATAATAGCTAACAATTTTTATTTCTTATGTACCAGGCATTTTGCATCTTTTATCTCATTTATACTTCCAAAAACCCTATTTTTCTGTTTTACAGGTAAGAAAACTCAGATATAAGCAGGAATTCTTCCCAAGGGTCACATAGCATATAGATGACAGAGCCCAGACTCACACCCAGGCAGCCTGACACCTGAGACTCCACACTTCCCCACAGTGACATTCTGCCCCCCCAACAAGAACCTGTTAGCTTACAGATTCTGAAACTGGCATGGCAGTTGTCTCTCCTCAACTGGCAGTTGAGTTGGATCTCCTCCCATGGTCCTGTCCAGAGTGAATATTTTGGTTATCAATTGCTACATAACAAACTATGCAAACTATAGTGACTTAACCGTGTCTTATCTCTGGGAGTTCTCGGTGTTGGCTGGGCTCAGCTGGGTGGATATTCTGCTTCAGTGATGTCAGCTGGGGCTGTGGTCAGCTGGGGGCTCTGCTGGACTGGCATCTCTAGGACAGCTCACTGATGTGTCCAGTGTCTTAAATATGAGGTCAAATGGGATGCTGGGACACCTGGGGTGTGTGTCTGTCTGTTCCCGTCCCCTCATAGAGGCCTCTTCATGTGGACTTTCCACGTGGTCCCTCCACATGGTCTTTCTAGCACAGTAACTGACCTCCTTACATGGTGGTTCAAGGCTCCCAAAAGCTCAAAAGCAGAAGCCGCCAAGCCTTAGTCTGTGGCCAAAGTCCTGTCTAATTCGTTGTGGGAGGAGACTAAACACGGGCATGACATTGGGAGGGATGGTCTTTCCGGGGTCACCTTTGGAGCCCAGCTAGCCTGGTCAGGCTGGTTAGTGCTGACATGGTACTTCTGAGGATGGAGAGAGAGTCCAAGGACTGATGACCTCAGATGATGCTTCTTGGAGGCCGTGGGACTTACACTGGACCTTAAAGAGTGATCGGGATTTGGAAAGAAGTCTGAGTCCAGGGTGGTGATCGTTGAACTTACATGTGCTACATAGGGCACTTGTAGCTTTATATGAATTAATTCATTTAACCCTCAAACAACCCAAAGGACTGAGTGCCACCATTATTGCCACTTCGCAGATGAGGAAATTGGGGCACAGAGAAGTTGTAGCTTGGCCAAGTACATACAGCTCCTAACATCATGGAGCTGGATTCAAACCCAGTCAGGCACCCAAGTCGGGATCCTAATCATCAGGCTTTCCCGCCTCTCATAAGGGAGGCTGGCTTTAGAGGGAGGTCCTTGTGGGGGGGTCGTGGGTAAACCAGCTTGACCAAAATATTAAGTGCTTATAGGGCAGGAATGGGCAGAACCATACTCAGCACTTAAATAGTGTCTGCTTCATTCCTGATTAATGCCTGTCTCCTCTGTAAGACCGTATACTCCCTGAGGGCAGGAATCACATCCACTGATGAGCCGAGTCCAGCGTTGGTCACAGAGTAGGCATTTAATGCGTGTTTACTAGAGTGAATGGAAGTGTAAAGTATAGGCTGTGTTCACAGGGAAAAGGTCAGTCCTTTTTTCGGGTATCAGAGTTTCTCTGATCCGGGGGAGGTCTTCCTCCCAGTAGGAGCCCTGTTACAGACTCACGGTGGACAGGTCACCAAAAGGCCCAAGGAAGATGGCGGATGGAAAACTGTGAGGTGCTTTGGTTCTTTCTGGATTTGGCCTTCAGAACAAGAACCGCTGGTGAGGTGAAAGAGGAGGCAGGTGTGCAGGACGTGCCCATCCCAGGTCCCCCTTGGTGCCTCTGCAGCAGCTGTTGAAAAAGATGTTGATTGGCATGTAGGTGACTCAGGAAATGCTTCCTTGAGGGACGCCGGGGGCGATCGGGCAGCCACGGGAGCTCCTTCTCAGCAAAATGCAACCATCATTCCTCGTCTTAAAAATAAATCTTCTGTGGTTTTCTAATGAGGTCACAGGAAGAATGCTCTGCGCTTTCTAGTAGGAAGGGTGAGCAGGGCAGGGAAGACGATCTCTGAGTCTCATTTCACACCTCAGGCAGAGGCGCACAGGGGTGTGTAGGTGTCGGGGAGATGGAAATCCAGAAGCATCTAGGCCTCCCCCAACTCATGCACTGTGGAGCAACAGGGGCAGGAGACAAAGAGCTCTGAGTGATGACGGGGACCCTGGGCTCTAGCATTTACAATAGTTTCCCCAACGGCACTGACTGTGGCCAGGCAAGGTGGGAAGCCCTCCGCGGAGGTGATGTCATTTAATCTTCACTGCAGTCCACCCCACTTTACAAAATCACACCTGTCCTGTGTCAGGGTCATAGTAGGTGCTCGGTAAATGCAAATGAATGAATGACAAGACCAAGGCTCAGAGAGGTGAATTCACTTCCTCAAGGTTGCACAGCCAGCAGGGTTCAGATTCTCACCCAGGGCCGCCAGACTCCAAAGCCAGGGTTCTTAACCATATGGGACAAGGCCCATACTGGCTCATTTTTTCAGACGGGAAAACTAAGGCTTAGAGAGGATCATCCACTTACCCAGGGTCACACAGTAATTGGTGATAGAATTCCAGAGTCGAACCAAGTATTATAAAGACATTTCTTTAGGGAAGTTTGCATCCTGTTAGCTTAGTTCTTCCTCCTGAACCAGAATTTCTGTCTGTTCTGACCCCAGCCAGCCAGGTAATAGTGGGTACAGCATCACTGCATTAAGACCACTTGAGGCTTGAATGAGGAAATGAATACCGATGTGCTTCTGTTAACACTAAAGTGCTGTTCAATGTGAACTGGTTTTTATAGCCTGACTGTCGGAAAATGGGCTTTCGAGCCAAACCATGGGGTTCACATTCCAGCTCTGCTACCGGCGGTGTTACTTAACCTGTGCCTCCGTTTCTTCCTCTGCATGATACTACTACTTTCCTCGTGAGGCTGTTGAAGTTAGTTAATGCATGTGAAGCGTTTAGAACAACGCCCGGCACAGAGCAAGCTCTCAGTAAGTGGCAGCTCTTGTCACCTTCACCATCATCATGATCATCAAGAACATTATTATTCTTCAAAATACAGGTGGGCCGGGGCTTCCCTTGGGGTAGCCTGAAGGCTCCCAGCAGAGCCAGCGCAGCCCTGCGGTCAGCCCTGGAGGCTGCTCTGGGCAAAGGACCGGGAGCTTTTACCAGGGCTCTTGTTCTTACCATTATGTTTTGCTCTCCTCTGGCCTTTCTGTGGAGCCCTGAGCTCCGCCCACCTGCACACCTGGCCCAGCCCAGTCTCTGACCTAGGTATTTGCCTTTGCAGCCCCCCGGCGCCCCATCAGCAGGTGGCATCTGGAAGTGCTCCTGTTGTCCTCACCTGTCGGAGTCCCAAACACCCACCTGCACCTGCATTGAGCTTTAGTCCCTGCCCCACTGGTTTACCTGTTCATATGCTGGGGCTTCCTGGCTTGGCCCTTAGGTCACCTGCTAATGCTGTCTAGAGGTCTAGGTTATTTGCCTGTGGCCGTGACACCCCCGCCCATACACACACACCCCTGGGATTCACCTGTGCTGCTTGCACGCCTAGCCAGTAGCTCCAAACTGGTTTGTTGAGTGTGTTTATTGAACACCTACTCGGTGCACTGTTTGAAGCCAACTGTCTGTACCAGCTGTGTCCAAGCATTTCCTCAATTGCAAGCACCTCCCTGCTCAGGTGGGTGCTGCCACCCACCCATCAGAGGATCTTTCCGTGTATGTCCATGGCCTCCCTAACCGGCCATACTCCCAGGTGCCGTGGGGATGCCGACCACCCCAGCAGGGCCAGCCCTAGTCCCTTCCCTCACTCCAGGCCCGTCCATCCCAAGCTGCCTTTCCTCTCATACCCAGTGTCCTTTAAGTTCCCGTTTTTTTTCCCACAAGGGAGCCAAGGCACGGAGAGTGTAAGTAATTCACAGAAGGCAGCACGGAAACCACGTGTGGGGCAAATGGATGGTGACCAGAGACACTCAGATCACGGTGTGATGGGCACCAGAGGGCTGGGCCGGGAAGGATGCTGGGAGTGATAGGACCAGGACCTGGGCACTCTCCCAAAGTGGGCGGGGAGCCGTGAAGGTGCAGGCGTGGCCAGGGCAAGCAGGTGTTTCCTCTTAGCTCCCCACTCCAGCCGGACCTCATCCTGCCTAAAACCTGGGAGGTCCTGGGCCAAGCGTGCCCAGCCTTTGCATTTCAGACCCTTTACAACCCAACCCAACCTCTCTCTGCCTCTCCTCTTTGTCCTCTGCTTGTTAATAATACTTTCCTCGTAGGGCTGTTGTCTTGTTTTAATAGGTTACTGCACATGAAGAATTTAGAACAATGCCTGCAGCTCATGTGCTCTGCCCCACCTTCTCCCCAGCCTCCTGCTTCTCGTGTAAGTGTATGCCCTGAACTTTGCCCACCTGTGTGGAGTTAGATCCAAGTTCAAAGTCTGCTTGCCTTGTGGGCTTGGGCAAATCTCTTCACCTTCCCAAACTGTAGCTTTCTCATCTGTACAATGGGGGCGCTTTCAAAGACTGCTGTGAGGACCAAATGAGGTAATGCATTAATAAGGTCCGTTCAGCCAGTGCCGCAGACTGTGGCCAGCACTCTGCGGAGCTCTGCATTTGTACCAAAACACGAGATCCCAGGCTCCGCCCTCCGGGGAGGTGGACCCGAACTAAATAGTGTGACATGGATGATTTTTTCACACGATGAATTTTAATTTTATTTGCTTTGGGATTAATGTTCTTTACAGCAATTAACAACACAGAGCATATGAAAAACCCGGTAGAATTAACAGTAGTTAATAATTTCTCATATTTGCATGATTTTCTCAGATAAAAGAAGGAACACATTTTAGTAAGAGCTGAAATCCCTTTTGTTAGCCACACCCCCAGTCCTTCCCCCTTCCCTAGAGGCAACTACGATCTTGAATTTGGGGCAAGTCTTCCAATCTGTCTTTATACTTTGCGCTCTCTCTCTGTGTTCATAATTCATGGATGGTCTTTTCTGTGTTATATTTACAATATATAGCATCAAACTGTGGGTGATATTCTGCAACTCAGCGTTTTCACCCAGTATTGTGTTTCAGATCCATTCATGTTGAAACATTGAGTTCACTCATTGGATTGCTACATGCTATTCTGTCAATTCCCCACCTTTGCTCTCTCCCAGGGCTGTCAGTGATCAGGCGGGTGTGCCTCTCTTCCAGCTCCCATGGGAGGTATTCCTAGAGGTAGAATTGCTGAATCACAGGGCGTGCGCGTTTGCGGCTTGGCTGGACAGTGCCAACTTGTTTTCCCAAGTGTTTGTACCGATTTACTGTAGCAACATATGAGAGTTCTTGTTTCTCCACATTCTCACCAGTGCTTGGTATTATTAGACTTTTTAATTTGTGCCAATCTGATCGGATGTGGAATGGCATCTCATCCCTGTCTTCATGGTCACATCTCTGATCACTAGCAAGTTGGACATGATTCTAAGCTTTCTGAATATTCGGGTCTCCTATTCAACAAAATACCTGTTCATATTCTTTACCCACTTTTTTTTCCTGTGGGCGTTCCTGATACATCTTGGGGACTGATTCTCTATCTGTTGTGTATCTTTCAAATGCCTTTTCCCAGTGTATTGCTTATCGCTGAGCCTTATTCATTAGGCTTTTTGTCATGCAGAAGGTTTTAATTTTGTTATGGTCAAATTGATCAGTCTTTTAGGATTACAACTTTCTTGTCTTGATTAAGACCTAAGATTGTAAAGTTACTCTCCTATGTTTCCTCCTCATAATTTTGAAGTTTGTTGTTTTAGTTTCATGTGTGGGTGGTTGATCCATTGGGAACTTATTTTCGTGTGTAGTGTGAGGTGGGGATCTAATTTAATTTTTTTCCCCTAAGGAAAGCCGTTTGTCCCAGCACTGTTCTGTAACACCACCTCTGTTCTATACTGAGTTGATATGTTTATGTGGTCTTCTTCTAGGCTCACTGTTTTGTTCTATCTAGACGTAAAGTATTACTTAATCATAATTGGGGCAAATGTCATCGTAGAAAAGCCCAGGATGCTATGAGAACACACAGCAGGGGGACTGGCAGGCCCTTCATTCCTTTGCTCTATTCTGCTGCTTTCTTAGCTTTTATATGAGTTACTGACCTCTTCATTACACAGCCTGATCGCCTTATGTAAACTCTCTGCCCTGACATGGGGGTGGGGCTGGATGGGAGAAGAAAGCCTGACCCATTGAGCAGTGACAGATGCCACACCAGCCTGGGTGGCCGTGTGCAGGCAAGGTCCAAGTTTGTTTGCAGAAGCCTGGTGTTTATGCCCACCTGTCCTCACTGCCATAGAGTAATTTTTCAGAGCAATTTAACCATGGCCACGGGCCTGTCCCCACAGAGACTGGGTAACACAGACGCAGGACAGCACAAATTGGCTCCCACAGAAAACTTTAAGGTCTGTGAGCTCATTGGCAGGACAAGTGGGCATCTTCCAACTGAACGAGGAGGCCAGAGGTAAACTCCCAGGATGGGTTCTCCCATCAGTTCCCAGGAGCAGAGCCCATCAGTTGGAAAGCAAGCATGCTGACTGCCCGGGCCGCGCGGAGGCTGCATTTCATGTGCCACGTCCCTCCCTCAGCACTGGCCTTGGCCCCGGGGTGTCCAGAACCATCTCTTCATTTCCCGCTTCTGGCTCTTGCATCCAGGGTGCTGCATCGCACGCAGTCCTCACGCTGCTCAATCTCACTTTACAATCCAGTGCGTGCAATTTAGGAGACCACTAAAGTGGGGCTGACGGGGACTTGGAGGAGGCGGGGGAAGGTGATTATTTATATTTTACACTGAGCGTCTAAACTCACGCAGGACTGACTTAGCAGGGAGTTCCAGGGAGCTCTGTACAATTCACAAGGCACAGTCTGGCTTCCTAGTACCTTCTAAGAATCAGTACAATCAGTAAAACGTTAAGAGCCTGGACTCTGGACAGCAGACCAGGGTTGAGTTCCGTGTGATCCTAAACAAGCTACAGTGAAGTCCCATCTTGCGTGGGGTGTGGGCAGGGGGATTATGTCTAACATCAGTGCATTAAGTGAGAGTCTACACTATGCTGGAAAAATCCCTTACATTACCTACAAAGTGTGACGTATAGACATCCATTCTCAACACAGGTCCGCCGCAGCTAGTTTTTCCTCTGTTATTGGAACAGACCACCATTTCTTTGGTGGAGCCCCAGATTCCCCAGCAGGGGCACAGCTCCCCATCCCCAAGCCTCTTCCCTCTAGTGTTAGAACCTGGCTCCGCCTCTGTCTTTGAACACTGGGCTGACACTCAGGGCCAGGAGGGGAGCCCATTTAGGGAGAGGGGAGCCCTAGAGGAAGCAGCACACTCAAGACCCCCATCTCCCCTATACTCCGGGCATGAGCTTATCGATTAGAAGAGTGGGTGGAATCACCTGCCCCCAAAATGGTAATGAAATCATACCACTCATATTATTACAGCTAATGCTCTGTGTCCAGCACTGTTGTAAATGCTCTCTCTGTATTAACTTACTTAATAATATGTATGTAATAAACACTGCACTGTGCTCCGTGATAAGATCGCCTGGGGTGCTCATTCACCAGACAGGTTGCCAGGCCTCTCTGCTGGGATTTCTGATTGAGTAGATCTGGGTCAGGGCCCGGAAATCTGTGTTTTTAACAAGTACTCCAGGGAATGCTTGTATACAGGCTGGTTTCGGAAATGCAGAATTATTTCTCCGTTTGTTTGCTGAGCTGGCGCGGTGAAGTTTGTGTCAGTTTCCACGCGTGTGCCTGGTCCCCTGAACTGAGCCTTTCTGAGCCTGTCTCCTCTTCTGTGAAACTCGAATGGTAACAGGATCTACTGCCCAGTAGATGATGAAGATGAAGAGATGAAGGAGAGATGAAGCATTCAAAGCGTGAGGTCTGGTACCTGGTAAGTGGCCAGCGCTACCATTGTTATTGCTATTATTCAGAGGCGTACAGAGCCCTAAGAGAGGCTCACACCCCTGCATCAGTGTTACCGGTTGGAGTGGCCTTTACCCAGTTTACTGCCAGGATATGCCCAAGCTAATCTCCTTTCACCAGTTCTCACATGTGGATCTCGCACCTGGGGGAAAATGGATTGGCAGAGAGCTGATTACTTCCTAACTCCCTCAGCAGCCATGTTTCAAAAGGTCCCGGTCAAATTAAAATGCATTAACTGCGTTTATCAAGGAGCCACCAGCCATCTGGGAAGGCCCGTGCCCCGCCTGCCTGTGCCAGGCCACCGACCGTCCACGTTCACATGCAGGACCACGCAGTTCCAGGACCTTTCCTGTGGCTGTAGCCCGGCTCCCATGGAAACCTGGGGTTTGGTTCTGAGCCTGGAGACAAATGAGGTGGCTGTCTGTACCGTGTTCCCAGATGGGTTCTCTTTCATGTCCAGTATTTTCCCTGCCTATTGTAGAGGCTCAGCCTCAGAAAGCAAAAGCAAAAGCACACAAAAGCCAAACGGAGAAATAGAGCAACGGAAAGGGAGCCAAGGAGAGATGATTACATAACCCGGCAGCTAGGCTGTCTGCAAGCCGTATGACTTATTTAACTGTCTGTCTTTGCGGGACATCAGACTCCATCCTTTCCAGCTGGCTCTCTGCTTCGGTGATTACATTAACACTCAGTAATTATAGGAAATAGACACCTCTCTAGTCACCAGCATTCCCAAGTGGCGGGATGGGGGAGATTCAATACCAGGAATGCCTGATCGCTGGTCTGCACACTGGTCCCCTACCCAAGGTCTCGACCATCTGTGGCAAAATGAGAGAGAAATAAGGGGAGAGTAGTGAGTTTGCCCCCGAATACTGCAAAATATATACAGCTTAAAGGCTGGTGCTTGATCTTGAGCTGATGTCAGGATGTCCTTTAAGAAATCCAAAATGATGGTGATAATAATTTGTGGTTGCCTCTGTCATTTTGATACGACACAAAGTTGGGCCCTAATAATGGTTTCTACTTTGGGGAGAAATTCCTGATCTATGAAATCCTCAAGTCTGAGAATCACTGCTTTATATAGAAAGGAATAGTGTCATGTAATAAACCAAACGAAATAATAAGGTATAAAAGCAACCTCTCTCCTTTTTTAACCCACGTGCATAGCATTTTTAGCCTTGACCTCTGCTCTTTACACAGTAGGTAATGCCCGCATAGGGAATGATTCCTGCTGGCTCCTCCTGCTTTGTTTCCTACGGCCCCCAACCCTGCCTTACCCCACTGAAGACAGAATTTCTAGCTAATGACATCCTTGCACTTCTGCTAACCCCTAAATTCCTCCTCTTCCTGGGTTTACATCTCTGTGGCTGGCCCAGTGGGTTGGAAACCTGTGAGGCCAGCAGTTTCCAGGAGGGTAACTGTAGCTCTTGGGTTGGTTCCCTTCCCAAGCTGTGCTGTTGGGAGTTGGGGAGGGGTGGTCCCCAGCCGCAGCATACCTTAAGCACAGATCCTAGGTCCTTCTCCCTGCTTTGCCGCACGTTGCTGAGAGGGCTCCTGCAGGCCTTGGGTCCAGGTCATGCATCTGTTTGCGTGGATGCCCTTTACCGTGGCACCTGTGATGCCTCAGACGTGGTCTGTAGATCACATATGTAAGTGAATTCTCCTGACTGCTTGTGAGGTGGGTCTCATTGGTTCCATTTGACAGATGAACACACCGAGGCCTGGCAAGGGCAGAGAGAGATGTGCATGTCGCTCATAGCCCATTCGTCATAGATCTGCCCTTGCACAGTCTAAATATCCCTGTGCCTCATATGACACAGGCCAGAAATGCAGTGGGTGTTTAACCAGGCTCCCTCAATTTCCAGAATCCATAAGAAAGCTTGGGGGATGGGTGGCCCCAGCTCCCTGCCAGCTCCATCTGCCCAGGGTATGCCTTCACCTCTCCAATGAGCCTTGGTTTTCTCATCCCTCAAGTGGGTCTACAGATGCCTAATAATACCTCCTAGGGCTGTAGGGAAAATAAAATGAGATTGTGTCTGCAACGTGTTCACCAACAGCAGACATTTAATAAATGTTATTCTCCTTATTCTTGATAAAATCCTCCAACCTCCAGCAACATTCTTGTTTTAAAAACAAACAAACATACAGCCCTCTGAGGCACAGACTGGGTGGTCAGGGAGCCCTTTGCAATCACAGATCCCAGAGGGCAGAGGGAATGCCAGGCAAGGAATACACTTCTCCAAAGGCTGCCCGTTTACTCGAAACTCTGAGGATACCAGTGAGAGACCCTCCTTTCCAGGCCTCCTCCCCAAATCAGAAGTGCACAGTTAGAGGAGACCAGATAAGATGCCTGGAAGTCTTTGGAATTTATGGATAAACCAAAGTCAATGGCAACCAGATTTTATTCTAATGATCCACGTCCCATCTGTTGGAAAGAACTTGTTCCCACAAGTTCTTTCTATGCTCTCCTGAGCAGGGTGAGAGGGGCCAAAGAAATTGCAGTTTTGGAAATTGGCTCCATGAAGACACGGCCTCTGCTCCAGACAGGCAGTGTGGCGGCCGTGCTGTCTCCCCATTGCCTCTCACGAGCTCTCACTGCCTCCTGTCTCTTTAAAATGCGTAATCAAGACAGATCTGCTCAAGACTGCCTTTGAAAGCAGCGCCAGCATCTCACGTAGCACCGCAAAAGATGGAGTATTTTGAAACTGCCTGCTGGATTTGACTCTCCTGGGGCTTCCTCTGGCTTCTAGGAATGATGCATACCCAGTTTTCCTACCTGCTTGGGGAGCACTGATTAATGGAGCCGTGACGCTCATTGGAAGCAGGTGCTTTTTCACTGCTCAGCTGGCCCTGATGGATGGCACAGCCTCTTCCCTGGCTGGGGTGACCTCAATCGAGGCTCCCTCTCCTCATTCCAAGCTTTATTCATCACAGTAGCTACTATGGCCCAAATGCCGGCTGCATTGGAGGCACTGTTCCTGTGTCTGTGCTCCTGTAAACTTCATAATCGCCCACAGGGAAAGCACTATTATTTTGGTCTATTTTGTAGTTGAGGACAGTAAGGTCTGGTGAGGTTTAGGAACTCCCCCAGGCCTTGCATCCGTATAATGTGGCAGATCCACGGTGCAAACTCAGGTTGGTACGAGCCCAGGGCCCTGCTGTTTTGCTGCAACGCTCTGCTTCAGTGAGCAGATCTTGGGAGTGATGTAGACAAAGTGCTGGTTTGATTTAGCTGTCTTAGGAGGCACCTCTGTCTGGGCCATGGCATACAGCTGGCCAGGCTGTACACTGCACAACCACAGAGGGTTATCAATCACAGTGTAGTTTTTTGTGAATAGCACCCTCTAGAATTGTGCAGTGCACAAGCTGCACAACCAAAACAGTGGCCCTGGAATTCTAGCTGTTTTCAGCTGTTTACTCATAGGTGGGCTCAGGAGAACGTACACCATCCCATCAGGTCTGGGTTGGACAGCTGGCTCTCTGCTTCCACTTGTGTGACCTAGGACAAGTTCCTTAACCCTTCTGTGCCTCAGTTTTCTCATCTATGAAATAAGGAATGAGAGCACTGTCTTTCTCTGGAGGTTGGTGTGACGATTACGTGAGTTCATCCATGTACAGTGATTGGGACAATCCTGGCCTATAGTAAACGCCCCGTGAATGTTGGCTGCTTATGTTTGCTGTTGTTTTTATAACCTGCACAACTTTACTTCCCACCGTCCCTTTCTCTACCCACCTTCTAGACAAATGAATTTCCTCACACATTCCTCTACTTTCCTACCTTGGTGCCTCTGCTCATGTTACTTGCCTCATGTAGAATGCCATTCCTCATTTTTACCGTGTCCAAATTCTACTGTCAAGGTCTTGCTCGGGTACAGCCTCTTGCACGAAGCCTTCTCTGATCCCCCCTCCCCTGCTCTAAGCTTTCTTATCATATAACTTGCTTGTCTCTGACAGTGATCACATCACAGCTATGCCTCCTGTGTGAGGTGTCTCCCCCACCAGGCTTTGAGCTGGTTGAGGACATGACCGGTTGATCTGGCCATACATCTTAGTCCCCACAGTACCTTTGCCCAGGCTTAGCACATAGTAGGTCTTTAATAAATGGTTTGCATTTTTAATTGAATGAATAGGTTAATATCCCCCTAATGGTAACCTAACAGCTGGAGTTTTGTATATGATGGGCACAACCATATACCTTTTCCTTTTTGTTTTAAAATGTAAACAGCTGTCATTTATTTCACCTCATCTTATTTTTCTTTTTTGAATTCTTTTTAATTTTTTAAGTGTAGAATTCAGTTGGTTTTAGTATAGTCACAAAGTTTTCGTAACCTCAGGAAGAAATCCCATTCTCATGAGCAGTTCATCATAATCTTCCCCTCCCCCCAGCCCCTGGCAACTGCTAATCGACTTCTGTCTCTAAGGATTTTCCTTTTCTGGACATTTCATATAAGTGGAATCATACAGTATGTCGCCTTTTGTGTTTGGCTTCTGTCGCTTGGCAGTATGTCAAGGTTCATCCGTGTTGCAGCATGTATGAGGACTTCATTCCTTTTTATGGCTGGACAATATTCCATTGGATGGATAGGCCACATTTTGGTTATTCCTTCCTTAGTTGATGGACATTTGGGTTGTTTCCACTTTTTGGTGATTGTCAATAACGCTGCTATGAATATTCTGTGTGCCCTTTTCTGTGTGCCCTTTTCATACTGCCCCTGACATTTCTACATGTTCAGAAGAACAGTATGAAAGGGACTGTTGCAGAGAGTGGTGAGAAGGAGGACGTTTTGATTGAGATTGCCTCCCAAGTGCCAGGCTCTGTGCTGGGTGGTAGGTGTCAGCTGTCAGCTATCTCCTTTCATCTTCACAAAGCTCAGTGAGGGTCTCAGAGAGGCCGAGTGCTGTGCTTAAGGACCTGTCACGGGTAGGATCCGAACCCACACTTCTGTGTCTTTGAAGCTTATGTCCAAGCCGCTGCCTGGCCGTGGCTGCCTCTGTGAAGTGAGCAAATCCACTTAATGAAAGATGCCCCTTTCTTCTTCCCAGAGAACTCATGCCTTTCCAGCCTGTCCCCAAGCAATCACGGATGGGGGTGCTCTTCCCTGTTTGTCCTGGGCCACCCCAGCCAGCATCCTGGGCCTCTCAGGCATGGGCCACCTAAAGCCCAACATTCAGGCTGCTACCTGCCAGTGTTCATAAGGATTGATGTGGGGTGGAAGAAACCAAGTATCTGTCCCAGCCGGGAGTGCCAACTGTGACCCAGCAAGCAGTGAAGAAGCTCTGCCAGACAGGAGCTCTGGGCAGGGAGGGCCCCCCGTGCTCAGCAGACACCATGACGACAAGTGTATATGGCCCAACCTTATGAAGACGGACAAGGGCTGCAGAGACTTCTGCTAGGTGTGGCTTACTCTCTGTCTTGGCAATGGTGACATGAACTGAGCATCTGAAGGGGGCTCACTCTTCTTTCTGAAGTAGGGGATGCAGGGCCAGAGGCTGAGTGTTGGTAGCGTAGTGCAGGAAGTGTCATCAGGGTCCAGAGGAGGGCAAGGTGGGGTCTGGGCAGAATTGACAACCGTGTACATTGTCACGCAATGTCAGAGGCCCGTGCAAAAAGACACAGGCAGAGGACCGCGCTGTGGCCAAATCTTCCACCAGGTGGGGAGGGCAGCAGGCCCCTTCCAGAACACTGGTGATTCCTCCAGACCCAGCGCTGAGCTTCTTGGCCCAGGACAAGCTTCGGATCACAGCTTCCAAAGGATCCATCTGAGGTTGTGAAGGGAAGGTGATCTGTTCCCTGGAGGGTGGGTGAACTGGCCCACGGGGTGTGTGTGTGTGTGTGTGTGTGTATGAGAGAGACAGACAAACGGATAGACCCTAAACCAACTGACGAATGCACGTGGGCTCTACCTAGAGAAGGCTCAGGCTGTGGCTCAGAGGCCATCGTAACGGCTGACATTGGTTGGACGCCTACTGTGTCACGTGTCTCAGGAATGACCACATCTCGTTTATTCCCTACAAACAACCCTATGTGGGGTTAACATTCATTTTATTTTACAACTGAGAAAATTGAGTGCCTGGGAACAGCTCCTCTAAGGCAGCAGAAGCAGTGGTGCTGCGATCTGGACCCAGGCCATGGGGTGCCCCACCCCAGCCCCTTAGTCATTACCCCCTCCTCCCTCTGCAACCCTGGCCACGCCCAAGGCTTTGCCAGCCTGCTCTTGGCCCGGCTGGCCAGGAGGCTGCCTGGGTCTGGCCCCAGCATGGTTACTCATTTGCTGTGTGACCTTGGGCAAATCACTTCTCCTCTCTGAGCCTTAGTTTTCTCATCTGTAAAATGAGGGTTTGGCCCCAAGCAGTGGTTTTCAAAGTGGGTTCCCCAACCCCCAAGGATCCTATGGGGACTCAGAGACCGCTGACACTAGAGCACTGCCCGTGTTATTTGTTTTGTTTATCAGATTTCTGAGGAAGACTTTAATTAAAGGCTTCTGGTAGTTATAAATAAACAAATAAGTAAGCATTAAAAAATCTCCAAACTAGATACTAAGGAATTTCCCAGCTTTGACTACCTGAGATTCAGAGAAGCAGCCCTGAACTCCCCACCAGCAAGCTCCTGGGGAGACTGGACCTGTATGCTGGGCTGTCCCATTCGGAGGGGCTGCATTGGTGTGAGGGTGCAGCATGCCCAAAGAGGCCAGCCACGAACGGGCTGGGACAAGACAGGTCTTAGGATGACCCTGAGGTGGTGGAGTCACCTGAGTGGCCACAACAAACCCAGGCAGTGTTTCCCCAGCTCCAGTTATTTGAGCGCTAAGCCATGATTTTTGCTGCGTCTCCGATACAAGAGGCAGTATAGCCTGATGGTTAGCAGTCAGGCTCCCTGGGTCATCTACTTATTATCTGCTGCCTTGGGCAAGGTACTTAATCTCTCTGAGCCTCAGTTTCCTTCTCTGTACAATGGGGATGATAGTAGGGCCTGTCCATGGTGTTCTCGTGATTTAAGACATGCAAAGCATTTGGCACAGTACTGGGCCCACTGTTAGTGCTGATTATTACTGAAGTGATGTGACCTTGGCTCTTTCCTTCTATTTCCACATCTGTGAAATGGGGATAATGATGAAGGCAACCTATCAGGTCTTTGTCAGGATCGAATAGAAAGTCATCATTAAATGGTCGAAATGGTCGCTATTTTTATTTACTTGTATTTTTCTTTAAATCCATGCACACCTTCTCCTTTGTTTAGCCTCATCCTCTCTTGAAAGCAACCACCATCTGAGCGGTGGGCACAGGTGAGTGGTCAGTGCTGGTGAGGGTGCCCAGGGCTGTCCTGCCGGGCAACTGAAGGAGAGCCGCAGAACAGCAGATGTGGAAATCCTCAAGTCTGGGCCAGAGCCACAGCGGCCGTCTGACCCGCCAGCTCACGCTGGGAGGGGAAGCCAGTCCCTGGGGGGGTGCTGTGCTATAGACAGACACAAGCCTGGCATGGACGCTGGCCAAGGAAGTCCTCCCTGCCTGGAGTTGGTGGAGTTGGTTCCTCTGTTTCCCTGCCTTCCCAGGGTCCATCGTCCGCATGTCCCATGAAAGAGGGATTGAGCTGGGCCTTTAGAGATCCAGTGCAGGTCCCTTTTCTGCTCCTGACCAGCGCCCTGACTTGGGTGTGATGCTCCCACTCTCTGTCCTCAGTTTCCCCATCAGTAAGTGAGGGCGTGGTCCAGATGACCTTGGAAACTCTCTTCTTTCCCTGCTCTGGTTTGTTTGAGGGGCAGCATAGGGTAGTGGTTAAGTGAAGTGGAGTCATACATACTCCTGTGTTCTAATTCTGGTTTTGCCACTTCTTAGCTGGGGGACAGGTTACTTCACCTCTCTGGGTATCAGTCTCCCCATCTGTAAAATGGGTTGGTGGTGGGGCTGTGATAGTACCTATCCCAGGGGCTTGTTGTGAGGATTATGAGGGTGCTTAGAATGATGCCTGGCACCAGCAGCGCTCCACCATTGGAGCTAGTTACTTACCAGGCTGCTCCTTAAAGATCCCCTGGTTTTCCTACTTGAAGAGTTAGGGTCTAGTTGCTGTTAAGTCCAGGAGTCGCCAGCCTTAAGTCAGCTCAGTATCTGGGGTGGTCTCATGCAATCCACGGTCTTCATTCACCGAGCACTCCTTCATTCATTCGTTCAGGGCTGCCTAGTGAGCACCTGGGCTGTGCCAGGCCCTGCTCTAGGCACTGGAGATGTGTCTGTGATCAGAACAGGCAGAAATACCTGTTCTCATGGAGCCTGCAGTCTCGTGGGGGACGACAGATACCCAACAAATAAGCAAGTAGAATATAAACAGGAATCTCCATGCGTTGCTTTGGAAAAACCATAGGTGACTTTCTGATTCCTACCATCCCCATCACCGGTTGAGACTCATTGATCTAGAAGCCCCTACTGTATTCCTCTGGGAGTTCTGAGTCACCCTCCTCCAAACTAAGCTCTCATTCCATTATTCCTCCTGAGCTTGGGCTCTGGAGTCAGACGGCCTGGGCTTTGAGTCCTGGTTCTGCCAATCCCTGGCTGCTTGACCTTGGACAAGTCACTTGACCTTTCCATTCCTGTTTCCTCATCTTTAAAATAACATCGCCCACATCCTAGGACTGTCAGGAGGATTCAGGGAGTTAATACATGTAAAGCATTTAGAACGCAGCTTGCCCCTGTATGACCTTGGGCAAGTTACTCTTGGAGCCTCAGTTTGCTCATCTGTAAAATGGGTGTAAAATAGTTCCTAACTCACAGTGGAAGCCCGAGATGTGATAATGTGTGTGAAACACTTGGCTTAGCACAGAGTGGTGGTTTTTCCTCCTCTCCTGTATTGATTAATTATTGCTGCATAACAAATCACCCTGAAACGGGGTGGCTTATAACAACTATTTATAATTGTTTACATACCTGTGGGTGAGATAAGGCAGCTGAATTATTCTAGGCTAGACTGGACTGCTGTGCTTTAAAGCACAGATCTAGCAGGACTTGGCTCCTCGCTGGGGTTTGGGCTCAGATGGCTCCACGTGTGGTCCATCTTGGGGCTTGTCTCAGAGAACAGTAGCTACCCAGAGAATATGCTTCTCATTGCAATGCAAAGGTAAAAGAGGGCAAACATGCAAGGCCCCTGAAGGCTCGGGCTGGGACAGTACTGTCCCTTGCACCTCATTCTGCCTGTAAAAGCAATCACACGGTCAAACCCAATGTCAGGAGGTAGAGAAATAGATTCCAGTCTTTTAGTGGAAGGAACTGCAGTCACATGGCAGGGGGTGTGAAGAATCTCAGGGACATTAATGGGCTCTGCTGGGCCTCCCAAGAACCCCCAGGAGAGGACCAGTGTAAGAACTGCAGCGAGGGGCAGTGATTTGGGGAGTCCTTTATATTTTCAATTGTACATGGTGACAATAGCCCTGAAACACTCACTGGATCATCGCTCCAGAAAATTGCTCCCATCTTGCACCCAGATTGCCTGGGGTTGTAGCCTGGGATTTTTTTCCCAGGAATGTTGTGCAGAAGTGGAGGATGGGTACAGGGAAGCTGGACTGCAAAGCCCTGGGATGCCACCCTCTGACCAACCTGTCTTCGCCACAAAATGAATTAAACTGTCAGCTGGAAAAATGAGGGGCCAGCCGACCAAATATGATAAACTGTCTCTAGCTGTGTATTGTACTCTCCACGATAAAACCCCAAGCAGATGCTAAAAATGTATGCAGCTTGGTGAGGAAACAAGCATGCTCTGTGTGGCCGAGATTTCTGAGAAAGGTAATTTAACTGCAACACGCATAAAGGAAAGAAATGCATAGAGCGGTAATTTGGAAATTGTACATCAGGTGCTTTTAAAAAATTGATATTGTTGGTTATTTTTCTTTTATTAAAACCCACAGTCCTGCAGACTGCTGTCCCATCCTTATCTAGTTCATTGGAGGTGCATGTTGACATTTCTAATTTGCACATTTAAAGATGGTCAGGAAATGGTTTAAACACGTTGGGGAGCTCTGTTAGTGAGGAGAGCATCTCTGGGAAGACGGTTGGGCACGGGCGGGGCAGGGAGAGCTGGGCTGGATTTAGGGAGACTTGGGAAGAGCTAACACTTACTGAGCACTTAGTGTCAGACATTACTCTATGTGTTCTACACATATATTTTATTTTACATTAAACCTGTGATTTCCATTTTGCAGATAAGGGCAATGAGACACTGGAAGGTTAAATAACCTGCCCAAGGTCACGCAGCTCCTAAGTGGCAGAGCTGGCATTGGAACCAGGCGTTCCAGTCATTTCACTGCCTGAGCATTAGTTTTCTCCTCTGTGTAGATAGTAATACCTACCTTGTGCGTAGATTAATTGCGTTAAATGCCATAATACGTGTAAGGCACCTGGTACGTGCCTGGCCGTCCTTAAACGTTGCCTGAGTGAAAGTGGGATATTCACTCGGTAGGCACTCAATAAACATTAGCATCCCCTTCTTTCTTACTTTCCTTCGGAGCCTGCAACTGGCAAGCTCTGTTGCCTTGGTGAGTCTTGTTACCCCTCTGGTCCTCACTTTCCCCATCCGTGGGAGGACTGTCAGCCTCTGGGCCACCATCTCTGATCCTGTGGTCCGTCAGCTGCAGGGTCCTATGGAACCGGACAGATTTATGCCCCTGGCTTCCCCTTACCTCATCCCTCAGCCCTGCAGGACTGACTGACCAGTGGTACCCAGCGGGGTGCATTTTAACTGCACTGACGAGTGGATGGCGTGGTTTCTGATCTGAGCTCCATCTAGCCCTGCTCAACCGGTGGTGCTGGCGGCGGAGAGCAAGCGAGTCCCCTTGTGGCCTGTAGCCCTGGGAGCCACAGAGCAGTGACTCGCTTTGTGTTGGGAGTGTTTGCTCCTGTGTCAAGAATGCCAGGGCCCCAGCAAACCCTGACTCAGCAGGAGAGATGAGCAGCTTCAGTGTCGTTTAGGAATTGTGGGCCTTATGACAGCCATTGACAATGTTTAGAGGGCGGCCCTCTATTACTCTACCTCACTGCCACCATCAACAGCAGACATTTATTGAGCTCCTCATGTTTGCCAGGCACTCTGCTAACCCTCTGTATATAACCCCTCTTTGTATTCCTGCAACCGCCTGTGTGGTGCGCGTAACGCACTTTTCTGTATTTTGTAGATGAGGAAGCTGAGGTTTGGCAAGTTCAAGTTACCTGCTCCAGGCCACACAGCTCATGGTCTGAGCCTGGCCCAGATGCCTGAGCCAGCATTCTTCCTGTTGGATATTATTCATCCAAGCAGGACACATCAGTCTTACAAGGTTGAAAGAGGCAGTGGAGAGGAGCCATTTGTGCTTAGCATCTTCCAAGGGGTGATGCATTCATGAAAATGCATTAACAGAGGAACGCAGAGATGTAGGAGGTTGGAACAGGGCCTCAGAAATCCTTTCGTTATTTTGCGAATGAGAAAACCGAGGCCCAGGTTGATGAAGGGCTGTAAGGTGATATACACAGATTAATGAAGACGCATCCTTCCCTGACCACGGTCAAACTCGAAGCCTAGCTCCCTGCTCGGTTAGGGTGCTCCTGCTGGGGGCAGCAGCATGGGGTTGAGGTGGTAGGAAGGTCAGAGACCCCCATATTAGAGAAGCTCTGAGTTGAGGGACTTCACCTTCACTTGGTGGCCTCCACCCTCCGCCCTACCCATCTGGTGCCTGAATTATCTAGATGGATGGCCCCCAAACTCATGGGTCATCAGAATCACCTGGCAGACCGGTTAGAACTGCAGACTCCCAGGCTACGGCCCTAGGGCTCCAGATGCGGTATGTCTGGGCTTGCATCTGGGAAATGGAGCGCCTTTAAAGGCCCCGCTGATTTTAACATGCAGTCAAATTTGGGAACTGCTGCCGCCTCAGTCCAGCATTCCTCAGAATGTGCTCCGCAGAACACCGGCTCAGCTCGGTTCCATGGGGAGATGAATAAGTATATGTAAAACAAACAAACAAACAAATTTCCGGGCAAGCAGGTTTGGAAACTGTTGAGTGAAAGGAGTGATTCCCAACTGTAGCTGCACATTGGAACTACCGGGGAAGCTTTGACATCTGTTCCTGTTCAGGCTACACCCCTGAGTCCCTCTTTAGAGGCAGGACCCAGGCATGAGGATTTTATAAGGCTCCCCAGCCACGAGATTAGACAAACATAGACAGGTTTTTTTTTTTTTTTTAACTGCAGAACTGCTCAGGGCCCTTAATACCCAATGTGCACTGTGAATCTCCAAAAAGAGAAATAAACAGAGGATTTTCTGATCTGGTGATCAGGGGCATAGGAGAGAAAAGAAGGCGTGGCTGGAAAAGGGAGGACCCTTTTCAATATGGAGAGAGTATGTGTTAGGAGGAGGTGATGGTAGGCCATGTGAAACTTAACAGGCCAGTAGAATTTTTGAACTCAAATGAGCATGCATGTTTTGTGTAATGGGGATAATTCGGTAATTGGTAACGGTTCTAATACATTTTACGCTATACAGACAGCTTTTCTGTAAGCGATAAGCACAGCGTTACCTGTATCATCTTGCTGGGGCCTCCAGACACACTGGGTGGGTCTTATGGGCCGGGCAATTTGTTCCATTCTGTAAGGAGTGATGCTTTAAATTTTAAAGTTTAAAAATATCAACCAGCTCCTCTCATTCTCCCATTTAAAACTCGTGGAAGAAAAAAAACAAAACAAAAAAAACACAAAACAAACGAACAAAAAAAACTCATGGAAGGCTCACTATCCCACTCCACACGCTTTTTCACAAAGTTCTACTTTAGCGATGTCTAAAGTGTTTTTACGTACCCCGCCCCCAAAATTTGAGCACGCACCTTCATTATATGCCTATTCATTTAGAGCTTACATACCTGTACTACCAACAATAATATAGTGAAATTCGTTGAGTTTAAATTTCTTAGATTGTTAGATCCGCAAATCAATGTAGCCGGAAGTTCTCATTTTTTCCTACACCCAGTCATCATAGCGTGGAACCCTCATGTGATTTGGTCCCTTCCTTTCTCCAGCATCACCTTTCCCCAGCTTATCCCTCGCCCACTATACTCCAGCCCCACAGCTCCTATCCAGATTTTCAAGTGTGGCTCAGCCTTCGGGCCTTTACACGAGCCGTTCCCCCTTCTTGGAACGCTTCTCCTCCTGCTTTCTGTGTAACTGGCTGCTTCTTGTCCCTCAGATCTTATTTACAATGTTACCTCCTCTGAGGGGCCACCACTCCATCTAAAGCTGCAGTTCAGCTACTGTGCCCGCCCCTGCCCATTTTAATTCTCTGAATCGCATTTATCGCCATCTGGGATTTTTCTTTTTGTTTGTTTATGGCCTGGCTCCTTCCGCAGAAAGGAGCAGTGCTGGCCACAGGGTGAGAGCTCAGTAGCTATTGAATAAACACACAGACTGAGACTCAGAGGTTAGAACACTGGTCTAGGCCTTGCTGTCAGTAAACGGTGGGGCTAGGCTTTGAACTCCAACCTGTGTGCCTCCAAGTTCAAGGTTCTTTGCATCACACCAAGCTGGCTCTTGTCCTTCAGAGGCTGGCTGAGCATTGTTTGAGCCCAGATTCTGACAGTTTGAGTCTGAAATCTGTTATGATGTCAGACGACTATGGAATGTGAAAGAGAGAGAAAAAAAAAATGACTGGCATTTTACGCTCTGTTTCACAACCAGCCAGTAATGTGAGTTTGGAAAAAATTCCAGAGTCTGAAAGAATTCAGGCAGGCCCAGCAGCAAACTGGAAAGACTGTGGTCAGGAACCGCAGCAGGTAAACGCAGCCTGAAGAAATGCCTGGTCCGCGTGTCATACGAAGCCCAGAATGGGAGGAGAGGCACCGGGGTCCATGTGTTTGTTGCAGTGAGAAGAAAGTCTCTCCATCTTCCCTTCTGTTTCTTGTGCAGTTTTGAAGTGTGATGTTAAGAACTGAGCCCTAGATAAGGAGGTATTGGACGTCCACTTCCTTCTTGAGCACTGCAGCTTGAGAACATGTACCAGGTTCTGGAAATCCAGCTGGTCGGCCCTTCCTCTAACTGGAAGCCACCGCGCCCATCCCTGAGGCCTGGGGAAGGAGACAGTAGAAAAGAGGATGAACTGCTGAGGCCCTTGACCTTTGGAAGAATGAACAGCTCCTTGTGATACCTAGTTAGGTATGCGTGTTAAGACACCTGTCACTTCTTTGCACGACCTCTTTCTCTCCTTCCAGGTGTGACCCGCTCACATTTGAGCTGAAAAGCAGTTGGTTGCCTGACTCAGGCTGGTGTTCATCTATTTCACTTCATGGTCTCTTCATGCAAAACCTGCTGTTCCCTTCTTCCCTTTCTATTGAGCACGGGGAGCCCTAGTGGCGAATGAACAGGCAGAATTAAGAGTGTTAAATTTGACACCTGAAGGCAAAGAAGTGCAATTGAATTTTTTTTTTTTTTTTTTTGGCCTGGATCTCCCTCCTTTCTATCCTGTCACTGAAACAATATAGATCTTCTGCTGTAGTGAGGTTTCCTCATTCCTTCCTTCCTTCATTCATTTGTCAAACCGTGGATCCATTCATTCATGGTTAAAAGCACAGCATTTGGGGTCAGACGGACCCACCTCTGCCACCCACTAGTTTTGTGACCTGCATTAGTGTCCTAGGGCTGCTGTGACAAATTACCTTAAAACAATAGAAATGTATTCTCCCAGTTCTGGAGGCTAGACATCCAAAATCGAGGTGTCGCCGCAGGGCTGCACTCCCTCTGAAGGCTCTGGGGGAGAATCCTTCCTCGCCTCTTCCAGCTTCTGGCAACCCCAGGTGCTCCTTGGCTTGTAGCCACAGTTCTCCAAGCTCTCCCTCTGTCTTCTCATGGCCTCCTCCTCTCTGTCTTCTCTTCTGCCTCTTATAAGGACATTTGTCATTGGATTTTGCGCCCTCCCAGAAAATCCAGAATGATCTCAAGATCCTTACCTAACTACCTCTGCAAAGACTCTTTCTTCCGAGTAAGGTCCCATTCACAGGTCCCACCATTCAACCCACTGTTCAACCTTAGGGAGGTTATTCAACCTTCCTGAGCCTCAATAACTTTAGCTGTGAAACGGAGGTGCCCCTGCTATATACCTCATAGGAATAATGTGTGGAAAGCTTTCTCAGTGCCCACTCATAGCTCACACTCCGTCGATGGCCATTACTCTTACTTACTGAGTGTCCGGTGTATGCTGAGATATTGTGCTGGGCCCGCACGGTCTCCCCTGATACCCCTTTCTGATACAGTCTGAAGAACCTGTGTTTAATTCCTACGTGCATCCAAGGCCTTCCCAGTTACGCAAGTGCCCAGAAGTTCTGCAAACCCAGTTTTCCTGTATACGTGTGGAATGACCCACGGCCCCACCTGTAGGGACAGTTCTAGAAAATTCCTCAACTTATCATAGGATACCTTTCTGGGGATTGTCAGGACAGAGGAAACCAATGCTTGGCTTTTGGAAGTCATTCCAGCCCTGCATCCTGTCCCCCTACCTTAGCCCCGAGGGTCTTTTCTCCGTGTTTGGAATTGATGAGGACCCTTCTCATCCACCACCTGGTGGGTATGGCACAGATGACAGGGCTATGAACACTCTGAGAGCAGGAGCAGCATGTTGTAGCCTAGAAACTGGACAGCCGAGAAGGAGTTGGCCTGATGGAGAGCTGGCAGGAGTGTTCAGCCTGCTCTGCAATTTCCTTGTATGACCTTGGGCAAGATTCCGAACTTCTAAGGCCCAGATATTCAGCTGGAGGTGCACTGGGGCTGCCTTAGAGCGGAAGTTCTCCTGCTTTTTAAAAAAGCAGTAAAGCTGCTTTTAAAAGCTTTCCCAGAATCCCATTTTGCATAACCAGATGTCCACTCAGGGCTCCCTGGCCTCAGTCCTACCCCCTGTGAGAGTCCACTGGTTTCCCCATGATTTTTTTCAAGTGTCCGCACTTGCTTCCTCATTTGCAAGTACCTTCCTTGATATCAGAATGCAGAACTCACCTCCCTTCCTCTCTGGCAAGAACTCCCCTCACTCTGAGAATTTCTGTGGACTTTACTGAAGGTGAAAGAGGGCCATGAGAAGGGGTCACATCCTGGCCCGAGCTGGACTGACCCTCCACATGCCTCACCCGTACCCTTTTCCTCTCTCTACTGCCTGTCTTAATGCCCCATCATCACCCCCCGTCTCAACATCCCCTCACCATCCCCACTCCCGACCCACACCACCACTACCAAGGGAACTGCCACGTTCCTTCCATGGTCGCCCACAGGGCTGTTCTACCCCTGCACCATCCCCGCCAACAGGCCCAGAGCAGACGTGACTAATCCATCACAGTACTTCTTCCCACAGACCCTGAGTGTGGTGAACACGACCCTCCAGGTGGTCCTGGAGCCGGCCTTTCAGATGAAACCTCTCTGCCCTCCCGTTCATGAATGGGAGAACGGGGACTGGTGTGGGGCCGACACACTGCAGGGCTGCAAGTTGGCCTCCGCAGCTTGTCAGGAGCAGGATTTCTCCTTGTTATGGGCCGTGATCCCCAAGTTATGGGTTTTGGGGTTCCTTGTGCTTTACCTCCTTTCTTCCCATTTTGCTTTCACACTGCTTTCACTACCACCACGAGAGTTATCTTTCTCAAGTACAGATCTGATCAGCTCACTGCCCTAACTTATCAGGCTTAAAAATCTCCTGGCACTCCCTAGTGCCCACAGAGATATTCCCCAGTTGCAGACATGGCATCAAAGGCCTAGAAAGCCCAGCCCCCAATACTTTTCAGTGTCACCTCCAGCCAATCTGCATGTACCCTATGGCCAAGCCCCCTCTTGGTTTTCTAAACCCAACTGTGCATTTTAGGCCTCTGTGCCTCTGTGTGTGCTGTTCCTCCTGCCTGGGAATGCCCTTCCCTACTGCATTAGTTTCCTACTGCTGCCGTAACACATCACCACAAACTCAGTGGCTTAAAATAACACAGATTTAGTATCTTACAGTTCTGGGGCTGAGAAGTCCAAGGTGGATCTCACTGGGCTAAAATGAAGGTGTCATCAAGGCTGTGTTCCTTTTGGAGACTCTTGGGGAGACTCTGTTTCTTGCCTTTTCCAGGTTTAAGAGGATCCTGCATCTCTTGACTGGTGGCCCCTACCTCCATCTTCAAAGCCAGCAAAGGCCCATCTAGTCTTTCTTACGTGACATCACTCTGACTTCACATCTCTTTCTCTGACTCTGACCCTCCTGTCTTCCTCTTATAAGGACCTTTAGGATTACACTGAATTCACCCAGATAACCCAGGATGATCTCCCCATCACAAGATCCTCAGTTTAATCCCATCTGCAAAGTCCAATTTGCCCTGTAAGGGAACATAATCCCAGGTTCCTGGGCTTAGGGCATGGACATCCTTGTAGGGCCGTTATTCTACTATTCCACCCACCTTTTTCTGTCTGTTGAATTAGCCCTTTAGGGGCATTTCAAGTGTTCTCTCCTGTCTATAGCATCCTCTGTTTCTTCGACAGAATTACTCTTTCATCTTTTTCTTTAGTCCATGGCGTTTGAGCATCATTCTGTTAGACCATGTACTGCCTGCTATTATGGTCCCTTGTATACGGTCTTGCTGCCTTGGCAGACTGTGAGCCCACTGGAGGCAGAATCCTGAGACCATCGTCTTTGGGACTCAGTGTCTTCCATAGTCAAATATTTAAGGAATTCGTTGCATTTGTCTTTCCTTCAAGAGGCATCTCATGTGCCACCTCCCCCGCTATGCTCTTCCATTCCCTTTAAAATGAACTTTCCCCTCTTATGAATCCCAGCACTAACCACATCCTGGTGCAGAGCCAAGGCCCAATGGATCCGGAAGAGCTGACAACCTCTTCTAGCCTCTGATTACACAGTGGAGCCGCACCTCACCCAGGCATTGTGTTCAAAAGTGGTGTCACAGTCAAAATTACCCTTGACACGGCAGAATCACACCCAGGATCTAAGATGCTCCCCTTCTGCTGAGCCCGTGGAAACCCCAGGTTCCTGTTTCCCATCTCTCCCGTATTCCCTGGCATCTGCACAGCGGTTGGGATTGTGGATAAATCTGCCCACACTGTCTGGATTAGTTTTTTCTCTCCCTCCCTACGTTGCTGGGTGGGAGTGGTTGGATTTGCATAAGGAGAATAACTGTAGGAGGAAACACCGTGGACATCCACTTCCCCCAACTCAGGCTGCGTCCCCGCTCCTCTGTTCCCAGGTAGCAGATGGCCTGCTAATTTAATGCCATTACAGGGAGCAGGTCACTGAAATTTAATTAAAAAACAAAAACACTTTGAGAATGCCTGTTCTCAGAGACAAGTGTGAGGACAGGGTGAGCAAGGTCACTGGGCTTCCCAGCCCCAGGGACTGCATTCACAGCAGAGCCCAGGTGCACAGCCCCCCACAATGTGGTGTGGAGCGTGGCCTATGTGGCTATGTGCAGTGGCCTGCAATGGAGGGAAAGATGTTTGTTCTGAGACCTTTTCCTCTCCCATCCCACTCCTCAGAGCACGACCTGCTTGGTCTCCTAATAGGCCAATGGGACGCTTAGAATAAAATCCAGATCCTTTTTAATGGCCTAAGAAGTCTGGTCCCTACCTGCGTCTCCAGACCCTCCTAGTACCAGTCTCCCTTTGCTCACTACACTTCTGTTTCTCTAACATGTGGGATGATTCGTGTCACAGGACCTTTGCACCTGCTGTTCCCTCTGCCTGGATTGTTTTTCCCCAGATATTCCTGTGACCACCCCACACTCCTCATTTAGATCTCAGCTGAAATGTTACCTCCTCTGAGAGGGCTGCCTGGAGTGCTCTATTTTTGCTTCTCCCTATATTAGTCAGTTTAGGCTGCCCTAACCAAATACCATAGACCTGGTGGCTTAAAGAGCAGAAATGCATCTTCCCACAGTTCTAGGAGGCTAGAAGTCCAAGATTAAGGTTGTGGCTGATCAGTTTCTGGTAGGAACTCTCTTCCTAGCTTACAGATAGCTGTCTTCTTGCTGGGTCCTCACATGGCAGGAGGGAGAGAAAAGGAGGGGGGAGCACTCTGGTGTATCTTCTTATAAGGACACTAATCCTATCAGATCAGGGGCCCCACCTGTATAACCTTATTTAACCTTAATTACTTCCTTATAGGCCCTATCTCCAAATATAGTCACTTTGGGATTAGGGTTCCAACATATGAATTTTAGGGGTACACACACATTCAATCCATAATACCCCCCATTACCACCCTGTCACTCTCTATCCTGTTACCCTCAGCTACTTAACTCCCCTGTGCCTTGTCTTCTCACCTATGAATTAGTGACACCTTACCACCCAGGATGGTTATAAGGATTGAATGAGTTACTACACGATGAACCCTTAGACCAGTCTAGCACGGAGTGGGTATTCCATAGTGTTAGTTAATTTCATTGTCACTCTCATCATTATTTCCAGTCCAGACTTACCCTGACTTATGGCTTCAAAGAACGCTTTTTTGAACACATGCTGCAAGAACAAGAGTATTAATGTAGGTACAGGAGTTAAGTGAGGAGTTGGGGGAAGGGCCTGCCTGACAGAGGGAAGAGCATGAGCAAAGGCAAGACGCAGCATCGTGAGCTGAGAGAGCCCAGTGAGTGATATTAATAAAGTGGAGTGTTTGAGGAGGGAGAAGGGAGACGAGGGTGGGGGAGTCCCCGAAGCCCCTGTCGGCCAAGTTGGGAGGTTGGCCGTGGGGAACCAGTGAAGGGTTTTCAGCAGGGTAAGTTGTGGCCACATTTGTGTGTGGAATGATGGCTCTGCACCATTTTCCCCACACGAGGATGAAACCCAAGACAAGGGTCCCCATTACTTCACTGCTCTCTCAGGGACCCCAGTTTGCTAATCCAGCGGTGGGTTTTCAGTGATGTCCTTCCTGATCTTTCTGCCGCACATGATGGTTGACCACACGCCGTTCCTCCCAAGCCTTCCACATCCTTGGCATCCCTGGCCTTTTACTAGGTTTCCTGGGAGGTGGTGCAGGGTGCTGGAGAGAACTCTGACCTTGGTCCTGAGGTGGAATCACGGCCCCATCCCTGTCTCTGCTGTGGGACTCAGGCAAACCCCCTACCTGTCTCCTTCAGAAGCTCCTTCGTTCTCTGGAGATGAAAAGAACTGCCTGGGGATTGACATGAAGTAAATAGAAGTCATTCCCCAGCCCCCGTTTTCTTCCATCTCCGGCATTCCTTTCTCCTCCTGCCACCAAATGCGGGTATTCTCCAAGGGAGCTGCCTGAATCAATACTGTTCAAATTACATAAGCCTTGGTTCCCAATTTTGCTTGTCTTCTCTGCCAGCTTTTTGAGCTATTGTGAAAGAGGAGTGAGGTCTCAGAGCCCCTTTCCTGGGAGAAGGCCACTGAAGGTTATTGCCTGAGGTTCACAAGGTTAACAAGGTTATCGCCTTGTTTTTCTTTTTTCTTTTTCGTGTGCTCAATATGCTGAGTCTATGGAGGAAAATTTTGCCTCAAAGAGAAGGTGCAAGAATAGGCAAGAAGCACAGTCCTACTGAGACGCTTTTTAATTAGCCTCATACACGGATTGATTTTCTCTTCCTGTTTAAACTTAACGTCTCTGCAGTTTTAGAGAAATTTGCCAATTTCTCTAAATTGCATGCGGTAAAAGAAAAAGGAGAGATTATTTTGCCCAGTAAGGAGGAGGGAAGGGATTTCCTTTAAACGCCCATAACACGGGGATCTCTCTGCTGAGACCTTCCATGGCAGAGGGGGTTGGTTGACATTATATTGTATGCCGGATAATATATTGGCACCAGAAGCCAGTAACCCCTCTGTGCTACTTTAATGAAAAGAAAGAGAATCTGCTTAGACTTTCTCAGAGTTTAAGGCAAAGAGAAAAAGCCTGCAAAGCTTTTCTGCTACGAGAAAATGTAGAAAGTGCTGAAATGACTTAGAGAAATGGGGACTGTGGACTTGTAGGCCCAGCACTGAAGTCATCCAGCCTTCTCAGCCACCTCATAATAGCGGTACACTTTTGTTTCTTCTGTGGAAGCCAATATATAAAAATAAAAATTGAGGGGCTCTGTCGAAGCAGAGAGGTGGCCCCAGAGTGCCCCCCAACCCCACTCAGTCTAAAAGTGAACTGTACTTTGAAAACCGTAGATCTCATCTGATCTCTTCCTTCACACATGGAAAAACGAATGGACCAGAGAGGCTGCTAATTGCCCAAGGTCATTCAGCACACGTTCAGCACTTACTCAGGCTCCTGACAAAGACTTATTGAGCACCTGTGGTGTGCCGGGCACTGTTCTGGGCCCCGGGCTACAGCAGCGCGCAGGACCAGTCAAGGCCCTGGAACCTACACTCCAGTGGGGAAGACAAGCAGTATACAAATGGAAAAATGGATTATGTCAGACAGTAGAAAGTGCTACGGAATAAAGTAAAGTAAGGCAAGGGAGTAGGAGTGAGGGGGGCTAATTTGGATGAGATGGTCAAGGAAGTCCTCCAGGAGGTGAAATTTGAGCAAAGAGAGGGAGGCGGGAGAATATGGGGAGAAGAGGGTTGCAGGCAGAGGAAGGAGCAGGTGTACAAACACAGAACAGCAGGGAGGCCAGCCTGGAGGACGAGGATGGGAGAAGGGTCAAAGAGGAAGCTGGGCTAGCTCTGCCTGGGTTTGCAGGTCGTGATAAAGTCCTACAGGTGCTGGAAGGCCTTTGGATTTTATCCAAAGTGGGATGGCAGCCATTGAATGGTTCTGAGCAGAAGAGTGACGTGGTCTGAGATTTTAAAAGGCTCTTTCTGCCTGCCTGCCTGCGAAGTGGAGAATAGTCTATAGAGAAATAAGAAGGAAAACTGCAAGACCCAGTGGGAGACTCACGGTAGTTTAGGTAAGAGATATTGGTGGTTTGGACCTTGATGGTAGCAACAGAGGTGACAAGAAGTGATAAAATTTGGGATAGATTTTGAAGACAGATCCAGCATGATTTGCTAATAGAATGAATGAAGACATAACTCCTTACACTTCCTCTGTGCAAAGCACTGTAGTATGTTATATGGGTCAGGACTCTTGCTTTGTAAGAGCAGAAAACCAGCTCACACTGACTCCAATCACTGAAGCTGTACATGGGCTTCAGGTATGGCTGGTTCCAGGAGCATGGATGATATCTTCAGGATTTAGTCACTTCTGTCTTTTCATATATTAGTTTGGCTTCATTTCTCACATGGTGGCCCCCAGCAGCTCCAGGCTGACATGAACCTTACAGATAACAATTGCTGTAGGAAAGGGGTATTTTTTGCTCGATGGTTTCAACAGAATTGACAATTCACCCACCTTAAGTCATCTGCACATCACTCTGTCCAAGGAAATAAAATACACTGATTGGTGCCCTGTGTCTTGTGCTCAACCTGGAATCAGGGCTGGTGGCAGAGAAGAACACTCTCCCTTCCCCGAGAAAATAATTGTGCATCACTAGGAGAAGGGAAGATGAATGCTGTGTAGGCAAAAATAACCCTAGCCCTAACCCGAACCCGAACCCGAACCCTAACCTTAACTCTAACCCTAACCCTAACTTTAGCCCTAACCCTAACCCTAACCCAGGCATAATGAGATTTTTTTTTTTTAAATAAATGAGAATTCTGCCTTCTCGTTTTTCTTGGGTCATAGAATATGCTTTCCTGGAGATACAGAAAGTAATTGTAGCCATGAGAACTACACTATGCTGGATTCCAGTTTTCAAGGAACCTCCTCACGCAGGATGCAGCTGCAGGGCGTGATAGCTCCATGCCAGGAAAGGAGCTGGAGACGGAAAGGCTGATGGTCACGTGTCTGTAGCCACCTGACAGTCCAGTGAGAGCAGAAAGAAGCACAGTATTTCCTGCATTCTGAAGGGACAGAACACTGTATTGTATAAGGAGAGTGGAGAATCATCATCGCCATGGTGGGGCGGGGGAGGGGCGGGGCAGGAGAGGAGCTGGCTCGGACAGCAGGGGGGACCATTGCACAGAGGTCCAGATTTGTAGCCTGTGATGCCTAATGACCCCTGGACATCATTTTTTCTGTTTAAAAAAAAGGATGGCTGAGTCACTTTGAATTATTCAAATGCAAGTTCAGTGATAACCTGATACCATTCCAAGCCTGGCCCTTGGAGGCCTGGGCTGTTTGGCCTTGAGAATGCAAGCTGGACTCATTTAAAGAAGCATTCCGAGAAGATGCTGTTTTTGCGTCATTAAAATAACGGTTCCCCCATTGCCTCTCTTGCTTTGAATGATACCTGATCACGTCCCCAAGTTGCCTTCTTTGGGTAGTTTTGCTCTTGCCTAGGTTTTGTTTGCTTCTGAGGCTGCTTTATTCATGCCAGTTAAGAAGCTCCCCAAAGCTCCAAATTTGCCCATGAAGCTGTTAACTTGCGTCTTCCTCCCCACCATGGCACCGTAAGCTGAGCCACGTGACGGGGGAGGGAATCAGCTAACACTATTACCTTGAGAGGCCAGAGTGGGCACTTAAGTGGTGTAAAAAACATACATAGTTCTGACTCTCCAGCCTGGGGACGTCTGCCTGGTTACCTTATCTGAGGCTGCTTCGTCCTTGTGACTCTGGGGTCTGATTCAGGTTCAGCAGCATCTCCAGTGCATCCCGGCAGATTTTAAGTGTTTACTGGGAAAACGTTGTCCTCCCCATTGTCTTTCCTTTCTCCACCACCCTCCCCCTACCCACTGCACTTGAACATCAAGATGGAAAAATTGCTGCTCTGTGGTATGGTCAGGCCCATATTCCATCTCCCATGGATGTGCTGAGTGGATTTAGAGCTTGAGGAGAGGAGTGGGAGCTGCCAGGAAAGGATTGAAAGGCAGCTGGGCTTAACGGAAAGTTCAGAGGCTTTCGAATCAACCAAATATGGGTTCGCACCCCAGCTCTGCTATGTGAGAAAAAGCCGAATCGCACTTCTTAGCTCTGTGGCCTTGCGTATGTGGCTTAATCTCTCTGAGTCTCTGTTTTCCCGTCTGTAGAATGGTAATCCCATCCATTCTGTAATGCAGACTTCTGGAAGGAATCAATGGAGCAAGATTCATAAACGTTTCTCTTCAGCCCAGGCTCCTCTCCTGACCCAGACCCAGGTGCCACCCAACTGCTGCAGGAAGGGTCCACCTGGACGACCCACAGAACCCTGAAACCCAACTCGCCCACAGCAGATCACCTCAGCTCCTCTCATTTCCACCCTCAGGGCATCTCCTCCTGGAACTCATCTGAGACTCCTGCATCTCACGGTCCAGGGTGGGTGGGCCAAGTCTGCTACGTTTGCCTGCCTAACACACTGGCAGCTGGTCCTGCCTCTGTGTCCCCACAGCTCCTGCCTTGGTCCTGGCCCCATCACCTCCCGGGAGCCGCCCAGCTGGTCTCCCCGCATCAGTGGTCCATGCCGCAGCCAGTACTTCTTTTCTAAAACGCAAGCACAGTCATGTCACAGCCTGGTTTGCCTTCCATGGCCCCTGTTACCCAAGCAGAGGGCCCCTTAGCTTGCTCGGCCCTGCCTACCTTCCAAACCTCGTCGTTTGCTGCACATCACCCCTCCAGCCATCCTGACCTCCGTGCGGTCCCCGGAGGATACCCCGCTGTTTCATGCCTCCATGCCTTTTCCGATACCCCCTCCTCCACCATGAACGGCCATCCCTCCTTGGTCTCCCTGGCTCACTCGCACCTACTCATTTTTCAAGATCGGCTCAAGAATCAGAATCACCTCCTCTATTATTCACCCATGAAAAGGAGTGAAGTATTGATACATTTTACAACATGAATGAACCTTGAAAACATTATACCGAGTGGAAAAAGTCAGACACAAAAGGTCACCTATTGTCTGATTCTATTTACAGAAATGACCAGAAAAGGTAAAAAAAATACATAGAGACAGAAAGCAGATGGGTGGCTGCCAGGGGCTGGAGGTGGGGGGAATGAGAACTGTTTAATGGGTATAGGGTTTCCTTTGGGGGGTGATAGAAATGTTTTAGAGCTACATAGAGGTGGTGGTTGTACAACATTATGAATGTACTAAATGCCGTTGAATCGTTCACTTTAAAATAGATCATTTTATGTTTGTGTGAATTTCACCTCAATTAAACAAACAAAAAGAATCTCCTATTCTATAAAGACTCTCTGAACCACCCAGGTGAAACAGACTCCTCTTTCCAGGGTGGCCCCTATGCCCACCATATGCCGTCTAGATTTTTATCAGATCCCCTCCCCCCGCAGGACTTCACTGCACTCATTTATTTCCACATCTGTGCCCCCGGCGGCCTGTGCGCATCTTGAGGGCATCCATCCAGCTCCATCCAGCCTGCATCCTCTGCTTTAGCACAGGGCCAGGCACCAGGTGATGCTCAGATGTTGAACCTCCTACCCCACCTTGTCTTCCTAGGAGGTTGTAACCTTTCAAGTCCTCCTGTTCTGGAGAGGGGAGGCGCCCTCTGCCCGCTTGGGTCGGACCATCGATCACAGCCTCAGGAGGTGCCCAGAATATAGACTTCCAAGGATCTCTCCTGCACTGAGAAGGCATTTGCATCTCCCACACGGGCTTCCAGACCCATCTCCCTCCCACCCTCTAGCAGGGGGATTCACAGAGCTCTGGCCTAGTTGCATAAATGCTGGCATCTCCTTTTCGCCTCCTCTCCCAGGCGTTTCCTTTCTATTTACTATTCTCTCCAATTCTGTGCCATCAGCACTTCACAGCAGAGCTCCCTCCCACTTTTTGGAGCAGTTTAAACTGATTAAGGACAGAACTAGGGCCAAGTAGTGGCCCGCTGGCCACATTGTGTCTGGCCAGGCTGAAGGTGGATGGATGGGGACAAGGGAGGGGTGACTCCGTGCTTGTGGTGGGGACTTTGAGGCTGCTGTGAGTCAGCGCAGATCCCTCCGGGCCGCCTTCCCCATCCCTGGTGTGACACAGCCTGCGAATCGATGCATGGACTGATTCCAGCTAGAGGTCTGTAGTGGGCTCCCAGCCTGCTGTGCAGGGTCAGCTCCAAAGCTCGGGTCCAGGGGCACTGCTGGCCTCTCTTCCTGCTCTCCCAACCCAGGCAACATCCAGATGTTGTTCCTGCAGCCTCCCACTAGGGTGTCTTGCACAGCTTGACTGGGTTGGTTTTCTGGATTAGCTCCCTGGCATGCAGTGGCCTTGCTGAAGGTCAGGGTGCAAAGAAAGGCAGCCATTATGGAGAGGGAGGGTCAGCACCGCCTTGACCCCTGGGGGCAAGAGGGCTGAAACTTGAGTCTCCTCCAGGTAGACCTCAGCCTTCTCTTCCTCCCACCATCCTCTGCTCCCTCACCCAAACCAGAAACCTGGGCATAACTTTGCCTCCACCATCCCCCTACTCTCCCACCTCTGCCAAGCCCTGGGGGTCCTGTCCTCATAATTCCTTTCCAGTCACCCACTCCCCCATGCCCCTATGGCTTCACCCTTAGGTCACCATCCCCTGAGACCTGGCTGCAGCCCCCTTACTCTCCTGCTCTTTTCTCAATTTCATCCATTTTCCCCAGTGCCCCCAGAGCCTTTGTATCAGTTTTCTTGTTGCTGTTGTAATGAATTATCATAAACTTTGTGGCTTAAAGCAACACAGGCGTATTCTCTGATAGTTATGGAAGTCAGAAGTCCAAAATGAGTCTATGGGCCCAAAATCAAGGTGTCAGTAGTACTGGTTCCTCCTGGAGATTCTCCAGGGGAGAATTTGTCCCTTGCATCTTCCAGTTTCTAGAGGCTGTCGACATTCCTTGGCTTGTGGCTACAGCACTCCATCCTCTGCTTCCAACATCACATTGCCTTCTCCTCTCTGACCTCTGACCCTCCTGTATCCCTCTTATAAGGACCCTTGTGATTACACTGGGCCCACCGAGATAATCCAGGTTAACCTCCCCCATTTCAAGATTCTGAATTTAATCACATCTGCAAAGTCCCTTTTACCGTGTAAGGTAACATATTCACAGGTTGCAGAGATTAGGTTGGGGGTTCCCTTGGAGGCAGCGGGTCGGGGGTCATTATTCAGCCCACCACAGCTATCTTCCTAAAATACTCACCATTCTCCCTTTAGAAATCTGTGGTGGCTCTCAGTTGCTTACAGATCAAAGTCTAATTCTGCCAGCCGGGTGGATGGAGTGTTCAACGTGTGCCCAGTGTGTCCCCAGCACATTAGCTTCTCCTCACAAGAGTCAGAATCCTCCACAGCCTTAACCCCCTTGCCCTCCTTGTCTCCACCTCATTTTTTCATGTGTCCCAGGTCCAGCCAGGCTAAACCACTTGCTCCCTCTTCCACACCATGGGGGCTTCTCCTCTTAGTCTTTGCTGAGCTGGGCCCTCTGCGTGGAATGCCTTTCCCTCTCTTCTCTGCCTTTAAAAACCCACCTCCTTCCTCTTTGACTCTCACAGCGTATCTGGCACAGCAGTCAGTAGGTGCTCATTAGGTGCTTGGTGAATGGGTGGGTGAAAGGTGCGAGAAATGAACAAATGTATGAATGGAATAAGGAAAACCAGCTTACCTGGCTAAGCCCTGAAATGGCTTGCAAATCTCAGCACAACTGACATCCAAGGATCGCATTGGCCAATGCCACCTCTCCCATTGTAACAGGTGCTGTCAGTGTCCCACCTGTGTCCTCAGCTCCCTCCTGAGTACTCCTGCATGTCTGCCCTGTGTGTCCTCTGGCCACTGGAGTGTGTTCAGTCTGGCAGGAAGTAGGGGAGTTAACACCCCAGGAGTGACCCTCCACCAATGAAGGATGGGAATCGGTGGATAACCCTCTGGCGTCGTCACCCTCTTGGTGGGACAGTTCTAGGGTGCATTCACACATCTCAGAGGGTCCCCAGCAAGGCTGAGACCCAGTTCCCTATAGTGCAACCCTCTCATTAAAGCGACCTTGGGCTTTCCTCTCTACTCTCTTACCTCCCAGAATGACCTCCCAAATCAATGACTCACACAAAATCCCCTGCCTCAGGGTCTGCTTTGGGGGACTCCAAACAGAAATACCACACTGCGAAGAGACAGCATCAGGTTAAAATAATAAAATCTAACATCACATGCCAGGCACTGTGATTAGCCACCAGCACTCATATCGTTTGATCCTCACAGCAACCCTGTGAGGTGGCTGCTGTTGTCAGTCGTCCTGTTTTGTTTTGTTTTTTTTAATTTTTATTAGAGTATAGTTGATTGGCACTGTTGTGTTAGTTTCTGCTGTACAGCAAAGTGAATCAGTTATACATATACATATATGAACTCTTTTTTAGATTCTTTTCCCATGTAAGTTATTACAGAGTATTGAATAGAGTTTCTTGTGCTATACAGTAGGTCCTTATTAGTAGTCCTCTTTTATAGATGAGAAAACGGAGGCTGAGAGAGGTAATGAGACTTGTTCAAAGTCACGTAGCTGTTATACATTGCTTCACCAAACCTCCAGTCCCAGCATCCAGGGCAGGGAGGTCCAGAGGAATGGGGTAGTGGTGGGAGGGAACATCCTTCAAGGAGGACTTGTTGCCAGGGGGAAGGGGGTGTGGGGTTGTTTTTCTGGTTTAAAGCACAGAAAGCGCTGGTCTTCTTTTACCATCAGCTGGTAGGTGTCCACTCCTTCTGTCTCTGCTCTGCTTCTGAGTTGAGTCAGCCTGCCCCAGCCTGGGTGGTGCCTATGGAAGGTGATGGGACCAGCTGACCCTTGGCTGCCCCTGTCCAGGGGCTTACACTCCCCTCCCCTCCCTTCAGCCTCAGAAGCCCAGGTCAGCAGCCCTCTGGGTCTCTTCCTTGCTCCGGACTTGAGATGAGAACCTCTCCGCTGTCCGCCTGGTTGACTATACTTCTCAGCCCACACCATTTAAAATTTTTCACTCTCTATTTTATATACAGTAGTGTGTATATAAAATGTTTGTATATACACACTACTGTATATAAAATAGATAACTAGTAAGAACCTGCTGTATAGCACAGGGAACTCTACTCAATACTCTCTAATAGCCTATATGGGCAAAGAATCTAAAAAAAAGAAAAGAATGGATGTATGCATATGTATAACTGATTCACTTTGCTGTACACCTGAAACTAACGCAACATTGTAAATCAACTATACTCCAATAAAAATAAAAAATAAAATAAAATAAATTTTTTCATTCTCTTGCCTAGTCTGCCCTCTTCACTGGGAGGCAGGGAAGTGAAGTGTGCAGTGAATCACAGCTGTCTCATCCTCTCACCCGGGCCAAACGGTTCATCACCCTGCGGGCTGGGCTCTCGGAAGTTCTGGCATTTGTCCTCACCTGCCAGGTTCAAATTGCAAGGTCAGCTCCTCAGAAACTGCTGATTTCTTGGAACTCCACGAGCTGCCCCTAGGTGAATGACGATTTATGAGAGATTCGGTCACTGGGTTAGGTTTTCTTCAAGGCTCAGCACACAAGACAGTCTGTTTTATGATTGTGTAGATCTGGTTTTTCTTCACAGATATATAGGGCCTGAGTCAGCCATGATGCAGAAAAGGCTGTTGGCCTGTCACTGGCCACGGACAGGGGTTGCCATGTCCGGCATTGGGTTCCCATTGTGGGTGTGACCTTCTGAGACAGAGCATGGCAGACTACTTATTTCTTAGATAGCATGTTTTGTTTTCTAATTACTTACTAATAAGCACAAAGAAAAGGTAAACAAAACCACCGAGATAATCAGTTTTCACACTTGCTTGGGAGTCTTTCTAGTCTGTTTTCTATGCTTATAGCTGTAATTTACAAAATCGGATTATCTTAAGCATACCGTTTATATCGTGCCTTTTTCATTTACTGATGTATCATGACCTCTTCCTTGCAATAAGTATTGCTCTCCTAAAATATAATTTTAAAGTACTGTTTTATATTCCATCTATCTCCTAGGGAAATCATAATTTATTTACCCAGTCCCCTTTTGCTGGAAATTTGAGTTGTTCCTGCTTTTTGCTTTTATAAATAGCATAATGTTGTACATCTTTGAACATAAATATACCCATGCAGCTCAGATTTTTTCTCCTGAAGAAAAATTTCTAGATTAAAAGGTCCGAAAAAGACTTTTGCTTTTAATGTTTGTTGTTTCAGTATTATACTTGAAAATTAAGAGTACCCATTTCCCCACACTTCTGGCTTTCTAAGTCAGCTGTCACCACACCTGCATATATTCA